>NC_084622.1:19276375-19311375 GCF_033978795.1 Nerophis ophidion
TTATATATATATATAAATATATATATATATATATATATATATATATATATATATATATATATATATATTAGCAATATTTAACAAATTCAATCATGCTAAATGATCATTACATTTTTCTAATTAATCCTATTTACTGTTGTGCATGACCAGTATTCCTGTCAGGGAATAAAACACACTGGTCACTCCTAAGTTGTTTTGGCTGTAATATATGTTGAGTAAAAAGGACCATCGAGACAGAATAGTACTTTGCCAAGTTTTACTAAAGCTTTAGGAGACCAGCCCTTACAACGCAACAGTAGGATCAGCAAGAGAGGTCCAAAAGTAAGACAAGAGAAATTAACTCTTATAGTGAGAAGTCAGGCAAAAATATGTTTTTGTTTAGAAAACATTGTTGGTTCCCAATAAATTAAAAAGTACACTTTTAGAATTTCAATGATTTTCCATAATATTTGATGAGCGCATGATTTCAAAAGCAAGCCCATTCACTAAATATGAGACTCCACCAAAGAGCTGCATTGTTGCTGTATATGTTGTCATTCCACTGACCTTTGAACTTTGAGAGAAAATAACGATGTTCTGAATCTTCTCACCTGGAAAATATTGGCTGGTGACGAGCAACATGGCCCCCACTAGGAGTTCCCAGCAGGGGTCCCAGATCACACACTGAGGTCTGTGGCTGGCTGGCCCTCCATCCCTGTGGGCGGGGCCAGAGGGTGTGAGGAGACAACACACCTTGGCTGTGTGAGCACACACTGGCTCCTTTCGCTGCTTGCCATGCTAGAGCCACCGCAGGATCGCACTGTTGACACACCAGCCGCTGCAGAAGAGAAAGGTGGACCCTGGGCTCATCTCGGCTGAAAATGGCTCCTGGAGGCCTGGTTGTGCTATATTTAGCAACAAGACTCTTCACTCTTAGAAGCAAGGGTGTCCATCACGTGGATGGTGGAGGGTGTGTCAGTCCATCACCATTTGTCTATACCAGGGGTGTCCATCACGTGGATGGTGGAGGGTGTGTCAGGCCATCACCATTTGTCTATACCAGGGCTGTCCATCACGTGGATGGTGGAGGGTGTGTCAGGCCATCACCATTTGTCTATACCAGGGCTGTCCATCACGTGGATGGTGGAGGGTGTGTCAGTACATCACCAGCCAGGCAGTAAAAAAATGGAGCTAAAAATGAGTGATCATCAATCTTCGCCAAGACGGGACTTTGGTGATTTGATTGACATTCACGCCACCCGAGGGTCTTATGAGATGACGCTGGCTGCTGCCACATTATTATTAAGAAAAAACGACCGACAGGAAGGCCAGAAACACTTTCTATTTCAAGCGTACCTGCCGTCAAAACTCTAGAGACCGACTGCACAGTTCCTGTCTTCACAATAAAAGTGTTGCTCCATTCTGAAAAATAAGAATATATATATATATATATATATATATATATATATATATATATATATATATATACATATATATATATATATATATATATCCATCCATCCATCCATTTTCTACCGCTTATTCCCTTTTGGGGTCGCGGGGGGCGCTGGCGCCTATCTCAGCTACATATATATATATATATATATATATATATATATATATATATATATATATGTATATATATGGGGACGGCGTGGCGCAGTGGGAGAGTGGCCGTACGCAACCCGAGGGTCACTGGTTCAAATCCCACCTAGAACCAACCTTGTCACGTCCGTTGTGTCCTGAGCAAGACACTTCACCCTTGCTCCTGATGGGTGCTGGTTGGCGCCTTGCATGGCAGCTCCCTCCATCAGTGTGTGAATGTGTGTGTGAATGGGTAAATGTGGAAGTAGTGTCAAAGCGCTTTGAGTACCTTGAAGGTAGAAAAGCGCTATACAAGTACAACCCATTTATCATTTATTTATATATATATATATATATATATATACATATATATATATATATATATACATATATGAGGTAGATCACCTGAACTTGGTCATTTAAAAAGTAGCTGGCCTGTTGAAAAGGTGTGAGCACCTCTGCTTAAAAACATGTTTTGCTTTCCATTGAAAAGCTGGAAGGCCAGAGGTGGCTGGGGTGTGACCTTGTGGTCTGAGGGGGGGGCTCCGCTCTGGTCCAGACTCACCTGTGCCGCCTCTTTATGTGGAGAACTTTCCGCAGCTGTGAATGAGGACCAGGAGAGTACAGCAGGAGGATTCTTGGAGGGGAACTCTAACACGGACACTTGAACATACCAATGACATGTTGACAAGGACTTGTCATTGACCTTGACACCTGTCAGTCACCATCAACTTCATCACCAGTTCATTCATCATCAGCTGCACTTTGTGGGGAATGTTACCCATCTTCACTATCTTTGTCAAAGACCAGATGAGGAATGTTCTTGTCTTCTGCACTACTTCCCTTTTGCATATTGTCACTGGCATGTCCAAGAACAAGGACATCATCACACCTTCTGTGGTTGGATGACAGCTCTTTGCTGCAATGCATCATAGCTTAGCTCCAAGTTCCACATTTACCTCACTCTCACGGCTTCTGTCTGTTTCACTCTCTCTTTGTGCTCACTTTTATAAGCAGCGGGTCATCCTCCATATTCAGCTTCAAAAAGATAAGGTTGTGAATCTTCATTGGTCCAAAAATAGTCTTCTTCGTTGTTTCTTACCAAGTCTGCCGTGATTAGAACACACACTCGCGTTTGATTCTGGAAGTAGGAACACACATTTGTTGTTGGAAGTGCGCTGCTACGGAAACAACAACATTACGATAAATATTGTATAAATTACATACTATTATGATGGTGTCTGTTGCTACATTTTATATACCGCTGCTGCTCACTGCTCCCCTCACCTGCCAGGGAGTGATCAAGGGTGATGGGTCAAATGTAGAGAACATATATGAGGTAGACCACCTCGACTTGGTCAGTTGAAAAGTAGCTCGCCTGCTGAAAAATTAGGACACCCCTGGTGTAGGAAGACACGTTGCTACTAGAAGATGGTTGAAGTGTTAGCACAACGGTGGACCTTTCAGAGGCTCTGAACATGAAGAGCGTTTCTTTCCACTCCCGTGGTGTAATATTTGCATCAGAAATCACATCCAGACGTGTCCCACTCCGAGCGTGCAGGGGTCCGCCATATCTTCCCCAGAAATCAAGAAAGCCGCTGGCATGTTTCTGCCTTAATGACGTTCTGCTGACTCCACCTTTTTTCCCTCTCTGCTCCTCTTCCTGTTTCCCAAGTGAAGTGTGGAGGAGGGCAAGAACCAAGACGGGACACGCGTGTTACATGTTTTCATACCGAGGGGGGAACAATCGCCCTTTTCATGCCCGCGCTCGCTGGGTGGCTGCTGATTGGGGATGAGGGCCCTTTTTTTTTTCCTCCCAAGGTGAGTCCCTCACGGGAGACGACATTAGTGTAAGTGCAGGAGTGTCAGTTAACTCCACACATGCTTCATGCCAGATGGAGGCAGCTGTCCTTGAGGCAGCACAGAAACTGGCCTCTGTTCTCCGTCGAGGGGAACTTTGATCACTCGGAAAAGGTGACCACAAAGTGTGTTAAATCCCCGCACGCGGGGGAGGGAGGGCGCACGGCGGAGATTGAAAAGCCCGTTTGGGATGTTGCTGACGGCCATTTTTATTGCTGGCGGGGAATATAAAACAAAGTGGTGGTTGCCGCCGCTGAAGAGGTGTCAGATGATTGCAGCTCGGCTGGACTCATCAGCCAGAAGCAGCTGACTTTGGCACATTTGGAACTGCAGACCATGGATAAGTCCCAGGTGACGCGCCACGACCTGGCTCTCACCGAGTTAAAAAGGCACTTTATTCATATTTGGGAATTTTTTTATTTTCTTATTGAAGTATTATGTATTATCTAATCTTTATTTCTGTTGATTGACTGTTATTTTATTGGACTCCTTCCTGTCACGGCGCATCGTCAGGCCTCTGTAGTCATAGACATGTTGTAAGGGGAGGCAGCATGGCGCTGACGAGACGTGCGGCCGCCATCTTGGAGTGGTGATCCGCTCCGCTCGGTGCAATTCATTTGTCAGAAGCAATGAACTGTCAGCACATTTCATTCATCTTACCTCACTGAATACCACTCATTTTCACCCCTTTCTCTGTCATACATGTAGCTATGATAAGGGACACATGTTTTATTATTCATAGTTTGCTTCACAGTAATAGAATATTCTTATATGCTGTAAGTGGCCAGACGTCCCAGATCAATACTGGGAATATGATCCCAGAGAGGGGGGAAAAACTGTTTTGAAGTTGAAGAAACAATATGATTAGGTTATATATATCTTACATAAACAATGTATGAATACATTAGGTATTTATATATCTTATAGGCAGTATCTCTGTTGCTGCAGCAGCAGAGTTTATTCTGTCTTGACACTTTCTTTTGATATTTTCTATTATATTCTTCCCTTAAATGATCATGTTTACACTGATTGTTTTATATGTATTTTTCATGTATGTCGCTTTGATTAAAGCGCCTGCCAAATACTTCAACATAAACAAACATAAACACCTGAAGGTCTTTATATCAGCTAAAACCACCAATCTGTTTCACTGGTTTCAGAATTATTATAATGGTTATTATGATGGTCATACTCTTGTTTGCTAGCAGCTACGATTTCAGTACTATTGAAGATCTTTGGTCCTTCTCAACTCTGTGCTAATATTTTTTTTACAAAATACAACCAATATTATGTTAATGTTAAATCTTACTTGTGAAAACCAATCCCCCAATTCCTATTTTCAACAGTACGCTCATTCGAGCAGGAAAACGCTGAACACCATTTGTGTTTTCTACCTGTCAACTGTCAGTTTAGCATCTTTGTTTTCTACCTGTCAACTGTCAGTTTAGCATCTTTGTTTTCTACCTGTCAACTGTCAGTTTAGCATTTTTGTTTTCTACCTGTCAACTGTCAGTTCAGCATCTTTGTTTTCTACCTGTCAACTGTCAGTTCAGCATCTTTGTTTTCTACCTGTCAACTGTCAGTTCAGCATCTTTGTTTTCTACCTGTCAACTGTCAGTTTAGCATCTTTGTTTTCTACCTGTCAACTGTCAGTTTAGCATCTTTGTTTTCTACCTGTCAACTGTCGGTTTAGAATCTTTGTTTTCTACCTGTCAACTGTCAGTTTAGCATCTTTGTTTTCTACCTGTCAACTGTCAGTTTAGCATCTTTGTTTTCTACCTGTCAACTGTCAGTTTAGCATCTTTGTTTTCTACCTGTCAACTGTCAGTTTAGAATCTTTGTTTTCTACCTGTCAACTGTCAGTTTAGCATCTTTGTTTTCTACCTGTCAACTGTCAGTTTAGCATCTTTGTTTTCTACCTGTCAACTGTCAGTTTAGCATCTTTGTTTTCTACCTGTCAACTGTCAGTTCAGCATCTTTGTTTTCTACCTGTCAACTGTCAGTTCAGCATCTTTGTTTTCTACCTGTCAACTGTCAGTTTAGCATCTTTGTTTTCTACCTGTCAACTGTCAGTTTAGCATCTTTGTTTTCTACATGTCAACTGTCAGCTTCAATCAATCAATCAATGTTTACTTATATAGCCCTAAATCACTAACTAGTGTCTCAAAGGGCTGCACAAACCACCACGACATCCTCGGTAGGCCCACATAAGGGCAAGGAAAACTCGCACCCAGTGGGACGTCGGTGACAATAATGACTATGAGAACCTTAGAGAGGAGGAAAGCAATGGATGTCGAGCGGGTCTAACATGATACTGTGAAAGTTCAATCCACAATGGATCCAACACAGTCGCGAGAGTCCAGTCCAAAGCGGATCCAACACAGCAGCGAGAGTCCCGTTCACAGCGGAGCCAGCAGGAAACCATCCCAAGCGGAGGCGGATCAGCAGCGCAGAGATGTCCCCAGCCGATACACAGGCAAGCAGTACATGGCCACCGGATCGGACCGGACCCCCCCTCCACATGGGAGAGTGGGGCATAGAAGAAAAAGAAAAGAAACAGCAGATCAACTGGTCTAAAAAGGGAGTCTATTTAAAGGCTAGAGTATACAAATGAGTTTTAAGGTGAGACTTAAATGCTTCTACTGAGGTGGCATCTCGAACTGTTACCGGGAGGGCATTCCAGAGTACTGGAGCCCGAACGGAAAACGCTCTATAGCCCGCAGACTTTTTTTGGGCTTTGGGAATCACTAACAAGCCGGAGTCCTTTGAACGCAGATTTCTTGCCGGGACATATGGTACAATACAATCGGCAAGATAGGATGGAGCTAGACCGTGTAGTATTTTATACGTAAGTAGTAAAACCTTAAAGTCACATCTTAAGTGCACAGGAAGCCAGTGCAGGTGAGCCAGTACAGGCGTAATGTGATCAAACTTTCTTGTTCTTGTCAAAAGTCTAGCAGCCGCATTTTGTACCAACTGTAATCTTTTAATGCTAGACATGGGGAGACCCGAAAATAATACGTTACAGTAGTCGAGGCGAGACGTAACAAACGCATGGATAATGATCTCAGCGTCTTTAGTGGACAGAATGGAGCGAATTTTAGCGATATTACGGAGATGAAAGAAGGCCGTTTTAGTAACGCTTTTAATGTGTGCCTCAAAGGAGAGAGTTGGGTTGAAGATAATACCCAGATTCTTTACCGTGTCGCCTTGTTTAATTGTTTGGTTGTCAAATGTTAGAGTTGTATTATTAAATAGAGTTCGGTGTCTAGCAGGACCGATAATCAGCATTTCCGTTTTTTTGGCGTTGAGTTGCAAAAAGTTAGCGGACATCGATTGTTTAATTTCATTAAGACACGCCTCCAGCCGACTACAATCCGGCGTGTTGGTCAGCTTTAGGGGCATGTAGAGTTGGGTGTCATCAGCATAACAGTGAAAGCTAACACCGTATTTGCGTATGATGTCACCTAGCGGCAGCATGTAGAATGCAGGGCCAAGGACCGAACCCTGGGGAACTCCACACGTTACCTTAACGTAGTCCGAGGTCACATTGTTATGGGAGACACACTGCATCCTATCAGTAAGATAAGAGTTAAACCAAGACAGGGCTAAGTCCGACATACCAATTCGTGTTTTGATACGTTCTAATAAAATATTATGATCGACGGTATCGAAAGCAGCGCTAAGATCGAGGAGCAGCAACATAGATGACGCATCAGAATCCATCGTTAGCAATAGATCATTAGTCATTTTTGCGAGGGCTGTCTCCGTGGAGTGATTTGCTCTGAAACCGGATTGAAAGGTTTCACATAGATTGTTAGACGCTAAGTGTTCATTTAACTGCTCCGCAACAATTTTTTCAAGGATTTTTGAAATAAAGGGAAGGTGAGACACCGGTCGGTAGTTTACCATGAGGTCAGGATCGAGGTTAGGTCTTTTAAGAAGAGGATGAATAACCGCTTTTTTGAATGCTAGGGGAACAGTGCCGGAGGAGAGTGATAAGTTTATAATATTTAGCACTGATGGACCTAATAATACAAAGAGCTCCTTGATCAGTTTCCCAGGAAGAGGGTCAAGAAAGCATGTTGTCTGTTTTATTCCATTTACACGTTGTAACAATTCCTCTAATGTTATTTCCTCAAAACGAGAGAAACTATTTTGGAGGGCAGTATCCGCCGTATATACCATCGTATCAGTGTTAATAGAACCCCGTTGTAGCTGGGACGCATTATCTTTAATCTCCTTTCTAATGACTTCAATTTTCTTACTAAAGAATTGCATAAAGTCATCAGCTGAGTGGGTTGAGCTACTGGAAGGGGTCCCTTGTTGGGTTAGCGATGCTACCGTACTAAACAAAAATTTAGGATCGTTTTTATTACGGTGGATGAGATTTGAGTAATATTTAGCTTTAGCTAAGGTAAGCATGCGTTTATAAGTTATTAAACCATCACTCCATGCTTGATGGTGCACCTCAAGTTTAGTCGTGCGCCATTTGCGTTCCAGCTTTCTACATAATAATTTCTGAGCTCTAGTTTCTTCTGTAAACCACGGGGTGCGCTTTTTTGGAGCCTTTTTTAACTTTAGCGGTGCTATGTTATCAATGGTTTCGCGCAGGGTGTCGTTAAAGTTGTTAGTGGGGTTATCAATAGAGCCCACATACTTTGGGAATGGTGCCATAACCGAGGGCAGTAGGTCAGCAAGAGTTGTCGTTGTGGCCGTATTAATGTTGCGGCTGCTATAGCAGTTATTATTATTATTATTAGTTTGACGAACATGCGTCTGAACCTCAAATTTTATAAGGTAATGATCGGACAATACTTTAGTATACGGGAGTATCGTAACTTTGGAGACGGTGATACCCCTGACAAGCACTAGGTCTATCGTATTACCGTTGCGATGCGTGGGTTCATTTATTATTTGTGTGAGACCACAGCTATCAATTACAGTCTGGAGCGCTACGCACGGTGGGTCCGATGGGGTATTCATATGGATATTAAAGTCCCCCATTATCATTATATTATCGGCGTGTGTCACTAGATCAGCAACGAACTCTGAGAATTCATTGATAAAGTCCGAATAGGGCCCTGGGGGGCGGTAGATAACAGCCAGGTGTAGAGGCAGCGGTGTGACAGACTTCATAGTAAGCACCTCAAACGATTTATATTTATTATTTATGTTAGGACTAAGGTTAAAGTTTTCGTTGTATATTAGTGCGACCCCCCCACCCCTTTTAAGCGGACGGGCAATATGCGCATGTGTAAAGTTAGGAGGACATGCCTCATTTAGCGCAAAAAAGTCGTTTGGTTTAAGCCAGGTTTCGCTGAGGTTTCGTTTAGAATCTTTGTTTTCTACCTGTCAACTGTCAGTTTAGAATCTTTGTTTTCTACCTGTCAACTGTCAGTTTAGCATCTTTGTTTTCTACCTGTCAACTGTCAGTTTAGCATCTTTGTTTTCTACCTGTCAACTGTCAGTTTAGCATCTTTGTTTTCTACCTGTCAACTGTCAGTTTAGCATCTTTGTCTTCTACCTGTCAACTGTCACTTTAGCATCTTTGTTTTTTACCTGTCAACTGTCAGTTTAGGCTGCTCGCCGGCTCCTCATCACCACTTCAAGATGGCGGCCCAATTTCTCGCATCACAGCAGCCAATGCTGCTTCTACTTATAACATGTCTATGTCTGTAATTTCCCCTAGCTTCTGTAGCTCCTCCCTTTCCTCCTCACTTCCTGCTTGCGACGCTGAGGTGAGTTGTGTCCAAGTTGGTGTGGTGCTGTGTGTCGTTTTCTAACAAACACGAATGGTTTATTTTTGTGAGTCTTGCCGTATATTGTTGACTTTTAATGTCCACTTAAGACATCAAGTGTATTTATGTTATTTCAACCGCTATTTTGAGCGCTACAAGCGTTTTGTTTGAATGACAGTGTTGGCACAATTTGTTTGAAGCCGTCTTTCGTGTCACATGACCACTACTTCCTGTCGGTAAAAAGTATGTTTCTATCTTTCCTGTCACACATGTATGCATACAACATGATACATCACACATGCATGTATACAACATGATACATCACACATGCATGCATGCATACAACACGATGCATCACACATGCATGCATACAACATGATACATCACACATGTATGCATACAACATGATACATCACACATGCATGCATACATGATACATCACACATGCATGCATACAACATGATGCATCACACATGCATGCATACAACATGATACATCACACATGCATGCATGCAACATGATACATCACACATGCATGCAAACAACATGATACATCACACATGCATGCATACAACATGATACATCACACATGCATGTATACAACATGATACATCACACATGCATGCAAACAACATGATACATCACACATGCATGCATACAACATGATACATCACACATGCATGCATACAACATGATACATCACACATGCATGCATACAACATGATACATCACACATGCATGCATACAACATGATGCATCACATATGCATGCATACAACATGATACATCACACATGCATGCATACAACATGATACATCACACATGCATGCAAACAACATGACACATCACACATGCATGCATACAACATGATACATCACACATGCATGCATACAACATGATACATCACACATGCATGCATACAACATGACACATCACACATGCATGCATACAACATGATGCATCACACATGCATGCATACAACATGATACATCACACATGCATGCAAACAACATGACACATCACACATGCATGCATACAACATGACACATCACACATGCATGCATACAACATGATACATCACACATGCATGCATACAACATGATACATCACACATGCATGCATACAACATGATACATCACACATGCATGCAAACAACATGACACATCACACATGCATGCATACAACATGATACATCGCACATGCATGCATACAGCATGATACATCACACATGCATGCATACAACATGATGCATCACACATGCATGCATACAACATGATACATCACACATGAATGCAAACAACATGACACATCACACATGCATGCATACAACATGATACATCACACATGCATGCATACAACATGATACATCACACATGCATGCATACAACATGATACATCACACATGCATGCACACAACATGATGCATCACACATGCATGCATACAACATGATACATCACACATGCATGCATACAACATGATACATCACACATGCATGCATACAACATGATACATCACACATGCATGCATACAACATGATACATCACACATGCGTGCATACAACGTGAGGCATCACACATGCATGCATACAACATGATACATCACACATGCATGCATACACCATGATACATCACACATGCATGCATACAACATGATGCATCACACATGCATGCATACAACATGATACATCACACATGCATGCATACAACATGATACATCACACATGCATGCATACAACATGATACATGATACATCACACATGCATGCATACAACATGATACATCACACATGCATGCATACAACATGATACATCACACATGCATGCATACAACATGAGGCATCACACATGCATGCATACAACATGATACATCACACATGCATGCATACAACATGATGCATCACACATGCATGCATACAACATGATACATCACACATGCATGCATACAACATGATACATCACACATGCATGCATACAACATGATACATGACACATGCATGCATACAACATGATGCATCACACATGCATGCATACAACATGATACATCACACATGCATGCAAACAACATGACACATCACACATGCATGCATACAACATGATACATCACACATGCATGCATACAACATGATACATCACACATGCATGCATACAACATGATACATCACACATGCATGCATACAACATGATGCATCACACATGCATGCATACAACATGATACATCACACATGCATGCATACAACATGATACATCACACATGCATGCATACATGATACATGATACATCACACATGCATGCATACAACATGATACATCACACATGCATGCATACAACATGATACATCACACATGCGTGCATACAACATGAGGCATCACACATGCATGCATACAACATGATACATCACACATGCATGCATACAACATGATACATCACACATGCGTGCATACAACATGAGGCATCACACATGCATGCATACAACATGATACATCACACATGCATGCATACAATACCGAGTTACGACGAGAGAGTGTGTCGATGTTAAGATATTACGGCGACTTGGTAAGTTTATCTGTTTGCTAATAGTAGCTAACATCCATCCACCTGCTAACGCTTATCTGGGCTTGGGTCACGGGGGCAGCAGCCAAAGCGGTCCCGTTCATCGCTGCTTGCAGCTTTAATTATGATTATTATTATTATTATTATTATTATTAATAATGGAGCTTCAGCAGCAAAGTAGTTTGTGTATAAAACAAGATGTCATAACTCTCTCCTCTTGTCTGTTCATGTTGACTAACAGCCAGTCCGGTCTTAGGCCATCTTAGGCCATCAACACCACCTCACACACCTCACACACCTCACACACCTCACACACCTGACACACCTCACATACCTGACACACCTCACACACCTCACACACCTGACACACCTCACACACCTGACACACCTCACATACCTGACACACCTCACACACCTGACACACCTCACACACCTGACACGCCTGACACACCTGACACACCTGACACGCCTCACACACCTCACATACCTGACACACCTGACACACCTGACACACCTGACACACCTGACACACCTGACACACCTCACACACCTCACACACCTGACACGCCTCACACGCCTGACACACCTGACACGCCTGACACATCTGACACGCCTCACACACCTCCCACACCGCACACACCTGACACACCTGACTTGCCTCACACACCTCACATACCTGACACACCTGACACGCCTGACACACCTCACACACCTCACACACCTGACACACCTGACACGCCTCACACACCTCACACACCTCCCACACCTCACACACCTCACACACCTGACACACCTGACACACCTGACACGCCTCACACACCTCACACACCTCACACACCTCACACACCTCACACATCTCACACACCTCACATACCTGACACGCCTCACACACCTCACACACCTCCCACACCTGACACACCTCACACAACTGACACACCTGACACACCTGACGCACGTGACACAGGTGAGTGCCAGCTTCTTGAGTTGACAGGAAAGAAAGGTTTCCGTGATTGGCTGGGCCAAGTCTTTGTACAGGCAGACCCGCTCTGCCTAGTTAGTTCTGGTCCAAAGACTGCGAGGGGACCGGCACAGACTCAGTGGGCCAACAAGCTGAGGCCCCGTGAGGTGTGGTTGGGGCCCTTCCACTCTTTCCTTCCTTTGGCGTGCGCCCGCATGGCGAGACGCCGTCCAGGAGCTTTTAGCCGCCTCCACAGGCAGGAGACAACACCCGGGGAGAATAAGCAGTGCTGCTAAGGTGTGACACATCACTAAACATTCCCACAGCTCCGTGCTTTCCACCTTGAATTGCTGCACTTCCACAGACACGCCCCCTGTGCTGCCACTTCATTAGGTACACCTGCACAATCTCACCGTCTCGCAGCCAAAATTGTGCTTTTACGAAAATAACGCTTGTTTTTTTTCAAACGTCTTCCACGTTTCAGCGAGCACTTTATTATGTCTCGACGGACATTAAAACTTGGATATACTTCAGAGTAGTCACTGTACAGCAGAGGTGGGTAGTAACGCGCTACATCACTCCGAACTATTACTCAAGTAACTTTATGTCAGAGTAGTTTTCTTGCAAAATACTTTTTACTTTTACTTGAGTATTTTTGTGACAAAGAAACACTACTTTGAGCTTCAGTCCCACCGTGACCTGGACTGGACTCTCACTATTATGTTAGATCCACTAAGGACTGGACTCTCACTAATATGTTGGATCCACTATGGACTGGACTCTCACTATTATGTTAGATCCACTACGGACTGGACTCTCACTATTATGTTAGATCCACTTTGGACTGGACTCTCTCACTATTATGTTAGATCCACTATGGACTGGACTCTCACTATTATGTTAGATCCACTATGGACTGGACTCTCACACTATTATGTTAGATCCACTATGGACTGGACTCTCACTATTATGTTAGATCCACTATGGACTGGACTCACACTATTATGTTAGATCCATTATGGACTGGACTCTCACACTATTATGTTAGATCCACTATGGACTGGACTCTGACACTATTATGTTAGATCCACTATGGACTGGACTCTCACTATTATGTTAGATCCACTATGGACTGGACTCTCACACTATTATGTTAGAAAGCAACTTCACTGCTTTTGGGATTTGTGTGTATATATATATATATATATATATATTAATGTATGTGTGGGAAAAATCACAAGAATACTTCATCTCGCCTCATGAAACAGTTCTGTAGAGATGATATATATATATATACTTATACATATATATATATATATATATATATCAAACAAACATAAGAAGTGGGCAATGGGTCAACAATGTTTTTATTATCCAAACAATACAACAACAATCCATCCATCCATCCATTTCCTACCGCTTATTCCCTTTCGGGGTCGCGGGGGGCGCTGGCGCCTATCTCAGCGACAATCGGGCGGAAGGAGAGGTACGGAAGGCGGGGTACACCCTGGACAAGTCGCCACCTCAACAATAATAGCAAGCTCAATTGTCAACATGTGATGTTTGTGTGTGTTTAAGTGTGTATATACATGTGTATATGGATATTTGTGTATATACAGTAGATAGACAGTGCATTTTTTTTTTTACCAAAATAAGGACTTTTGTCCAGGCTAGCACATTTATTCACGTTTATGTTGTTTCCTATGGAGATCCCTGCTTCACTGTACAAACTTTTTCATTTACAAACCACTTTCAAGAACCAATTAGTACTGTATATCATGGTTCTTTTATATAAAAAATATATTGTGATATAATTAGCAGGCCCGGTGCAGGGATGGAGTGGGGGAGAAGGTGTGTGGCGCTGGTGTTCTCTGTGGGAGGTTGCACAATAAAAAACAAGCCACATTTAATGAAGTTTGTTGGAAACTTCACACATAAAAAGGTTTGTTGCTTTTAGCGAGGCGGCAGAAAAAGCTCTTTCAGTTTCTCCCAAGGTCAAGTTGGAGTTCATGTGAGTAAGTCTGGACAAGATGGATGAATGTTTCCCTTCCCAATGATCCAACATGGCATCCATCAGTGCCTTTGTGGAGCCTAACAGCAATTCTGCAACGCTGACACTAACGTTTGCCCCAAGTTCAGCGAGGACATTAGAAAGTGTGCGTCTGTACTCAAAGGCCAAATAAAACGGGAAGCGTCCAAATTGTAATAGTTTGGCAAACACATGGAGGAGCAGTTACGATACAGGCGGGCCCGCCTCCAAATGGGCATCAACAAGAGGCCGGGGAGGGAGTCTCATTTTTCTCCTGACAGACTTGTCTACAGCTTGGTGTGCGTGTGTGTGTGTGTGTGTGTGTGTGTGTGTGTGTGTGTGTGTGTGTGTGTGTGTGTGTGTGTGTGTGTGTGTGTGTGTGTGCGTGTGTGTGTCTGTGTGTGTGTGTGTGTGTGTCATTCAAGTCCAATTTGGATTGTCAACAGATGAAAATATTTGTGCGTTCCAAGGCCAGCTCGCACACACACACACACACACACACACACACACACACACACACGCACACACGCACACACGCACACACGCGTCTCCAATCCCATGAAATTCGCCGCCTCTATGCTCAGGTCCTCGCCTTCTTTCTCCACAGGAAATGACTCAGAATATGGTCTTAATTAGTTTGGCAATTGTGTGGAGCAGAATGATGGAGGCTTGTTGAGGTAGACTTGAGCAAGATCAACAAGTCCATAAAGTTCTGGACAAAAGAGAAAGAAGCCCTTCTGGGGTCAAACTGTCACCCTCAAAAACCTGAATACATTTTTTTCCAAGTAATTTTCTTAAGCAAGATATTTTTTTGGCATCAAATATATTCTCACATGAACAATTGTAATGTATTATATATGATGTAACATCTAATAGTGTCTTGTTTTGTTACATGTGTCGGGTCTAATTACAAACCCCGTTTCCATATGAGTTGGGAAATTGTGGTGGATGTAAATATCCCCGTCTCTTATATTTCTCAAGTGACTCAAAGCGCTTTACATAGTGACACCCAATATCTAAGTTACATTTAAACCAGTGTGGGTGGCACTGGGAGCAGGTGGGTAAGGTGTCTTGCCCAAGGACACAACGGCAGTAACTAGGATGGCACAAGTGGGAATCGAACCTGCAACCCTCAAGTTGCCAGCATGGCCACTCTACCAACCGAGCTATAAACGGAATAGAATGATTTGCAAATCCTTTTCAACCCATATTCAGTTGAATGCACTACAAAGACAATATATTTGATGTTGAAACTCATAAACTTGATTTTTTTTTGCAAATAATAATTAACTCAGAATTTCATGGCTGCAACATGTGCCAAAGTAGTTGGGAAGGGGCATGTTCACCACTGTGTTGCATCACCTTTTCTTTTAACAACACTCAATAAACGTTTGGGAACTGAGGAAACTAATTGTTGAAGCTTTGAAAGTGGAAATCTTTCCCATTCTTGTTTTATGTAGAGCTTCAGTCCTTCAACAGTCCGGGGTCTCCGCTGTCGTATTTTACGCTTCATAATGCGCCACACATTTTCCATGGGAGACAGGTCTGGACTGCAGGCCGGCCAGGAAAGTACCCGCACTTTTTTTTTACGAAGCCACGCTGTTGTAACACGTGCTGATTGTGGCTTGGCATTGTCTTGCTGAAATAAGCAGGGGCATCCATGAAAAAGACGGCGCTTAGATGGCAGCATATGTTGTTCCAAAACCTGTATGTACCTTTCAGCATTAATGGTGCCTTCACAGATGTGTAAGTTACCCATGCCTTGGGCACTAATGCACCCCCATACCATCACAGATGCTGGCGTTTGAACTTTGCGTCGAGAACAGTATGGATGGTTAGCTTCCCCTTTGGCCCAGATGACACAATGTCGAATATTTCCAAAAACAATTTGAAATGTGGACTCGTCAGACCACAGAACACTTTTCCACTTTGCATCAGTCCATCTTAGATGATCTCGGGCCCAGAGAAGGCGGCGACGTTTCTGGATGTTGTTGAGAAATGGCTTTCGCTTTGCATAGTAGAGCTTTAACTTGCACTTACAGATGTAGCGACAAACTGTATATAGTGACAGTGGTTTTCTGAAGTGTTCCTGAGCCCATGTGGTGATATCCTTTAGAGATTGATGTTTGTTTTTGATACAGTGCCATCTGAGGGATCAAAGGTCACAGTCATTCAATGTTGGTTTCTGGCCATGCTGCTTACGTGGAGTGGTTTCTCCAGATTCTCTGAACCTTTTGATGATATTATGGAGCGTAGATGTTGAAATCCCTAAATTTCTTGCAATTGCACTTTGAGAAAGGTGGTTCTTAAACTGTTTGACTATTTGCTCACGCAGTTGTGGACAAAGGGGTGTACCTCGCCCCATCCATTCTTGTGAAAGACTGAGCATTTTTTGGGAAGCTATTTTTATACCCAATCATGGCACCCACCTGTTCCCAATTAGCCTGCACACCTGTGGGATGTTCCAAATAAGTGTTTGATGAGCATTCCTCAACTTTATCAGTATTTATTGCCACCTTTACCATCTTCTTTGTCACGTGTTGCTGGCATCAAATTCTAAAGTTAATGATTATTTGCACACAAAAAAAAGTCAAATATGTTGTCTTTGTAGCATATTCAACTGAATATGGGTTGAAAAGGATTTGCAAATCATTGTATTCTGTTTATATTTACATCTAACACAATTTCCCAACTCATATGGAAACAGGGCTTGTAGAAGCAGTGAGATGCACTTCCTCTTTTAGACAGCGAGAGGCAGCATTGCCTAAACTCAGTTCACTTTCAGTTTCACTTTAACTCCAACATGCATACATATCATGTAATAATGCAGCACTTATTTACACTTCTTTCATCACAGCACGTCCGAAAAGGAGCAGGAAGAAGCTGAGCTTATTTAATCCTACCCCTTTTATCCCATTTCCTTCTTCTGTGTGACAGAACAGTAAATAAATAAACAATATACCATAGTAAGTAAACAAATATTAAATACATAAATAATCTTTATCTCAAAAGAAAGAAAAAAAAAGGTAGAAGATGTTGATCATAATTCTTGTTGTGTACTTAGTCAATCAATCAATCAATGTTTATTTATATAGCCCCAAATAACAAATGTCTCAAAGGACTGCACAAATCATTACGACTACAACATCCTCGGAAGAACCCACAAAAGGGCAAGGAAAACTCACACCCAGTGGGCAGGGAGAATTCACATCCAGTGGGACGCCAGTGACAATGCTGACTATGAGAAACCTTGGAGAGGACCTCAGATGTGGGCAAACCCCCCCCCCCCCTCTAGGGGACCGAAAGCAATGGATGTCGAGCGGGTCTAACATGATACTGTGAAAGTTCAATCCATAGTGGCTCCAACACAGCCGCGAGAGTTCAGTTCAAGCGGATCCAAGACAGCAGCGAGAGTCCCGTCCACAGGAGACCATCTCAAGCGGAGGCGGATCAGCAGCGTAGAGATGTCCCCAACCGATACAGGCGAGCGGTCCATCCTGGGTCCCGATGAGCGGTCCATCCTGGGTCTCGACTCTGGACAGCCAGTACTTCATCCATGGTCATCGGACCGGACCCCCTCAACAAGGGAGGGGGGGACATAGGAGAAAGAAAAGAAGCGGCAGATCAACTGGTCTAAAAAGGAGGTCTATTTAAAGGCTAGAGTATACAGATGAGTTTTAAGGTGAGACTTAAATGCTTCTACTGAGGTAGCATCTCGAACTGTTACCGAGAGGGCATTCCAGAGTACTGGAGCCCGAACGGAAAACGCTCTATAGCCCGCAGACTTTTTTTGGGCTCTAGGAATCACTAATAAGCCGGAGTCTTTTGAACGCAGATTTCTTGCCGGGACATACGGTACAATACAATCGGCAAGATAGGCTGGAGCTAGACCGTGTAGTATTTTATACGTAATTAGTAAAACCTTAAAGTCACATCTTAAGTGCACAGGAAGCCAGTGCAGGTGAGCCAGTACAGGCGTAATATGATCAAACTTTCTTGTTCTTGTCAAAAGTCTAGCAGCCACATTTTGTACCAACTGTAATCTTTTAATGCTAGACATGGGGAGACCCGAAAATAATACGTTACAGTAATCGAGACGAGACGTAACAAACGCATGGGTAATGATCTCGGCGTCTTTAGTGGACAAAATGGAGCGAATTTTAGCGATATTACGGAGATGAAAGAAGGCCGTTTTAGTAACGCTTTTAATGTGTGACTCAAAGGAGAGAGTTGGGTCGAAGGTAATACCCAGATTTTTTACAGAGTCACCTTGTTTTATTATTTGGTTGTCAAATGTTAAAGTTGTATTATTAATTAGAGGTCGGTGTCTAGCAGGACCGATAATCAGCATTTCCGTTTTTTGGCATTAAGTTGCAAAAAGTTAGTGGACATCCACACTACAAGTGTTCACACTACAAGTGAACACTTGTAGTGTGAACACTTGTAGTGTGAACACTCTCTTAAAGTGGATCATATTAGTCCTCTGTTTCACTTATTGACTTCATCATTCCATCATTTAATTCCACATACTGATACACTGAAGGTTTTAAGTCTCGTGGCCACTGATCGGCTCCACCTCAGGCTGTGTTTTTTCATGTGGAGAGTGCTCTCGGAATGTTGAAATTGTCACTTAGACGGATGTAAAGAATTGTTTAGCTATGAAAATATTTGATTTATAACGGGGGTCGGCAACCCGCGGCTATTTAGCGCCGCCCTCGTGGCTCTCTGGAGCTTTTTCAAAAATGTACAAAAAATGGAAAAAGATGAGGGGAAAAAATATATTTTTTGTTTTAATATAGTTTCTGTCGGAGGACAAAAGTGACACAAACCTCCCTAATTGTTATAAAGCACACTGTTTGTATTAAACATGCTTCACTGATTCGAGTATTTGGTGAGCGCCGTTTTGTCCTACTCATTTTGGCGGTCCTTGAAGTCACCCTAGTTTGCTTACATGTACAACTTTCTCCGACTTACTAAGACGTGTTTTATGCCACTTCTTTTTCCGTCTCATTTTGTCCACCAAACGTTTAACGTTGTTCATGAATGCACAAAGGTGAGTTTTGTTGATGTTATTGACTTGTGTGTAGTGCTAATCAGACATATTTGGTCACTGCATGACTGCAAGCTAATCGATGCTAACATGCTATTTAGTCTAGCTGTATGTACATATTGCATCATTATGCCTCATTTGTAGCTATTTTTGAGCTCATTTAGTTTACTTTTAGTCCTCATAATTCAATGTATATCTCATGACACTATCTGTATGTAGTATGGCTTTTATTTTTTTGCGGCTCCAGACATATTTGTTTTTGTATTTTTGGTCCAATATGGCTCTTTCAACACTTTAGGTTGCTGACCCCTGATTTATAATGATGATTTATACTATAATGCTCACTTATCGCAGTCGACCAATTAATGGCGATAAACGAGGGATTACTGTAGTAGATTATTCTGAGGTTTGAATGTTATTGGTGCAGTTATACATTTCACAAGATCCACACATTTAAGTATGTGTCATTTTATAAACAATACATTTTAATAGTGTTTATTAGACTGCATGAAAATTATAGAAAAAAACAATGTGAAATACATGTGTAACAAACATTTAACATGGAAGACTCTTGTTTGGGAAGACGGCCATGAGCAGGGGGGGGGGGGGGGAGGAAGGGGAGAGCCTTTCCTAAAAAGTGCCGTCACCCACAACTTTTTAGAGGCGGTATAGTACCGAATATTATTCATTAGTATCGTGGTACTATGCTAGTACCGGTATACTGTACAACCTTTGTCCTACAACTTGTTGGCGTGTGTTATCTGTCACCAGGCATCATATCAGCCTGACTGGCAGGGGGGGGGCTTTGATTGGCTAAAAGGTGAACTCATTGTGAAAATGTTGACCATTCATCAGCCAACCTTGATCATTTTTTCACAGGCCACCACTGTTATGCTTAAAGAGGCACTGGCTGTGATTCTTGGCCCGGGTCTTGTTTTCTGTACAAATGACACACAAAGAAAGCTTAAGAGGTGTTTCAGCATTTTCACTCCATGGTAGGTGAGCTGTGGAAAAGCTGAACTAAGTGCTGTATTAAGTGTGCTTTTTAGCTGAAGTGCTGCTGGGATCAATTGCTGGCTTCTTGCAGCCTGAGGGGCCAAAATACCACCGCAAACCACTGGCCCCCCAGCCACACACCACACAGGGCCACAATACCACCTCAAACCACTGGCCCCCCTAGACACACACCACACAGGGCCACAATACCACCTCAAACCACTGGCCCCCCTAGACACACACCACACAGGGCCACAATACCACCTCAAAACACTGGCCCCCCTAGACACACACCACACAGGGCCACAATACCACCTCAAACCACTGGCCCCCCTAGACACACACCACACAGGGCCACAATACCACCTCAAACCACTGGCCCCCCTAGACACACACCACACAGGGCCACAATACCACCTCAAAACACTGGCCCCCCTAGACACACACCACACAGGGCCACAATACCACCTCAAACCACTGGCCCCCCCAGACACACACCACACAGGGCCACGATACCACCTCAAACCACTGGCCCCCCTAGACACACACCACACAGGGCCACAATACCACCTCAAACCACTGGCCCCCCTAGACACACACCACACAGGGCCACAATACCACCTCAAACCACTGGCCCCCCTAGACTTGTAATATTTGACTATTAACAAAAAGGATCGCGTTTGAATTTAAATAGCAGAAAAATAACATGACGCACACTCCCCTCCACTGGGCAAACGGCATACTGCAGCTAAACATAGCGGTTCATTGAGGCGTCTAAAGCAGGGGTGTCCAAACTTTTTCCACTGAGGGCCGCACATGGAATAATAAAAGCATGCGGGGCCATTTTGATATTTTTCATTTTCAAACCATAACAAAATATATGGATTTTTATAATTTATTTTACCTTTAGGGGTCCTGGGGACCATAAAGGGTCTCAGTTATTAAAATGTTAAAAATAAGTCCCCCCTATCATTATTAATTTTTATTTAACGCTTACAATAAATCTCTATATCAACTTAAAAAATAATAATAATAATAAAGGTTTTATAGCATTTCTGTCAAAAACAACTTTGTTTTTCATAGTTAAACTGAAATATGCAGTATTTAGTAATTAGAGCCCTAAAAGATCAATAATGCAGGACACCATTATTTTAATCGTTTTATATTTTTGATTAATCACAGTGAAAAGATAAATAAAATAACACTAAATATATTTAGAATCCAAAAGATTTCCCACTCAGAAAGTGATACATTTTTATTTGAGGTTTTTTTTTTACTTTCAACACTTAAGTTACGAGATCAACTTCAGATATTTCTGTCAATTTCACGTTTAAACTATTATTTTGTTTGTTTTATGCTCTTTTGTCAAAGAAAACGTTTATGATTTTATATGGCAACTACACACTACACACAATTGACCACTAAATGGTAACACCCCAATAAGGTTTTCAACTTGTTTAAGTCGGGGGTCCACCTTAATCAATTCATGGTAAAGATGGTAAGGATTCATGAATTGATTAACGTGGACCCCGACTTGCTTAAGTCGGGGTCAATTGTACGGAATTTGTACTGTACTGTGCAATCTACTAATAAAAGTAGCAAACAAATATTTTTTTACATGGTAAAATAAAGACAAAAGAAAAAAACAGCCTCCGTGGCAGCTTTGTGTCAACATTGCAACTTTTTCTCGATATATTTCAACTCATTCCAGTATTTTTAATGTTCTTTTCATGCTATTGCAGGGGGGCAGGTAAACAATTAGTTGCGGGCCGCACTTTGGACACTCCTGGTCTAAAGTAATCATGTTGTGAATAGTTTAGTTATTGATATCGTTATTTGATGTTACTTGTTTGTGTTTACATTATTTGCATGGATAAATAATCTCAGATGGGTTGAAACAAGGCGCTATGGTGGCTGGAGACAGCGACCGCCATTAAGAGTCCCTGAACGCCTCACGACTGTTTAATAGCTGGACCCGGCGTTTTCTGGCGAGTTTCTAAACAACATCGGCGTCTGGCTGTGCTTTACGTTCGCTCAGCGTTATGACTGCGTTGTTATTTTAAGTTAAGCCGGCATGTGAAAGTGTATACTGCGTGATTGAAACGCACCAAGTCTGCACTTTCTTTGTGGCGGAGGCCGGCGAGCGCTCCATTCGTAAGGAGCCAATAAGGGTGGCGCGTACTGGCATGGTTCAACCAATAGGCCAATCAGAGTGGCGCGTACTGGCATGGTTCAGCCAATAGGCCAATCGGAGTGGTGCGTACTGGCACGGTTCAGCCAATAGGGAAGCAGCTTGCTTGTCGCGATTCGACCGCGGACAGACACAGGAAAAGTGGGCCGGCGGGAAGCTAAGCTAATGTCCGTTAAATTGTAGCCGATTACATTTGGTATTTGCGGTGCCTTCTCACAATACAACATATGTGTATCCGGTGTGGAAAAATCTAAACGACAGAAGAAAATTGAGTTCGGGTGGCTAAAAGGTACATTTTGACGATTTTTTTTACAGAAGGCGCGCGGCTAAGTGGCGGCTAAGTGGCGGCAGTCCTGTTTGACAACACCGCCTTTCACCCTCACATTCCGGCTGTGTTGCTCCCTCCCGTTATCCGCTAGCACCAACTCCCACTATCGGTTACTTCTTCTTTACCACGGCAAAAAGGAGTAAAGTGGAAGCATGGCAGATTTCCTGGAAGATCCGTCGGTTCTGACGAAAGAGAAGTTGAAGAACGAGCTGACGGCGAACAATGTGCGGCTGCCGAGCGGCGAGCACAAGAAAGAAGTCTACGTGCAGCTTTATCTCAACAACCTGACCGTGCAGAACACTAAGAAGAGCCCGCCCGCAGACACCTTCTCCAGCGACGACGAGTTGCCCACGCCGGTCGTTTCCAACAAAAGCCGATCGGGAAGAGTAAGTTGACTTGGAATGCTCGCGACCGCGGGTGCCGATTTGTATGACTTTAATTACGCTATGTTGCCAAAAATGTTGGTGGAGAAGACCTGGCTCACAGACTCCGTTCTAATTCACCCCGAAGGTGTTTATTGGTTTCATTGGTTTCAGGTCAGGACTCTGCAGGCCAGTCAAGTTCATCTACACATACTTGCCAACCTTGAGACCTCAGAATTAGGAAGATATTCAAAAGACCCGCTGTGGGGGGGGGGGTTGTATATATATTATATATATATATATATATATATATATATATATATATATATATATATACACAGCTGTAATTCACTGAAATTAGACTTTAGACTTCCTTTTTATTGTCATTCAAATTTGAACTTTACAGCACAGATAAGAACAAAATTTCGTTACATAAGCTCAAGGTAGCGCAGTATAAAAAAAAGCAATAAGGTGCATATATACTTAAATAAATGTGTATAATTAATATATAAATATACATAATAAATAAATATATATAAATAGATTACTGTACAGATAAATATATTGCACTTTTTCACATGCGCCCACGTTTACGGATGTATGTTATATTGTCTTCTTTATTCCAGCGAGTTAATCCATTTTGGGGGGAGTTGAGGGTATAATTTAATTATGATGCGTTCAAGAGTCTTATGGCCGGAGGGAAGAAGCTGGAGGTTATGCTTCGGAGGCTGCGGAACCTCTTTCTAGAGTCCAGCAGTGAAAACAGTCCTTGGTGGGGGTGGGAGGAGTCTTTGCAGATTTTCTGAGCCCTGGAGATCGCAAAAAGCCTCTGCCTGACCAGGGCTCAGAAAATCTGCAAAGACTCCTCCCACCCCTACTTGTAGCTGAGATAGGCGCCAGCGCCCCCCGCGACCCCAAACGGGAATAAGCGGTAGAAAATGGATGGATGGATGGATAAGAGGAAGAGTTGTCCTGATGATCATTTCCGCCGTCCTCACCACTCACTGGAGGGACTTCCAGTCTGAGGCATTGCAGGCTCCAGTCCAGACAGAGATGATGTTGGTCAAAAGGCTCTCTATAGTGCCTCTGTAGATTGTGCTGAGAATGGGGGGAGGCAGAGAGCTCTGCTCTTTTCATCCCACGCAAAAAGTGCATGCGCTGCTGAGCTCTTTTTACAAGAGCTTCGGTGTGTAGGGACCAGGTTATATTGTCAGAGTTCCGCACCCCCAGGAACTTAGTGTTGCGGCTTGTGCTTCCTGAAGTCAACGATGATCTCCTTGGTCTTGTTTGGTTAGTGAGGCCTTCTCCACCAACATCAGTGTGTGACCTCACCAATACGCTTTTGGAAGAATGATGGAAAATTCCTAAAAACACACTCCGCAATCTTGTGGACAGCCTTCCCAGAAGAGTTGAAGCTGTAATAGCTGCAAATGGCCATATTGAACCCTATGTGTTAGGAATGGAATGGCACTTCAAGTTCATATGTCAGTCAAGTCAGGTGGCCAAATACTTTTGGCAATATAGTGTTTCATCTTTGGAAGTTAACACTCTTTCTGTTTAAGTCTGCACTGGTTGTAGGAAGTGAATGAAGAAACACTTTATGTCACGCAGAAAGCAACCAGAAAGACGGACAAGCCTTGCGTGGAGGTGGAGGTGACAGAACTCGGTGATGAAGACCTGAAACAGCAACTCTCCAAGTATGGTGTGGACTCAGGACCTATTTTGTGTAAGTGGTCTCATTTACTTATTTCACCATTTACCAGCTTAAGGCCCCAAAAGTGAAAATGGTTTCTTTCCGGGACAACTAAAACAACATAAAACATTTGCAAGAAATAGTGTGTGTGCATGATCAATGAAATAGCTTACAGCACAGGTGTCAGCACATCATTTTTAATAGCTGACTAAGATGAATGCAGCAATGTTCAGAGACATCCTGGATGAAAACCTTCCCATCCAACCTGATGGAGCTTGTGAGGTGCTGCAAAGAGGAATGGTTGAAAGTGCCCAAAGATAGGTGTGCCAGGCTTGTAGCATTGTTTTCTAAAAGACTTGAGGCTCTACTTGTTACCAAAGGTACTTAAACAAAGTATTTAGCAATGGGCTTAAATACTTGCGTACGTTTGAACAAATATGCAAACATTTCTACAGTTCGTTTTTGTTTCTTCAAGATGAGGCTGAGTGTACATTAATGAGAAAAATAACTTTTTTGATAGTAGCACATGTCTGCAATGAAACCAAGGGAAACATTTGAAGAGGTCTAAACACTTTCAACACCCATTGTATATTAAATTATTATTCACTGTTCTACGGAGCCCTTTGAGGGCAGCTGTAAATCTGCCATGTGGCCCTCAATGAAAACGAGTTTTCATCCAATGTTATTTTTTTATAACAGTTGTACTAGAGACATAAATATGAAATGATTGTACAACTATTTGCTTAAATGGGAATTTGAATAAAATGTTCCTTTTGAAATATTAACTGGCCTCATACATCACATATTCCAAGCCAGAGCATGATTTAATTACAGCAGGAATGTCCACCCAGGCCCGCATACTGAAAATTAAAAAAATGCGGGGGGCCAATTTCATACATTTTGTACTTTAAAGATGCTAAAATTAATTCAGTAAACATCAGTACAGTATATGCTAAGCTAATTGAAAAAACATTATCTTAGTTTTTGTGTTATTGATGATAATGTAAATAGCTGTTACCCTCAATAATAAATAAAAATTACATTTTTAGAACATGTCGAGGGCCAATTAAAAAAAACAAGTTATTGATGAAATATGTCCCCCAAGCTGCACTGTGGTCACACCTGGCTTACAGCATTAACATATAAGCCACAAAAACTAACTGGGAACCCACTTTGGGTCTTAAACCTAAATTTAGGAAGAGTTGACTTAATTGTAACTATATAGTTGGGACACCCTTACTGTAGTGCCATAAAATTCAGTAAAAACATTGAAAAAGTGCTTTAATTTTGCATAAAATGTTTGTTAGGTGCAAAACCTACCCTCAGTTGAATAAATTAATTAAAACAAACTATATTAAACAATAGATACATTAGTTTTAGAAACTAGTATAGCAAAAAATATATTAAAAAAAGTGTTTCTTGAATTTTGGAAGACATTTAAAATTGTCTACTTAAATCTCGATGTTACCCTCTATCCATCCATCCATCCATTTCCTACCGCTTGTCCGGGGGTGCTGGACCCTATCTCAGCTGCATTCGGGTGTAAGGCAGGGTACACCCTGGACAAGTTGCCACCTCATCACAGGGCCAACACAGATAGACAACATTCACACACTAGGGACCATTTTGTGTTGCCAATCAATCCATCCCCAGGTGCATGTTTTTGGAAAAAATTCTTATTTGTTACTTTGATGTCCGCCGCCAAAATCTGTTCAGCTTCAACCCGGAAGTTGTACGAGAGGAAGCTGCAGAAGCTTCTGGACCAGCCTCCAGCTGAACCCGAGGCTCCCGTCGATGTCACAACCATCCCCAAAGCCGACACCAACCAGAATGGCAACACAAACTCTGACCAGTACAGCGACAAAGAAGACGGTGAGTCCATCATTTATGACAATATGAAAACAACCGCCATGTTTGTGTTGTGACGTCATGTTCTGCTTCAATGTTTGTTTTAGAGGAAATGACCACAACTGATCCAGAGCCTGTTCCCGTGGTGGAGAAGCCTGTGCGTAGCAGAGGGAAGACCCCGGTGACTGTCAGGACCAGTAGCAGACGACAACCCAAGGTAATTGTGGCACTAATAAATAAGCTGTATAAAAATGTCCTGATGTATATTTAATGTCCTGACAGTCGGTGGGGGAAGTCGTCAGTGAAGAGACTTCCAAGAAGAGCAGCGAGAGTGTTGTCGAAGACATTCTGGCCAATGAAATCAGCACACCTACAGGCATCAGGTAGTGTGAGAAGAAATTTTGCTTGTCTATACCTTTGTGTCTTCAGAGAAAGTGTTTACAATTACACAACAGTCATTTTGAAAAGCTAGCTGCCAATGTGAAAATGTTTTTGTTTTTTTATCATTTACATGAAATCAGGTTTCTCCGCCCTTGCTTGTGAAACTTCATGGGCAAAGCTGTTTGTCTTTTTTCTCACAAAGGACTACTCGGACCCCTGATCTTGTTAAAAGCTAAGCAAAGCTGCAGTAGTGTGTTGTTGGATGCACACATTTTTTGCAAAGGTGTACTTTTGACCGTTTTATAGTCAAGGATACCATCTATAGGCATGGCTGAGAGTGTGTAGGGACTGACCTTAGAGCTAGTCCACTTGTTTCCGGTATAACAACTCCCCTTTCACTGAATGCCGGACTCTAACTAGACTATTTGTATTGTGCTGGCCCTCCTGCCCTGGCCTGCGTTCACACTGCAATCCATCACTTTTATTCTGCCCTATTACTGTAATTTCTCTGTCTTGGTGTACTGTTTCTAGTCTTGTTTAAAGTCATTCTGATTATATATTTTGTGCAATGTTGCTGCTGTGATTAATTTCCACAAGAGCGGCAATCACATTAATTAGATGGCACACCTTTTATTCCACATTCGAATGTTATGTGCTGTGGCTTTGTATCATATTTCTAATATGAAGTGTGTCGGTTATCATGACTCTAAAGGAGCGGTCACATTCCAGTTCTCCTATGACTCGGCTATGTTACATAGGTGAATGGTATTGTGCCGGGCCCTCTTCCAATCATGCCAAAAAATTGTATTGGGGTGAGCATTTGCTCCTTTGCATAGGACACCGACTCCTAAAACAAGCTGCTCCAAACAGAGCTGTTTATAAAGTTTTTTAAAGGGGAACTGCACTTTTTTTGGAATTTTGTTTATCCTTCACTATCTTTATGAGAGATAAAAAGACAAACGTTGTTTTTTTCACCCGCATTCTAACATGTAAAAAATGGCATGTTCTTGGTGGCTAGCAATCCAGCTAATGGGAGCAATCCATTCTAAATTAAATAACTTTTAAAATGCATTCAAAAACCATCAACGATACTTCATTTATGTTGTGTAAGACATGCAACTGGGGATAGGTTGATTGGCAACACTAAATTGGCCCTAGTGTGTGAATGTGAGTGTGAATGTTGTCTGTCTATCTGTGTTGGCCCTGCGACGAGGTGGCGACTTGTCCATGGTGTACCCCGCCTTCTGCCCAATTGTAGCTGAGATAGGCGCCAGCGACCCCAAAAGGGAATAAGCGTTAGAAATGGATGGAACATGTATAATAACAAACTGTACAACATTGTTATTGTAAGAGTGAACACTGAGGAACTCTTTTTCTAGCGTACTGACACATCTGCGTGCTACGGTATTACCTGTGAAAGCTAACTATGGCAAGCGATAGCTAGGTTCTACGTCAACAGGAAACATGTTTGAGTTTGTTACACACAACACTGTGATAGAACACCAATCTGTACTGAGTGAAAAACATGAACAATCATATTACAGTATGTGTAAAGTATTATTTCATGTTTTGTTTGTACACAGCTAGGCAGACTTTATGTAGTGTAGTGTACGCTGATGTGCTGCATGTATCATGATCAATAGTATAGTCACTCACTCCAGTACATTTGGTCCAGTTGATGTGGGTAAGCACTCCATTAATTTGGCATAGCTCGGCTCAAAGTTAAAATTTGCAGCGTGACCATGTCACACTCTTTCGGCTTCTGTCTGCTTCAACGTTTCAGCCTCTTCTTCTTGCTCACTTCTATAAGCAGCAGGTCATCCTCCCTAGATTCAGCTTCAAAAAGATAAGGTTGTGAATCTTTATTTGTCAAAAAACAGTCTTCTTCGTTTTGGGTTGTGAAGTTGCTTTAGAAACTTTGAAGGCTACAACGGTGACTCCCAGTAGTCGCATCTTGCAAGCGTTTTCATCATCTTTAAAATCTTAAAGAAAAAAAAAGACGTGTGTTCTTGCCCCTCATAATGATTGTGAACAATGAGCAAAATCCCCCCCAAAAAATGCAGTAGCCCTTTTTAGTTTGTTCATTGTTTGTTTTTGGGAATATTTTGACACAAAGCATGTCACAGGTGTTATTAAAACACTCATGAACTGTTCTTAAAAATGCTTTCTGTTCTCCAGTGCGACCCGCAGGCGTCCCATCCGTGGGGCGGCCGGCCGACCAGTGAAGCCCAGCGACTACTGGCTGGACGAGTCCCTGGTGCAGCACACTGTGCTCACCGACAGCCGCTCCTACTCCGAGTCTTTCTCTCGAGGCATCCTCTCTGCCGCCTCTCCGAGCAAAGTGCCGGCCCCAAGCAGCTTCCTCCCCCTCCTGCTTAAGCTTTTGCTCCTGGTGGTAGTCGGCGGCTCGCTCTACTTTACCTACCAAAACCTGGATGATGCTCACATTAGTGCACTTCGGGGCCTCGTTGACGCCGTCGTGGTCCCGCTTCAAGATGCAGCAAAGAGCGCCGCCGCCTACTTGGGCCTGGGTGGCAAATAAAGGCGGTCTTCCGCCACATCCGCCTCCCTGCCGCCGCAATCACATGCAAACAACTCAGTTCACCTCCTACCTTTTACTTCCTCCCGCCTGGTGGGACAAATAAGTCACAGTCAATGGGATTGACGTTTTTGTGTGCAGATTCCAGCTTCCCCCTCATGTGCAGCAGGCAGGTACACCTAAACAGTTAGCGTCTGTTTGGCGGCAGCCGCAAGAGACTGATTTTAATGTCCATTTTTAACCTGTGAATTGTTGTCTTTTTGTGTATTTACCCCTTTGCCAGTAGAAGTGTGTGGAGAGGCCAGTTTGTCCTTGCATGGTTGTAGTTTTCCACGGCCATCATCTTGTACTCTGTAACGCCGCCCACCCGTATTTGTGTTTGTGCGCATGCGCCAGGTGCCACTCTGTGGGGTGCCTGAACGCCACGTTTCCAAGCAGTACGCCGTCGCACTAACGCCAGAATGTCTTAGCATCGCTGTAGATGTAGTTAGCTAGCGTGTCTGCATGGTGCTCACAGAGACTCAAATGGAGTCTGCTCACCAAACAAGGAGCATCTGTCTTGGGGCGACGCTCGTCTTGATCACAAGTCTCATTCTACCGTCTTTTTTTCAGTTTACATCTGGTTTTTAGTGCTCTTTAGTGCGTTTTTTGTTTACTTTGATTAAATTAGATTTCTGATCCTTCAGTCCAGGACAGGCTTTTGTTTGCAGCCAGGAGCCCACATAGCTCACCTCACGGCCAGACACGACAAATCCCTCCGACAGACTTTTAATCCATTTGAAACACCTTCAGCTATAAAATTAACCCCCACGGTTTTAACTCTCACCTGGAGCCAGGATGTGTTCACTGGGCGTGGAAATATAAACAGGGCACCTGTTTCTATTTTGATATTTTTCTAAAGTGTTTGACTTTTTATAGCACCCTTGAAGGGGGAAGAAGAGCAATATGTCCGCCACACAGCTGATTCTCCTGTTAAATTCGACATCTATCAAAGGATCCCGGTTCCCCACAATGGACACATGTCAATGAGTTATGTGGGTGAGGATTTTTAATCTGTTTATTTATGATCGTGTAGGCAGTCTATCATAAAATAAACGTCGTCGTTACCACATTGTTACTGCTCTCTTGTCATTTTCCACGGTCTACTGCTTAATGTCATGGTGAGTATCTTCTCAAAGAAGGTGTCTGCTTTTGATGGAGGTATTTATTGAGCCTTTTTCTCTCAGCAGGGGTGTTTGTCGTCTCAGGTCATCCTTGTAGCAGCTGACTCAGGTAGCGTCCAAGGGAAATCTTTTAGGAAGGCAGGTGGAGAGGCTTATGGACAATTAATTCCAGCAGGCTGTCGGCAACCACCGGAGCTGTGCCGCAGATTTTTGGAGACAAGTGGACCATAAGTAAGACTCATCTAGTTGTACACTTTGGACTGCTATTTTGTCAGGTGAGCTCAGAGATTCTATTATTAAATTACATTGTACTTCAATTGGAAAATTGTTTTATATGATCCAGTGAACACTATTTGGTCCAATAGTCACAATACAAAAGGCAAACAGTGATTTATACATTGTACTTCAATTGGAAAATTGTTTTATATGATCCAGTGAACACTATTTGGTCCAATAGTCACAATACAAAAGGTAAACAGTCATTTATAAAATGTTGTAAAGCAATAATGTTACATGGCCAACAATAAACATCTACTGTAGCACACTGATGTATAACACCTGATCATATCACTGCAAATAGGCAAAGGCATAATACAATGATCAATAGCTTGAAATGGCACATTTACTGTTGATTACCATTGTGTATAAATGTATATATATGTGTGTGTGTGTGGTTATGGTTATATAACATCTAAAAAAATTAACAATCCTGTAAAATAGGAGAAAAGTAATACTTGAGAACATTGATTAATTAGCGGACGCAAACATTAATATTCCATTCTGTTGTTTGTATCTGAAATACTTGATGATAAAACTGGCTCTTAAAAAATGTGTGGTAAATTCAATCAATCAATCAATGTTTACTTATATAGCCCTAAATCACAAGTGTCTCAAAGGGCTGCACAAGCCACAACGACATCCTCGGTTCAGATCCAACATCAGGATAAGGAAAAACTCAACCCAGTGGGATGACAATGAGAAACTTTTGAGAGGACCGCAGATGTGGGTGACCCCCCCCTCCCGCACCTAACATAATAGTGTGAGAATCCAGTCCATAGTGGAGCCAGCAGGAGACCATCCCGAGCGGAGACAGGTCAGCAGCACAGAGACGTCCCCAGCCGATACACAGACGAGAGGTCCACCCCGGATCCCAACTCTGGACAGCCAGCATTTCATCCATGGCCACCAGACATTTGTTTTTATTGTATAAATAAAATATAAAGCAAATACAGATATTATGGCGTAGTGGGTAGAGTGGCCGTGCCAGAAACCTGAGGGTTGCAGGTTCGCTTTCCACCTATGGACATCAAAGTCGCTGCCGTTGTGTCCTTGGGCAGGACACTTCACCCTTTGCCCCCGGTGCCGCTCACACCGGTGAATGAATGATGATGAATGAATGATTGGTGGTGGTCGGAGGGGCCGTAGGCGCAAACTGGCAGCCACGGATCCGTCAGTCTACCCCAGGGCAGCTGTGGCTACTGATGTAGCTTACCACCACCAGGTGTGAATGAATGATGGGTTCCCACTTCTCTGTGAGTGCTTTGAGTATATAACAATAGAAAAGCGCAATATAAATCTAATCCATTATTATTATTATTATTATTATTACTACTAATATCTTAAAAAAAAATCTAAAATAAAACATTTTACTACAGCTACTAGATCATGTTCAGTAGAGGCTGATTTAACACCAAAGTAATGATATAGTATGTTCTAATAAATCCAACATCATTGGACGGCATAGCTATGTTTGTTTTATCATTTTACCAGTAAATGACATGCATTTGCAATCATGTGTTACACCAACATTTAACATTTCAGCAATACATTTTTTAATATTTGTAGAATGGGTTGTAAAGAAAAAAACGTTTTGGTTTTTTTTAGTATGGAGTGACAGTTTTTCTTCTATTAACATTATTGAAGACTGCATTCAAGGGTTGTCCAAAGGAGCGGGTGCAGCTTATGGAGGCTGTGTTAAGAGATTACTGTAACTCTTAGCAGTCTTTCTTTGGTCCCTCTGTCAAGTTTGGCATGAGATTATTACGCTGTGTTTGGTGAGTAGGGAGGAGGAGTCACATGGTGACAGTGCCGCTGAGCAGGTAGACAGTGACACCAGGAGGTTATCACATGCCGCTGTTTGTACCTCACAGCATTGCAAGTAAAAAAATCACGTTCTTCTTTTACTCTGATGCCTCTACAGAATGAGAAGGCATATTGTTTAAAGGTCTCTGCCTCGTTTTTCTCTTTTTCCAGCTGTAAAATGGCGTCCACGCTGGAAAAGCTCCTCACCCCGATGTGCGGCGGTCCGCCCGAGCCGCCGAGAAATAAAGTGACAGTGGTGGGAGTGGGACAGGTGGGCATGGCCTGCGCTGTTAGCATCCTGCTCAGGGTAAGAGACCCACCCAGGTTGCTATCCTTCCGCGGTGATGGGTATTACAAGACGATGGTGAGGATGGTGTGTGTGCGTGCAGGAGCTGGCGGACGAGCTGGCACTGGTAGACGTGATGGAGGATAAATTAAAGGGCGAGATGATGGACCTTCAGCATGGAAGCCTCTTTCTCAAAACACCCAAAATCGTCGCAGATAAAGGTATCAAAAAGAGTTTGTTTATTCTCTTTGGTGGAAAGAATTGGAGAAAAATCAGATTAATCACAGTAAATGATTTGTTTGCATTATTTGAAACAACCCAATTTATGATCTAATCACTGACAATAAAGACTTGCGTTAATTTTCAGGTCACCATCTGCCATTAATGTAGAGGAACATTTACATGTTGTAATGAATCTGTCTTTATACATGATTATTGTCATACTTTTTTTCTGATTAATCGCACAGGTTAATGCATCGAATTTGACAGCCCTATTTATAATTGTTTTGTGTTTATAAATGTTGACTTAAATTGTCAAAATCTTAATTCAAACTGGTTCTTTAGGTCTTCTAAAATATGATACAATTTGTTTTTATTATAGCCAGACCTGTGTTATCACTTCCATTTGACGGTTTCGGCCTCAACTGTTGCTTCCTCAGAGGTTGTCACGAACCTGTGAGGGAGGCAATAGTTGTGGCCGAAACCGTCATAGCCAGTCTGGCTATAATAATAACAAATAGCATAGCCAGAAGTCATGTCCCCCCTTTGAACATTTGTTTATTTTGTCAAAATAATAATTAAGCTGTCAATGACTTTAATACTACTTGTACTCAAATACAGCCTATAAAAAGTGTGTGGCTGGATGCGTACATTGTGGTCATCACACGTTGATTAGTAACTGTTGTAATATATTTTGATGGTAATTTATTAAAAATATACTAGCGAAATAGTTATAAATTGGGGCAGTGAAATTATTATTTTAATAAATTAGATTAATCACACTTTGACATTTAGGTTAAACTTGATTAATCACAGCTTGCATGATTAAATTCACTTAGAAAAATACCCAAATATTGTTAACTCAAACACAGTTTTATTGTCAGAATGTCATCCAGGAACATTTTTGAAATACTTGCATACACTACATTTATTTGTGCAATCAGTTGTGTCTGAAGTCAAGACAAATTTGCATGAGTCTTAAATCTGGACCTGGTGACTGCCTGCGTTCAAAGGTACTGTTTGCAACTTCACAACAGTAACATTTTCCAAAGCAAAAAAACACAAATGGCTGGCTTATTTTACAATTAGTGGTTTAACAGAACACATTTGTTGGAAAATGGTCTGTATTTTTCACAATTACAAATTTGATGTCATAAAACATA
>NC_084622.1:19316375-19593875 GCF_033978795.1 Nerophis ophidion
CAAACAGCATGCCGGCCCAGCCACATGTTGTATGAGCCTTCTGCAGACTCACGTAAGTCACTGCAATGCATACTTGGTCAATAGTCATACAGGTCACACTGAGGGTGGCCATATAAACAACTTTAACACTGTTACAAATATGCGCCACACTGTGAAGCCACACCAAACAAGAATGACAAACACATTTCGAGACGATATCCACACCGTAACACAACATAAATACAACAAAACAAATACCCAGAGCCTCTTACAGCACTATCTCTTCCGGGCTACAATATACACCACCTCAACGGACGCACAGGGGAGGAGTGGGGGGGGGTGTTGGTGATAGCGGAGGTGTATATTGTAGCCCGGAAGAGTTAGTGCTGCAAGGGGTTCTGGGTATTTGTTGTGTTTTAGGGACGGCGTGGCGCAGTTGGGAGAGTGGCCGTGCGCAACCCGAGGGTCCCTGGTTCAATCCCCACCTAGTACCAACCTCATCACGTCCGTTGTGTCCTGAGCAAGACACTTCACCCTCCATCAGTGTGTGAATGGGTGAATGTGGAAGTAGTGTCAAAGCGATTTGAGTATCTTGAAGGTAGAAAAGCGCTATACAAGTACAACCCATTTACCATTTGTGTTACGGTGCAGATGTTCTCCCGAAATGTGTTTGTCATTCTTGTTTGGTGTGGGTTCACAGTGTGGCGCATATTTGTAACAGTGTTAAACTTGTTTATACGGCCACCCTCAGTGTGACCTGAATGGCTGTTGACCAAGTATGCGTTGTGTGTGTGTTCAAAAGCCAGATACAACATATGACTAGGCTGGCACGCTGTATGTACAGATTGTAGAGGGTGCTAGAGGCACCCCCTGAACGTTGATGTTTGGGTGAAAATCGACAGAAATTCGGGAGTCTCCCGGAAAAGTCGGGAGGGTTTGCAAGTATGATTGATGCTGTCGAGTACCATTCATATAAAACTTGAGGGCCGCACTAACATTGCATTTTCATATCAAGATGCAGGCGTGTCTGAGACCCCTGTTTTAGAGCCATGCCTGAGGTCGGTAGGTTGTGAGTTGAAACCCAGACTATAACTAATGGGACCCATTACCTCCCACTCAGCATTAAGGGTTGGAATTGGGGGTTAAATCACCAAAAATGATTCCAGAGCACGGCCAGCGCTGCTGCTCACTGCTCCCCTCATCTCCCACGGGGTAAACAAGGGGATGGCTCAAATGCAGAGGGTAATTTCACCACACCTAGTGTGTGTGTGTGACTATCAGTGGTACTTTAACTTACTACATTTCCCAAGTAGCTTGCCCATCACTGATATAACGCTACTATTTGACACTTGCATCTTGGTGTCTCAAACAGCAGCAATAGCGTCAAAATTGCCTTTTTGAGTTAATCCAGCAGGTCATAAGTGAGCACACCCCTTTTTAGGTTGGATTCATGACATTGTACTATTTTATAATTTGGAGCCGTGGACTTGTTCCATGAATACTTTTAATGTGTTAGCTAGCTAGCTAGCTACTGCCTGGTTTGTTAATAAGCAAGAAGACTAGATTGAACTTTTTATTCAAACGTCCATCCATTTCCTACCGCTTGTCTCTTCCGGGTTGGCGGAGGGTCCTGGAGCCTATCTCAGCTGCATTGGGGCAGTAGGTGGTGTACACCCTGGACAAGTCACCACCTTTCTTAAAATAATATCAGAAGTGGAAAAAAATGTGATTGCTAATTGTCCTTTTGTTAGCTATAAAAAGTAAATGGGTTATACTTGTATGACACTTTGGTACCTTCAAGGTACTCACAGTGATGTTTCCACATTGACACACTGATGGCAGATACTTTGTGTTACTGTTAGCCTGCAGGCCACTTCCTGCTTCATGGAGAGCTTTGAACACCATATTTATGAAGGCTTTTAAAGACAAGCAGAGTTGAAGAAGAAAGAGCTGTACACCACAAAGAAATCCAGGCAAAGGACAGACTAAAAAATAACATTCAAATAAATATTGAAAAAGCAAATACAAATTATTTGTTAGAGAAAAAGCAGTTAAAAACAGTTTAAAGTCTCTTGTTGGCTTAAAAGCCAGTGAATAAAAAAGGGTTTTAAGAAGGGTCTTAAAAGTAGCCAAAGAAGGGGCCTGTCTCACATGGAGAGGGAGATGCTTCCAGAGTTTGGGACCCACAACAGAGAAGGCTCTGTCCCCTCCCAGCTTGCGCTTTGATTTGAGTACCTCCAGGATCAGCTGATCAGCTGACCTGAGGGAGCGGGTGGGGGCATCGATGTGGAGCATCTCAGACAGGTAAGGTGGGGCAAGACCAATAAGGATTTAAAAAGGAGTGTAAAAGACAGCAGTGTGACAATGTGGTGTTGTGTGCCTGCCAGCGCCTACCAGGTGATCAAACTGAAAGGCTACACCAACTGGGCCATCGGCCTGAGCGTGGCCGACCTGACCGAGAGCATCGTGAGGAACATGAACAGGATCCATCCTGTCTCCACCACGGTGCAGGTGAGCTGCTCAGCCTCTCTCCAGTCAGGAGTCTGCACTCTAGACCTGTCTGACACACACACACACACACACACACACACACAGGGCATGTACGGCATCCAGGAGCACGTCTACCTCAGCCTGCCGTGCGTGTTGAACGGCGGGGGCGTGGCCAGCGTGGTCAATGTCACGCTTACAGACCAGGAAGTGGCCCAGCTGCAAGCCAGCGGCGTCACGCTAGGAAACATCCAGAACAATCTGCAGGACATCTGAGTAGTCAGCAGTAACTCTTCCCTAACCCTAACCCTTCAACTCCAGCTCATCTCACCTAGAATCTATAGATCCACTGACTTTCAACAGTCAAAACTGCTGCTAGAAACTACTTTTTGTCATAAATTCACATTACATTAAAGTCTTAAATGAAACAAATCAATTGTTTTGTTTTGTTTTCCGGCTAATGTACCCACTATGTTTGATCATTGTGGGACTAATGGAGGCTTTTTCCTTACTTTTGTTTTATATTTGTATTGCAGTCCCTCGCAACATCATGCTTCTAATATTGCCACTTCACCACATTGCAGGTTTTTACATTTTTTTTAAGCATATTCACACACACACACACACACATTCGAGGCCAGAGACTGAGAAGAGGGAGAAATAATAATAAAAATGTTGAAAATATAACAATAATAAATAAAAGGGTGATTATTCCTCATCTGCGTTTGGGCATAAATCAAGAGAGTTGACCTGCAGTAAGAAGGGACGCCATGAACTTTCAAACACTTGAGCAGAGCCATTTAGCAAAAACCCAAGTTTTCCAGTTTTAAATTGTAGACAACCAGCGGCTGTGTAAGTCAGCTTCCAATTGAACAAGATCAGTCGCCTGGCCAGCAAGGTCGTAAAAGCCACAGCGCCTTTTACCGGGCACGAGTTATCCGGGCATATGCCGAAAATGGCTGATAATGGGATGGAGGGAAAGTCTTGACCGTATGCCTTTCCGGTTGTGTCAAAAATGTCCTCCCAAAAGGAACGTAGTTTAGAGCAGGACCAGAACATATGGACATGATCAGCCGGAGAATGTTTGCATCTATTACAGGTATTGACAGTAACAGTGGGGTAGATTTTGGATAGTTTTGAATTAGTGTAGTGAATTTTATGGATTACTTTGCATTGGATGAGACTCTGTCGGGCACAAATTAAGGAGTGGACCAGTTTCAGGGCAGAGTTCCAGAGTTGATCAGATATGTTAGTATTAAGATCGCTCTTATCACTCATAGAGAGTTTGGAGCAACTGAGTTTGAGGAGGTATATAGAACAGAGATACATTTTTTATGATTAGGGCTCAGAGATAACAATGTATAAGAGTTTCCGGAGGACGATTCAGAAAGTGTGGGAACTGCTTCTTTACGAAGTGGCGTACACATTTTTAAAAGGTCTGATATTGTGGCGCTAATCCATTAAGAGATTTAAAAACAAACAGTATTTTAAAATTAAGTGGGAACCAGTGATGGGATGATAAAATGTGTTCATGTTTTTAGTGCCACTTAAAATATTTTGGACTAACTGCAAAGGAGCGATTGAGGCTTCATTCTGACACGGAGGGAGTTGCAGCAGATGATGAAATAAAAGCGTGGATCACCCGCTCAAAATCATTGAAAGATAAAACTGATTTATTATTTGCTAAATGTCTTAGATGATAAAAACTCGATCATACAATGCTGTTAATCTGATGTTACAATTTAAGATCATTGTCCAACTTAAAAGCAAGATTAGTGACTGTGAGGCATCAGGAGTCTTAAGTCACTGGGGGGAGAATTCTGTTTGACTCTTCAGTCAAGTACAAACTCTGTTTCCATATGAGTTGGGAACAAGTACAAACTCGGTTTCCATATGAGTTGGGAAATAGTGTTAGATGTAAATATAAACAGAATACAATTATTTGCAAATCATTTTCAACCCATATTCAATCAAACGCACTACAAAGACAACATATTTGATGTTCAAACTCATAAACTTTATTTTTTTTGCAAATAATTAACTTAGAATTTCATGGCTGCAACACGTGCCAAAGTAGTTGGGAAAGGGCATGTTCACCACTGTGTTACATCACCTTTTCTTTTAACACTCAATAAACATTTGGGAACTGAGGAAACCAGTTGTTAAAGCTTTGAAAGTGGAATTCTTTCCCATTCTTGTTTTATGTAGAGCTTCAGTCCTTCAACAGTCCGGGGTCTCTACTGTCGTATTTTACGCTTCATAATGCGCCACACATTTTCCATGGGAGACAGTTCTGGACTGCAGGCAGGCCAGGAAAGTACCTGCACTCTTTTTTTACGAAGCCACGCTGTTGTAACACGTGCTGAATGTGGCTTGGCATTGTCTTGCTGAAATAAGCGGGGGCGTCCATGAAAAAGACGGTGCTTGACGGCAGCATATGTCGTTCCAAAACCTGTATGTACCTTTCAGCATTAATGGTGCCTTCACAGATGTGTAAGTTACCCATGCCTGGGGCACTAATGCACCCCCATACCATCACAGATGCTGCCTTTTACACTTTGTGTCGATAACAATCCGAATGGTTATTTTCCTGTTTGTTCTAGAGGAAACCACGTCCTCTGTTTCCAAATATAATTAGAAATGTGGACTCGTCAGACCACAGAACACTTTTCTGCTTTGCATCAGTCCATCTTAGATGATCTCGGGCCCAGAGAAGCCGTCAGCGTTTCTGGATGTCGTTGATAAATGGCTTTCGCTTTGCATAGTAGAGCTTTAACTTGCACTTACAGATGTAGCGACAAACTGTATTTAGAGACAGTGGTTTTCTGAAGTGTTCCAGAGCCCATGTGGTGATATCCTTTAGGGATTGATGACTGTTTTGATACAGTGCCGTCTGAGGGATGGAAGGTCACTGTCATTTAATGTTGGTTTCCGGCCGTGCCGCTTACGTGGAGTGATTTCTCCAGAGTCTCTGAACCTTTTGATGATATTATGGAGCGTAGATGTTGAAATCCCTCAATTTCTTGTAATTGCACTTTGAGAAACGTTGTTCTTAAACTGTTTGACTATTTGCTCACGCAGTTGTGGACAAAGAGGTGTACCTCGCCCCATCCTTTCTTGTGAAAGACTGAGCATTTTTTGGAAAGATGTTTTTATCCCCAATCATGGCACCCACCTGTTCCCAATTAGCCTGCACACCTGTGGGATGTTCCCAATAAGTGTTTGATGAGCATTCCTCAACTTTATCAGTATTTATTGCCACCTTTCCCAACTTCTTTGTCACGCCTTGCTGGCATCAAATTCTAAAGTTAATGATTATTTGCAAAAAAATAAAGTTTATGAGTTTGAACATCAAATATGTTGTCTTTGTAGCATATTCAACTGAATATGGGTTGAAAAGGATTTGCAAATCATTGTATTCTGTTTATATTTACATCTAACACAATTTCCCAACTCATATGGAAACGGGGTTTGTATACTGTACATTTTATGTAGACGTCTTCAAATGTGTCGTCTCTATGGAATGTTAAATGTTAAGTCATGACTGGATGCTCAATGGTGACAACTTAAGTACATTGAAAGTGTTTAATTGTTGTTGTAGTTTGGCCAATAGCAGACACTGTGCAGCAATGCCTAAAACACAGTGAGGATCCAAAACCCCAGAAAATGAAACATGTTGCAGTCACACAAACTGTTGGATTAAAAAACCACAACACTTGCAGCATCTTTTCATGCATTTCATTTTCAATTGTACGTTTTTGTGTGCTTTCGGAACATTTCTGTGTTTGCCCCCAGAGGACTGTGTATGCTTGTCTACTGCTCTGTGGTGGCAGCTCAGAACAAACTAAACAAAATAAAAGCCTACAAAGCGCTCACTGAACTTAAGTTTCACAAGACATACTCGCTCAGCATCCATTGCAGTGGGTCAACCACGAGGGGGTCCCCACATCTGTGGCACCATCCCAAGGATCCTTTTTTTTTTTTCAGATCAGGGGACACTGTTGTGGTCTGTGAGGCCCCCAGAGGCACTTGTGAATAAAGGCCATGCAACTGATGGACATGCTTTTGGTTGAACTCCAAAATTGTACCACAAAAAAAGCTTCCAAGTCACTCATTGCTGATGTCATCATTGCAGACCAGGATGTCCAAAGAATGATGATGACTAATGTGCAGTGTTCTTCATCTCAAACTGATGTCTCCTCCTGGTACTCCGCTATGGTTCTTTCAACAAGCCCCAAGATCTCCTCGGCGGCCTCGCTTAGTCGCTGACTGACCAACGTCCTCAGCTGTCCGACTTTACACATGTTGTCCACCTTATTTACACATGTTGTCCACCTTATTTACACATGTTGTCCACCTTATTTACACATGTTGTCCACCTTATTTACACATGTTAACCTTATTTACACATGTCCACCTTATTTATACATGTTGTCCACCTTATTTACACATGTTAACCTTATTTACACATGTTAACCTTATTTACACATGTTGTCCACCTTATTTACACATGTTGTCCACCTTATTTACACATGTTGTCCACCTTATTTACACATGTTGTCCACCTTTACTCACCAAATGTGCGATCTTACACCGACTGCTAACTTCCCTTGTGTTTGCGGCTAATCTGAGAAGCTGTAAAAAGTCAGCCCGCACAACTTTAGCAAGTCAGTGTTTTTCTTTCAAGTAAAACACGACAAAGGTTGGAAGTAAAGTAAAGGTAAAAGTAATAAAAGTGTTTTTATACTGTACTCTCTCGCTGTTTAGCAGACTTCTCCACTTCCGCTTTCTTTTTCTTCTTCGTGAGTTTATTCCCGCCAGCTAAACACGAGTTGTTATTGTAGCGCCACTCACAGGTGACTTTTGTCTACTACAAGCAGCCTTCTTCTTCGTGAGTTTATTCCCGCCAGCTAAACACAAGTTGTTACTGTACCGCCACCCACAGGAAACTTGTGTCTACTACATGCAGCCTTCTTTGAAGTTTCATTTTGCAGGAACGGAACCAAAAGATGAGAAATAGTTAGAGCCCTAAATATGTAGACAATTCATAAAAAATACTGCGTGGACGGCGTGGCGCAGTGGGAGAGTGGCCGTGCGCAATCCAAGCGTCCCTGGTTCAAATCCCACCTAGTACCAACCTCGTCACGTCCGTTGTGTCCTGAGCAAGACACTTCACCCTTGCTCCTGATGGGTTTGGCGCCTTGCATGACAGTGTGTGAATGGGTAAATGTGGAAGTAGTGTCAAAGCGCTTTGAGTACCTTGAAGGTAGAAAAGCGCTATACAAGTACAACCCATTTATTTATTTTTTTAACAATGAAAAAAATACATCACACTAAAAGTCCCTTGGCAGTCAAAAGTGTTTAAAATAATTAATTTTTTATTTTATTTTTTTACTTTTTAAAACCTGAATATCTTCAGATCAACTTCAGATCTATTTGTTGCCATACAGTTTTTTGTAAAAATGTTTGTTAATGCCTAAGAAATTTTTTTTTTTAGGTCAAAAACATAAAATATACAATATTTTCCCCCCAATTTTTTCAAAATGCAATATTTGATGTGAAATAATTCAAGTCTCAAATATGTAAATAATTCATAAAAATAATGCTCTTTTTTTACAATGACAGTTAAAAAAATACCACACTAAAAGTCCTTTGGCAGTCAATAAGTGTTAAGACAAAGTAATATCTCAATATATATTTTATTTACTTACAACGCTTAAATATCCAGATTAGCTTCAGATCTATCCAGCAATTAAATATATTTATATATATATATATATATATATATATATATATGTCTTGATTGGATTATCCGGAGAATAGTGCTCGATACCGTGGTAGAGCGCAATATGTAGGTGTGGGAAAAAATCACAAGACTACTTCATCTCTACAGATCTGTTTCATGAGGGGTTCCCTCAATCATCAGGAGATGACACCTGATGATTGAGGGAACCCCTCATGAAACAGATCTGTAGAGATGAAGTAGTCTTGTGATTTTTTCCCACACCTACATATATATATATATATATATATATATACATATATATATTGCTTGGCCCTGCAATGGGGTGGCAACTTGTCCAGGGTGTACCCCGCCTTCCGCATGATTGTAGCTGAGATAGGCACCAGCGCCCCCCGCAACCCCGAAGGGAATCAGTGGTAGAAAATGGATGTCACAAACACTGCCCCCATTAAGGATAAACATTTAGTATCATTTCTATTGTATTACATGTCAGAGTCACTAGAGGAGCAAAACTGAACTACTAAATACTAAAAACTATGAATTAGGATAAATTCTTTGGATTGTTCTTGGGCTCGTGTGTTTTTTCGTGAGAGAAAGAAGTGTGACCATTTGTTGAAATTAAGGTGGATTGTATAACAATTCAGAATCCAACAATAGTGACTAAATCCCAGTGGTGTGCCAGCAAGACCTAACATGAGCAGAAATCATCATAATTAAAGATAATTGACTTGACCTAAATGTGTAAAAGTATTCATATTGTCTTCATGTCATATTATGCTCCTTCCAGTGTTATTGTTTTTAGGTTGGAGTTTGTATCCAATCAGAATTCAGCTAGATGATGTTGCCATGCTGTAGCAAATCTGCCTTTAGAATCAACAATGTGTGTGCACTGTATGTTAATGGACACATACAGTTAATAGACAATTGCCATAGCCAATCAGATCACGTGTTGTTGTTGTCAGTAAGACCTTCTAGATGGCCTCAGGCGGATATATATAATGATGTTATGAGCCAGGTAACATAAGAACTCCATTACCCAGCATGCCACAGTAGTGAGGCTTGTTTAGGTTGTTAATGTGGACTTGCCAGCAGCAGGATGTTTTTGATGAGCACCTGTGGAGTAAACTTGAAGAAGTCAGCCAACACCTCTCGTCTGCATCTTTTATGACAATTTAATTTGCAGGGTTACTTCCAAGAAGGATATTTAAAGAGAAACTACATCTTGTGAGACCATGTCGGCCAACCCCGGAAGCTAGCTCAGGTGTCAACGAAATGTAAGTTCAGATATTTGATTTCATTTTTAAAATGTTTTTTTGCAATTTGAATTTTGACAGTACCACATAAGACATGTACAGTTGATAGATAATAGCGATAGCCAATCAGATCAAGAGTTGTTGTCAGTAAGGCCTTTCAAATGGCCTCAGGTTAAACCCGACATTGAGGCCTCCTGTGATTGGAAACTCACTGGTTTGCTGTGCCGATCAGCAGAGTCACGTCCAAGACCGTTAGCGGATGAATTTAATTTCAATTCACCCGCTAACGGGTTAGCTGGTAGCCTGCTGTTACCGTGGCTGTGATTGGATACACACTTGTCACTCCCAAGTGAGTAGCCAATCAGAAGTAGCAGGGAATCAAGAAGTGTTGCCATAGCAGAGAAACCAACGAAGAAGGAGAACAAAAGGTTGCTTAGGTCGCAGATATTTCTTTGAAAGGCCATTTTCAAGAAGGATATTTAAAGAGAAACTACATCTTGTGAGACAACGTTGGCCAACCCCAGAAGCTAGCTAAGCTGTCCCCACAAGGAAATGCTCGCCACTTCCACTTGAATCAAGCGACTTCAAGTGGTGCCTCTGGCTCATACGGCATCCAATGGGTGCTACAAATTGTCAGTTCAAATATTTTATTTCTCTTTTTTGTCAAGTTTAATATGTTGTTTTTTTTGTTTAGTTTTTTTTACAATTATTGCATTGCAATACCACATAAGATATGTCTTAAAAAAAAGGAAAAGAAGGAGCTTATTGACTCCAGCGCTGACTACAAATAGCGGACACGTGCAAAGCACAGCGGGTACATTTAATACCATATATGGACAATCTTCCCACATCACATAACGGTACAGGAAAGAGCAAATTTCAAACAGCTATACACAGTATACACATAGGTGGGTAGTAACGCGCTACTATTACTCCGTTTCATCTACTTGAGTAACGTTTGGGATAAATTGTACTTCTAAGAGTAGTTTTAATGCAACATACTTTTACTTTTACTTGAGTATATTTATAGAGAAGAAACGCTACTTTTACTACGCTCCATTTATCTACATTCAGCTCGCTACTCGCTACTGATTTTTATCGATCTGTTAATGCACGCTTTGTTTGTTTTGTTTTGTCAGACAAACCTTCAAAGTAGGATCCATCACATGCCTGCGTTTCACCAATCAAATGCAGTCACTGGTGACCTTTGACTCCGTTTCACCAATCAAACAGAGCCAGGCGGTCACATGATTAACTGCTCACTTTTTTTAAAATAAACTTTTATTTATAAATTTCCACATTTACAAACAGTTGAAAATAATAATCAAAGTAAGTACAAAAAAAGTAAAAAAAAAAAACAGCGCCAGGGGGTTGTAAATTCAAAGTAACTAAAATAGAATGCAAAAAAAATATAATATATATATATATATATATATATATATATATATATATATATATATATATATATATATATATATATATATATATACAATAAACAAAGTGCAAAGCCATAGGCTCACTCAATCTCAGTAAATAACTGAAATTTGGAACACAGCATCATCATTTTCACAGCTTTTTGCTTGTTAGAGGTAGTGTTTTAATGTAGAGTTCCAAATCTTTTTTAAAGGCACAAAAAACAGGTCGGGTATTGAGAAACTTACATTTATGAATATAAAACTTAGCCAATAGTATAATGAGCTTGCAAAGGCAAAATTCATTTTCAAATTTTTTTTCAAAACACTGTAAAACCAAATATATATTATTTAATATTTAGTTGCTTAAGAGATATTCCTGGCTCTGAATTTGTTCATTGCTATTTTTATGTTTTTGTGCATTCCTATTTGCCGTCATCATTAAACAAACAGGTTACTCATCAGTTACTCAGTACTTGAGTACTTTTTTCACAACATACTTTTTACTTTTACTCAAGTGAATATTTGGGTGACTACTCCTTACTTTTACTTGAGTAATACATCTCTAAAGTAACAGTACTCTTGAGTACAACTTCTGGCTACTCTACCCACCTCTGTGTATACATACAGAGCATGTTTTTTGTTATCATTAAACACATTTAACTTATGAACAAAACCAGCAATATACATATATATATATATATATATATATATATATATATATATATATATATACATACATATATATATATATATATATATACACATATATATATATACATATATAAACACACACATTTGTACATGTAGACACCGTTTTTGACAGTAACAAAAAACGGTTATGCTAAAGCACTTTTTTAAAGCCACACATCAAAGATGGTAAAACCAATTGAATGTAGGTCAACATAAGAGAGGATATTGTAGCAAAACACCCACATCCCAACTTATTGTTCCAGGTGACAAAAAAGAGTGTTTAATATCTAATAATGGATGTTATTCATAGTGATTGATGTTGAAAAGAAAGAGCTGAGGGTCAACGTGCTGGAGAGAACTCACTGGACACTCGACGTTTGCATGAAAAAGTAGTATTTGCTGCAGAGGAACCCAAGTGGGACAGCATGATTGACAGCTGCCGTGCTATATTGGTCATGTGGAGCAAGTTCTGCCAAACACTCACAACGCCTGCGTGCTTTGAGCACCTGAATGTCCGTCAGAGGATGACGAGTTGCCACTTGGAGGCCCGTATAAGGCGTGTCGAGAACATGCAATAAAGTGTCACGGCTCACTGGCAAATGAAAAATGGTTCCATTGCGATACCCCCGCTGGTCAGGTGGGGGCTGGGGAGGTTATATAAATCTATCGCTGATGGCCGTAAAGTGATTCCTCTGATTGACCTCCGAGGTAAGTCATTTCCAGCATGGAGTTAGTCAGATGTATTAGATTAGATTAGATTAGATTAGATAGTACTTTGTTTATTCTGTCAGGAGAGTTCCTTCAGGAAAATTAAAATGTTCAGCACAATCCCATTGAAGATCAGACAAACATTAGAGGGTATTAGATCCTTGCAGGAATCTACAGAGCTTTCTCCTCTCAGTTTGGACTTAACACAGCTGGCATTAACACGCCGGGCCTCTTCACCAACTCTCAATCCTGGAAGTCAGGACATGTAACCTGAGGCTGACCGTGACGGCGTGCTTGACCCGCGCCGGTGACCCGATAAGCCGGCGAGGTCAGCGCGTTGACAAGTCGCTCGTAGGAAGCACACACCGGCTTTCTGCGTGTTCGGCCCCCCTGTCATCGTTTGCATGTTCATAGTGATTGTGTTGTATTGGGAATATTTATTTCAATAGCACTTCCCTTTCTGTTTGAGTGGACTTCTCCCAAAGTTTCAAGGCCAACTCTCAGCAGCTATTTAAATGTAGCACACTAAAGATCTAACCCTGGAAGAACACTAGAAGTGATAATAATGTATTCATGTATAAAAATGTGAGTGAGTGAAAATAATGTTTGCATTTGTTTTCACTCCAAAGCTCCTCTAAAGCGCAGATATGTCTGAAGGGTAAGTAAGTACCGAGAGTTAGCTTCTTTCAAGATCTGGGGTACGTATTTATCAAGCGTCTTAGAGTGCCATTTTACACTTAAGTCCTGAGAATTTGCCAAATTTAGTCCTACTCTCAAACTTAAGAATAAAAGCTATTTATCAACTTTCTTAAGTCTAAGAATCCCTCCTGCTCTCCAGGATATTTAAGAGACCTTCAGAGGTGTCCTGAGTGGTTAGGAGTTGGCACTGAGGCCAGAGAGACCTGCGCCAACGTTCAGGGAGCGGAAGAATATTTATATTTATAAAAATATTCAAAAATATATCAAAAATAGTTAAAATATTCCACAACTAGAAAATTCAGTTGGAAAATTTGAATGGACTGTTTTTGTATTGTGAGGCTTTTCAATCTAAGGTTGAATACTGACTTCTTCTAGGCACTGACATTTGAAGAGTTAAACACACATGTTAAGTGTGTTAAGTGCACCAATAAAGTGCACATGTTATGTGCACATACTGCATATAAGTGTGTAAAATAAGTGTAAATATATAAGTGTGTACAATAAGTGCATTAATCAAGTGCACAAGTTATGTATAAATACATAAGTGTGTAAAATAAGTCCACCAACAAAGTCCACAAGTTATGTGCGCCAATAAAGTGCACAAGTTAAAGTGCACAATTATAACTGTGTACAATAAGTGCATTAATAAAATGCAGAAGTCATGTGCTCATATATAAGTGTGTAAAATAGGTGCACAAGTTGTGTGCTCATATATAAGTGTGTAAAATAAGTGCACAAGTTGTGTGCTCATATATAAGTGTGTAAAATAAGTGCACAAGTTGTGTGCTCATATATAAGTGTGTAAAATAAGTGCACAAATGTGCTCATATATAAGTGTGCAAAATAAGTGCACAAGTTGTGCTCATATATAAGTGTGTAAAATAGGTGCACATGTGTACTCACATATGAGCGACAAGTAAGAACAAAAGTTGTGTGTTCATATACAGTAGGAGTGCAACATTAGTGCACAAGTCGTGTGCTCACATATAAGTGTGTAAAAAAAGTGCAGAAGTTATGTGCACTAATGAGTGCTAAAACTCCTCGCTCAGACATTTTTAGGATAAGTTAGGAGCTCTTTGAGAGGATTTCAGAATCTTTCATTTTGTTTTGTATTATTTTGTAGTTTATTGTCAAAATATACACTCCCATTGTCCACTTAAATATTTCTAAGATATTTTTTTATTCTTAGACAAGGGATTCCCTTCCGTGATTGGTCATTTCTATGGACACAGAAATGACGGCACATAGTAATGTCGTAATTCAGCTCTGAGTGTGACACTTAAGAGTCAGTCCTACACTTGGCTGAAAGTGTGAGTAAGACGCTTGATAACTCACTTTTAAGTGCAGCTTTCAGCGAATAATTTCTTTACTCATAAGTCAACTCTTTGCAGACTTCTTAGGAGTAATTCTAAGAAGCTTGATAAATACGGCCCCTGATTCATAATCTTCCTTTAATATGATTTGTTTTCCCTTTCATGTCACGTTGGCACGAAGACCGGTGAGTCCAAACCCTCGCCTGGCATTGTTTCCATGCATGCACAGCGTGAAGTTGCAATATCCTTCCAAATTGCGTCTGAATGAATGACATATGACAAAATGCCTGTCACGGTGTGGCATGCTGGCTGCTGGCAGGACCCCAAGATGCAGTGACGGCAGGTGGCGTGAAAGGAAAAGGTCCTTATTTATTAGGGACAGAAAAGAAGGAGCACCTGTGTGGCTATGTATGGCACACCTGAGCAAAGGAAGGAGCACCTGTGTGGCTATGTATGGCACACCTGAGCAAAGGAGGGAGCACCTGTGTGGCTATGTATGGCACACCTGAGCAAAAGAGGGAGCACCTGTGTGGCTATGTATGGCACACCTGAGCAAAGGAGGGAGCACCTGTGTGGCTATGCATGGCACACCTGGGCAAAGGAGGGAGCACCTGTGTGGCTATGTATGGCACACCTGAGCAAAGGAGGGAGCACCTGTGTGGCTATGCATGGCACACCTGGGCAAAGGAGGGAGCACCTGTGTGGCTATGTATGGCACACCTGAGCAAAAGAGGGAGCACCTGTGTGGCTGTGTATGGCACACCTGAGCAAAGGAGGGAGCACCTGTGTGGCTATGTATGGCACACCTGAGCAAAATAACAATGCCAAACACAAAAAGGGCTCAGCTAAAATTCCACAACAAACAAGGAAGGCAGCATTGGTAGAGACACCCTTCTAATTGGTGATTAGGGACAGGTGAGCCACCTCATCTCTAATGAGAAGCAGGTGTGGAGAATCCCAGGTAAATCAAGGCAGACAGGAAGTGGTGCTGAATATAGAAATAATAGCAGAAACATGAAACATAATTCCAACCTCATGACAATATCAAAAGCAGAAATATCACTGCTCCATTCAAGTCTTACCTTTAAAATATTTAGCACTATTTGTTATGGACTGCACACAATTATTATTATTTATTATATTTATCATCATATTCAAGACTTTGAGTAAAATACAATCGTATTTATTGAACCTGCAATTTGTAGTAAAACTACACAAAAAAGTATCAAATGATTGTAGAAAATACACTTCAACCTAAAGTTCACGGTACATCATAGCATATCATAGCAATCCCCAACCATACCTGCTAGTGCAGGGGTCGGGAACCTTTTTGGCTGAGAGAGCCATGAAAGCCAAATATTTCTAAATGTATTTCCGTGAGAGCCATGTCATATTTTTTAACACTGAATACAACTACATGCGTGCATTTTTAAGTAAGACCAAGATTTTTAGAGTATAATAACTCTCTTATTCTTTTTAATAACATTGTTATTCTAAAAGTTAACCAATAATACATATAATACTTCTTACCATTAATGCGACATCTTGGACAGGTGCGGTAGAAAACGGATGGTTGGATTAAAATGCATGAGAATGTTTTATAATTTGAACGTTATTTTTAACACTGAGATTACCAGCAGAATTATTAATTACTTATTGTGGTAAGCAATGTCTGCTAAGATTTATCTAAAGCCAGATGCAGTCATCAAAAGAGCCACATCTGGTTCTAGAGCCATAGGTTCCCTACCCCTGCCCTAGTGGCTGGGAGTGATACTAAAGTGGCATCAGTGTTACCTGATAGATTTATATATATGTATATATATCCATCCATCCATCCATTTTCTACCGCTTATTCCCTTTGGGGTCGCGGGGGCCACTGGCACATATATATATATATATATATATATATATATATATATATATATATATATATAGAGAGAGAGAGAGAGAGAGAGAGACAGAGAGAGAGAGAGAGAGAGAGAGAGAGAGAGAGAGAGAGAGAGAGAGAGAGAGAGAGAGAGAGAGAGAATGGTTTTCAGCGCAGCGGTTCTTTGAAGGCTGATAAAATCAAAACCGTAGCAGTAACTAAAACTCTTTAACCAACTTTTAATCAGAAGGGTTCAATCTCTCTCCTGTGGTAGTTTGAAGCCAACACGACAAACGCGCTCAGAGGAGATAATTTTTTTAAAAAGGTGATCGGTTTTTACAAAACTTTTGTTTTGAAGGGGGAATTGCAATCTTCCTGTTTATTTTTGCTGTAGGTTGTCATATATGAAATGTAGGTCTAAGTGAGACCTACATAGAGGTTTTTGTTTCTACGACATTCCCACTGGAAGTTACAGGCAGTTTTGTCTGTGTTTTCTTCCGAGGAGCAGTTTTGTCTGTGTTTTATTCCTAGGGGGCGCTAGAGCGCAATTTTGAGTTTTGGGGTTAGAATTTTCGATTAGATCGTAATGTTTGCCAGTCCTGATGTGTGTGTCCAGTTTGGAGAGTTTTGAAGCATGTTAAGGGGGTCAAATTACAGCTCAAAGTGGCTAAGGTGAATTTTTTTACAAAACCTTTGTTTTGAAGGGGGAATTGCAAACTTCCTGTTTATTTTTGCTGTAGGTTGTCAATATATGAGATGTAGGTCTAAGTGAGACCTACATTGAGGTTTTTGTTTCTATGACATTCCCACTGGAAGTTACAGGCAGTTTTGTCTGTGCTTTCTTCCGAGGAGCAGTTTTGTCTGTTTTATTCATAGGGGGCGCTAGAGCACAATTTTTAGTTTTGGGGTTAGGTTTTTGGATTAAATCGCAATGTTTGCCAGTCCTGATTTGTGTGTCAAATTTGGAGAGTTTTGAAGCATGTTAAGAGGGTCAAATTACAGCTCAAATCATTCCACCATTCCATCCATCCATTTTCTACCGCTTGACCCTTTCTCTCTTCTGTACAGCAGATGTTGGCAACTACATCAACAACATATTTTGCTTGAGCGGCTGGACAAGACAGACTAAAAAAAAAAAATAAAGTAAAATAAATGTAAATTTGCACACAGCTTAGCGTTTCCCACAGGACTGCCATCCATGTGTGGTGGTGACTGGGGGGTGGATGATGTCACTATCTAAAATTACACAATTGTTCATTGTCATTTTTATGGACGAGGAGGGCAAGGAGTGAGCAAGTGTGCACTTAGCTCATGAGAGTGCACATTTTCAAGTGTAGTGTCATTGTTCTGGCAAGATGACTCCACCTCCTCTTCTTATCTCCTTTTAATGTGTGAATTACATCCACTGGAGTTAGTCTCTCCCCAAGATGGCCATGATTGGGGGTGTTTAGGGTCCATTGCTGCACACTAACATTTGAGGCTTAGTGCGGACGCAGGTATGCACTGAAGATTCCAAGTGGAAGTACAGGAAGGGTGTGAATTAAGACGCAGCCCAAAATAGCGCACCTGTTCCCACGGACCTGCACATTTTGTCCTCTGAGTTAGCATGCTGAGCGTTCCCTCACTATCTTTCCCTCCATCAATTGTCATCATCTGCCTCGCAGAAAAAACCCAAGTACTCCGCCACACGCAGACTGCACTTGAAGGTGAGTCAGATAAATATCAATGTTTCCCACAATGCAATGTAAACATGATGAATGTGTTTCGACCTCCAAGTCCATCTTGCTGAGGAAGGCAGCTTCCATGCTTTTGGCTGAGGGTGAAGCAAAGAAAGCCGAGAGAGAAAGAGTCTTCACTGAAAGTTTCCCTTCACCAAAGCTCTCAGACCTGTCAGTCCAAGACCTCAAGGTACCAGGAACACAAAGTCCATACTTCAAATCAACACATTTGTCAAAATCTTCTTCACTTTTTGCAGGAACTGTGCCGAGAAATACACCAGATGATCGATGTTGCGGACGAAGCTCGATACGACATCGACATCAAGGTGGCCAAAAATGACAATGAGGTAGAGGCCATTGTTCAACTTTGACCTAAATAACAGCTTCATATATGGAGAAATGTAATGGTGGCTGTAGAGAAATAGGAGAAGGACTCACGTGACCTGTTTCAAGTCAATCAGACTTATTGGTAAACAAGTTGGAACATTTGGTAACTGAAAGTCAGTCTTAGAGACCTACCGTATTTCCTTGAATTGCCGCCAGGGCGCTAATTAATTTAAAACCTCATCTCACTCCGGCATTTACCAAAGGCATGCGGTAAAGACAAGCATGCGCTAATTAATTTAAAACTTCTTCTCACTCCGGCGCTTACCAAAGGCATGCGATAAATTCAGGCCTGCGCTTATAAATTTGAGTGTGATGTAAGGATACCATCATGAAAAGCACATTTGATGAAAAAAACATTATTATGGTCTTACCTTTACTTATAAATTAAGTCGATGCACAGTTTTTTCTTATCAAAAGCATCAATAACTTGTTTATAGAAGTCTTTCTTATCTTTCTTCAGTTTTAAAAGTCTCTCCGTCTCGATGGAGATCTTCCTTTATTACCTCCTGCTTCGATTGAAAGTCCAGTTTAGAAAACTGTTTTACTTTAGATATGTAATCCTCCATGTTAAAAGGGCAAGCGAGAGGAAAAAATAAACGATCGCTGCTCACTCTTGCTGCTTGTTGTCACTTCTTCTGCAGCCGAGTAGTCGCAAGAAGGATCACTAGCGCTCTCTACCACCAGGAGGCGGGAGTCATTTAATGACTCATATTTTGACACACGCAGCTACGGTATATTAATAAAACATAGCTGCTTACTGTTCTTTTTAGCATATTCAATAGCTTGGACCTTAAATCCTACTGAATAGCTCTTAATCTTCTTCCCTTTATGCAATTTCAAATTATTGATATCAGCCTCCTCCATTTTGAAAACGATGACAGGTGAAGTGTCACTCGTGACGTGACGAGTTTGACCCGGCGGAAATTCTAGACATGCGCTAATAAAAATAATATTTTGCGAAACGAGTTTGACCCGGCGTTAATCCTGAGCTGGCGGTAATGCTAAGCATGCGCTAATTATTTTGCGAAACGAGTTTGACCCAGCAGTAATTCCAGGCAGGTGCATACTATATACCCGGCGGCAATTCAAGGAAATACGGTATGTTGGATTGGCGGCGCCCCCTATGGGTTGTGTTACAACTGGTTTGGAAGACATGCTAGCATACATGTATTACATAAATCTCCTAACTTGGACCACTGTCAGACAAATAGTCCATGACTTCTAGATATTTAGTTTTGAAAATACAGTGCATCCGGAAAGTATTCCCAGCGCTTCACTTTGTTACAGCCTTATTCTAAAATGGATTCATTGTTGTCCTCAATAGTATCCACACAATACCGCACACTGAGAATCTCAAAAAGTTGTAATTTTTTTTTTTTTACATCTTGCAAATGTATCAAACGTTGAACTAAATAAAAACTGGGGATGTTTTTCAGTGGCAGGAACTGGGAGGCTAGTCAGGTTAAAGGGAAAGATAAATACAGAGACAACCTGGATGAAAACCAACACTACTCATCCAACCTGATCGGTGCTGCAAAGAGGAATGGCCAAAACTGCCGAAAGATTCAAAAAGATTTAGACTTCCTTTTTATTGTCATTCACATTTTAACTTAACAGTACAGATGAGAACAAAATGTTGTTGCATTAGCTGCTTTTAGTGCAGGATAAAAGAGCAATAAGGTGCAAATATAAATAGATTACTGTACAGATAAATATATTGCACTTTTGCATACGCATCCACGTTTATGGATGTATGTTATGTTGTCTTTATATTCCAGACATTTAATCCCTTATTGGGGTGAATGACGGGGTTATTATGATGCGTTCAAGTACAGCCTTCACACTTGAGGCTGTAATTATGGTAAAGGTATCACCAACAAAGGGTTAGGGTTAGGGTTTGAATACTTATGTCCATGTGATGTCTTTTATTTTGAATACACTTGCAGAAAATCACATTGTCATTATGGAATATTATGCATAAAATTTTGAGGACAAAAACGAATTTATTTGAATTAATTCCATTTTGGAATAAGGCTGCAACATAAAATGTGGAAAAAGTAAAGCCCTGTGAATACTTTTCGGATGCACTGTCCATTTGTGTGAAGGCGGCAAAGTATGTACCAAATTTTGTAGTAATACAGCCAAATGCCCTAAAGTTACAAGTGTGAAATGAGGTGTGTGAGAAATTTCAAGTCAGTAGGACGTATGGAGGACAAACTATGGGGTTGGGTAAGTTTGCCAAGAAAAGAATAGCACAGCTGATTTAAAAGCAGCAGGTGGGTCGTCCTCCTGCACGTTGGCACTATTGTGTGACCCACTTAGTGAAACTGCTAAGCATAGAAAGGCATGTTGCTAACGTGCTAATATTTTACACATTACAGCTCATAAGTTTGCGTTTCTGCGGTGTTCTGCACAGATTGTGACACTGAAACAGAAGATCCGCGAGCTGAAGGGGATCAGGCGACCCAGCTTGAAGAGGGTGAAGAAAAACACAGACAACATGCTGGGCGCTTACTCGGACACCTCCAAACTGATGAAGGCGGACTTCAAGGCCAACCTCAAGACCGTAAAGAAGGAGGAAGAAAAAGTAAGGATTTTGCCTCAAAGTCAATTGTCGGCATTGATAGGTCATGAAGCACATGCAAAATAAATCTCTCTTTTCCAGCGGGAGGAAGTGACTGACTGGCGCAAGAACGTGGAGGCCATGTCTGGAATGGAGGGCAGGAAAAAGCTTTTTGATGCCGGGCAATAACAGAAGTCATGATGGTTGTGTGGAGAGGGGAGTAGTCCTAGACCTAGACAGTATGCTCATACAACTAAGACAAAACAGAAGTCATGATGGTTGTCTGTGAGGGGAGTAGTCCTAGAACTAGACAGTATGCTCATACAACTAAGACACATGAGTGAAAAGCATCATCACCTCAACAACATTTCAAGGAGAATTGCACTTTTTTGAAATGTTGTCTATCATTCACAATCCTTATGTGAGACAAACACACTTGTTTTTCTTCTTTTGATGCATTCTAACTCCTCAATAATGGCTGGCAAAAGACAGCTTAATACAAACCTCGTTTCTATATGAGTTGGGAAATTGTGTTAGATGTAAATATAAACGGAATACAATGATTTACAAATCTTTTTCAACCCATACCATCACAGATGCTTGCTTTTGAACTTTGCCTCGATAACAGTCTGGATGGTTCGCCTCCCCTTTGGTCCGGATGACACGATGTCGAATATGTTCAAAAACAATTTGAAATGTGGACTCGTCAGACCACAGAACATTTTCCACTTTGCATCAGTCCATCTTAGATGATCTCGGGCCCAGAGAAGCCGGCGGCGTTTCTGGATGTTGTTAATAAATGGCTTTCGCTTTGCATAGTAGAGCTTTAACTTGCACTTACAGATGTAGTGACCAACTGTATTTAGTGACAGTGGTTTTCTGAAGTGTTCCTGAGCCCATATGGTGATATCCTTAAAAGATTGATGTCGGTTTTTGATACAGTGCCGTCTGAGGGATCGAAAGTCACGGCCATTCAATGTTGATTTCCGGCCATGCCGCTTACGTGGAGTGATTTCTCCGGATTCTCTGAACGTTTTGATGATATTATGGAGCGTAGATGTTTAAATCCCTAAATTTCTTGCAATTGCACTTTGAGAAACGTTGTTCTTAAACTGTTTGACTATTTGCTCATGCAGTTGTGGACAAAAGGGTGTACTTCGCCCCATCCTTTCTTGTGAAAGACTGAGCATTTTTTGGGAAGCTGTTTTTATACCCAATCATGGCACCCACCTGTTCCCAATTAGCCTGCACACCTGTGGGATGTTCTAAATAAGTGTTTGATGAGCATTCCTCAACTTTATCAGTATTTATTGCCACCTTTCCCAAATTCTTTGTCACGTGTTGCTGGCATCAAATTCTAAAGCTAATGATTATTTGCAAAAAAAAAAAAAGCTTTTATCAGTTTGAACATCAAATATGTTGTCTTTGTAGCATGTTCAACTGAATATGGGTTGAAAAGGATTTACAAATCATTGTATTCTGTTTATATTTACATCTAACACAATTTCCCAACTCATAGAGCTAATGACATTCACACTATTCCACCTATAAGAGCGCACTAAATAGCATCCATCCAAAATGTTTTCTACACACACTGTAAGTATATATCTTAGTTATTAACATTGATAACAACATGCAATATTGACATATTTTAAGCATACATGGGCGTATTCATTTGAAAGGCCTCATAACGTTCACTATTTCCTTCAGCAACAACTCCACTACTAATCACGGCAGGTTTTATGGGAGCCAACAACAACTACTTTGGGACCATGACTCAGAACATTATATTTTTGAGGCTGAAAAAAAAGTAGGATACACGACAAGTTGTAGACACTGAGTGATAAGCAGTTCTAGCTAGTAGTAGTATTGCAGGAAAAACAAACTACAAACATACTGCATTTTTCGGGCTATTATGCGCACTTTGGTAATCTACGAAGCCGAACCACTTGAAAGATTGTTGGTGCCGATTATGGTTTATGGCTTACGTAGTCAGGCGTACTGTGCTTCAACATGTGGGTTTTATTATGGTGTGCGTAGAAGGACCCCTAAATGAAACCTATTAGAAGACATTATCTGGCGTTTTATTTCCCCCTCTTATGGAAGAAACTACTTTTCTTACCTATTGGTACCTGCTGTTGTGGAATTGGGATCTGCGTATGTCCCAAAAATTAGTGCATGTCCGCCATTGTAGTCTGCACCGTGGTCAATAAGCTTCTTTTTCTCTATTTTTTGATTGATCGATTGAAACTTTTATTAGTAAATTGCACAGAACCGTACGTATTCCGTACAATTGACCACTAAATGGTAACACTCCAATAAGTTTTTGAACTTGTTTAAGTCGGGGTCCACGTTAATCAATTCATGGTATCCTCTTGTTGTGGGGCATGCATCCTCTGCTGTTGCCATTTCTAATACAAAGTAGCATATATTTCAAACTTATGTCAGTAGACCCGATATGGCAGTGCTAAAAACTACAACATGGCTGACGAGAGAAACGCTGTCAAGTGGAGGCATGTAAATGTTGTATCCAGTAGATGTTATTATAGGTAGACCACCAGGAGGTGTTTTAAATGTAGACAAAGTTATAATATGACCTCTTTAATGTGCCTTACAATCCGGTGCGTCTTATCCGTGATGGGATGTTCATATCTTCCCATTTAGATGAAGAATTAGTCATAATACTAATGCAGGTAATTGTTTATTGTGGCAATAGATGAGTCCTACTAGCTGCATTGTTAGCCATGCACCTCATACTTAGATTTCATTCATCTCCATAGACAAATTGCCAACAACGTGTTCATTATTTGCCATATTTTACGAATTAAAATGCATAAAAAAAGAAAAACATACATGCGCTTGTCTTACATAAGGATTGTGAATGATAGGCAGAACTAAAAAAAAAAGGGCAGTTCCCCTTTAATGAAAAAGGATCTTTGTCCCATGTTTAGATCTCAGGCACTGTTGCACTAATTCTAGCCTAATCCAAATAAAAGTGTAACCTGTGCATAATAAATAGTTTTAGCGGACAAACAACCTTGTGATAGGAACTATAGCAAAGGTTAGGCTTCATATTAGATGAATCACCTGCATTTTTCGAAATAATTCTGACAAACGATGACGAATCGCTTCAAGCAAAACTGATTGCCCTACTTGACTGACACCAGCAGGGGCGCTGTTGAAGAATATTGTGTTGCTCTGCAGATACTACGTAAATACTGTATGTCCCCTATGTAAGCTTAAGCAGTTTTGTGATGAATTCACAGCAATATGTGTTTGAAAAAGGAACAGAATGCCACTACACGTTAAAGAACTAATTACATTATATTATTAGGGTGCGCCCAGTGGAGGTGGGGTGTAGGGACTTTGTAGCTAGTACAACAGCAAAGCTACATAGGGTGGTTGGAGTCAGGGGGCTGACTCACAGACAGACTATAAAGAGCTGGCCGACACCGCAGAGAAGACGAACCATTGGCTGTGGTTGAAGAGGAGTGACACTAAGGCTAACACCTGATGGGATTTGATCACCCTGGGGTGGGCCCTTCCTCAGCAGAGGGTGTCTTGTGGTAAGCCGGGCTGAAACACCCCGTGACTCTGGGGCACACAACTGAAGATGTGTCCCAATGGCGTCACCTAGTCTCACTCAGGTCTACAGTCAGGTGCAAGCCTGGCTCAGGGAGGACGACGCCCCTGCCATGCAGAGTCCTCAGAGATTAAACCAAATAGTCCTGTCAGCAAAATCTATAATTTCATTATAATAATAGTAATGCAGAAAAAGTCAATTTCGAGTCATTTAAATTTGCAGTAAATTCATTTTTGCAGTGCATTGAGAGTGCATATTGTATTATTGTAATACTGAGAAAACATTCATACATGTAGTAAGAGTACAGAAAAATGCTTCATGAAATGCTAAGAACCTCCATTATTGTATTATATGACAGGTTGGTGGCAGTGTTTATGTCACATAGGGAAAACTAATTAAAATGTTACAACAACTTGTATGCTTGTTTTCTCAGTCGTATTCATACATCCTGGTCAGGTTTAACTCATCATTACCTTGAACTGCAGTACATTGCATCAATCGTGTGGGCAAAACAAATAGTCTGGTTGTAAAATGAGCTAAATAAGGAAATATCAATGGAGTATTTGGGTGACCCCGCATCTTTTTAATAATATACAGTTTCCTGGCTGTCACTGCACAACAGTTCTATTTTAGTTGGCCACTCAGGGAGCACAAAAGAAGTGCTTAAATCTGACCTTAGGCTCCTCTTGACATTTGAAGACGGACGCTGTGAGCAGTACCTCCGCAGGCTCTTCTGCACAGACAACAAAGGTAAGTGTTTTTACCTTTTTTGATAAATGTTTTTTTTATTTAGGTTGTAAGAACAGAGTTATGGCCATGTGCATACCTGTATTTGTTTTTTGCATCATTTAGTTATAAAACCAATTCTAATTAACATCTGGTTGGGAAAGGATATGCTTCAAATAGCTGGAGAACATTAAATGTGGGGAGTTACTGTATGTGAAAATAAATGATCAAATCAGAGTCAAAAGTGCTTTTTACCTTTTTAGTTTATTCAGACTGAAATCTAAGGTATATTACTCAAAATGAACAAAACAACTTATTTTACAATATCTCATATATATATATATATATATATATATATATATATATATATATATATACATACATATATATATACATATATATACATATATATGTATATATATATATATATATATATATATATATATATATATATATATATTACTTAAAATAAGCCAATTATAAAATACCTAGTAACAAAATATTTTTTCAATAAAAAAAAGAAAAAATTCAACTTTGACTTTTTGCATTGTAATAACACCAATATGTGCACAATCTGTGTGTTTTGTCCTTGTGCACGTTTGAATTAAAATACCACAATTGTGTTTTTCTTGCAGACCAAAGGCTTTCCAACATGTCAGAGGCGTAAGTTATCTTTCCAGTTTAATGCTACTATCAACGTCTGTGGTTTTCTTTGTTGTATAAATCATATTTCTTTCACCCCTGGATGTCCTCAACAGACCGGTAAGTCATTCTTGTGGCAACACATTGAATGCCACAATTCCTTGCTTTACAACAACTTTTGGCTTTCTGTGCAGAGAAAATCCAAGATTTCTGCATCCCGCAGACTGACCCTTAAGGTACTTATCGGTTTTTACAATTCACTGCAAAGCTCTTTTAAAAGGGCAGAGATGATAATGATCCATTCCTCTCTCTCTTTTCTCAGACCAAACTGCTGAAGATGGCAAGTGCCATGCTGGAGAAGGAGAAGGAGCACAAGCGACAGGAGCGAGAATCTGCCTTGAGTGAGAGAGTTCCCCCGCTCCAGCTGTCTGGGCTGTCAGTGCAGGACCTTCAGGTACGTGCAGCAGCAGCTTGGCCATGTCAATGTCTGCTGCCAAGTACACACAATGTTCATATGCCTGCAGACCACATATTGGATTTCCTCTTTGTAACTGACACCTGTCACTCTTATGCAATGTCATATTTTGACAAACCAATAGCATCTCCAGCCAATATTAGGCCGTTTTTGTCGGCTTTATGCATCAATGATACCCTTGCTCAATAAAATACATGCAGGGGTGCCCTTTACGTTGGTGGTGATGGCAGAGGGTGCGTCAGTCCGTTGTCATCCAGGCATTGAAAAAATAGACCTTAAATTAGTGATCATCAATCTTCACCATGACGTCACTTTCGCCATTTGATTGACATTCAAGGCATCCGAGGATCTTGTGAGATGACGCCGGCTGCTGCCAGCTCAGTGTAAGAAAAAACACAAAAAAACACTGTCAGAGAAACAGACTCTCGCGCTGTACCTGCCATCAAAAACCTAAAGACCGACCGCACATTTCCTGTCTTCACAATAAAAAGTCCTTCCTGCGCTAAAAAAAAAAGGAGTCTCAGAAAGCTAGCGCACACAAGCTACCAGGTTACTGAGTTTGCCATCAATGTAATTCTTGTAAAGTGTATAAAAAGCAGTATGGAAGCTGGACAAACAAAAAAACAACTATTTTCATGTGGTATTGGACAGAAAAGAGGACTTTTTTTCTCCTCCACTATGCAAGTTTGAAAAATGTGGAACTTGTCAGCACTACTGTGGGTTTTATATATATATATATATATATACATATATATATATATATATATATATATATATATATATATATATATATATATATATATATACATATACACACACGCACAGCCCGGCCCCTGGCCAAATTGTTTAACCCAATGCAGCCCCCGAATCAATAAGTTTGGGAAGTAAAGTGTACTATATTTATATAGCGCTTTTTCTCTAGTGACTCAAAGCGCTTTACATAGTGAAACCCAATATCTAATTTTTACATTTAAACCAGTGTGGGTGGCACTGGGAGCAGGTGGGTAAAGTGTCTTGCCCAAGGACACAACGGCAGTGACTAGAATGGCGGAAGCGGGGATCGAACTTGCAACCCTCAAGTTGGTGGCACGGCCACTCTACCAACCGAGCTATACCGCCCCACTGATCATCATGCTCTTAAACTGAAGAAATAACCGCTAAAAATGATACAGTGTTTATATTGTAAGGCAGGGGTGCTCACACATTTTCAGCAGATGAGCTACTTTGCAAATGACCAAGTGGAGGTGATCTACCTCATCTTCATATGTATGTGTGTATATATGTATATAATTTGTTATTTATATTCTTACATACATACATTCACACACATATGAAGATGAGGTAGATCACCTCAACTTCGTCATTTGCAAAGTAGCTCATCTGCTGAAAAAGGGTGGGCATCCCTGCATTGTAGTAATCGACAACCAGGCTTTCATATAGATTTGTTTCTTAATTTTCTTGTTGCCACAAGTTTGATGTGTTGTTGCCATAGGCTCTGTGCAAAGAACTGCACCACAAAATCGACGTGGTTGACGAAGAGCGCTATGACATAGACGCCAAGGTGTCCAAGAGCAGCAAGGAGGTTTGCCTCGCTAATTCGGGAGACCAGGATTTAGATGATTAGGAACTTGCTTGATCGTGCCCTTTTAGTTTGTAGATCTGACCACCAAGATCTTTGAGCTGAAGGGCAAGATGAAGCGACCCGCCCTGAAGAGGGTGAAGATTTCGGCCGACGCCATGCTGGGAGCTCTGCTGGGCTCCAAGGTGAAAGAGTCCGTGGACTTCAAGGCCAACCTCAAGACCGTGAAGAAAGAAGAGGAGAAGGTAAGACCAGCGAGATGAACACCATTTCTGTGAACCCTGGTCGATTCATGGAAACTGAAAGAATGCCAAATGAGGTCGATTGATTTCTAAGGAGAATTGTTGTCTTCTCATGAACAGAAGGAGGAAGTGACTGACTGGCGTAAGAATGTGGAGGCCATGTCTGGTATGGAGGGCAGGAAGAAGCTCTTTGATGCAGGACAGTAGATGAGTAGTATTGTACATACATGTTTCACCTTATGGTGTCTGGTGTTTAAACAAAATAGTATTTGCAGTACTTCAGACGCCTGCTGATAATACAACAGTGTCATCAAGCTATTGTGGACACCTTATCTGCTCAAATGTGTCCTTCAAAACATAGACAGTAAATATGAAAACTATTTGCAAGAATACGTAAAATGACAAACAAAAATAATCCATCTATCTATTTCCTACCGCTTGTCCCTTCTGGGGTTGCTGGAGCCTATCCCGTCTATAGAATCGTCGTAACAAAAGTTATATCCTTTACACATTATTTTACAGCACATCATCCGTCAATGCACAAATGGTAGATGTATGTATGTGAAAATGGAGGTGGTCAAAATCTGATATTTTAACTGATTTTATTTACAAAAATGTCACGGAATGTTAATCAAACTAATAAAAGAAAACAGAGCCACCCCAACTATTTTGATGAAAAGATAAACGCAAACATCAAAATATATTACTTAGAACTCATTTACGTAATTTTTTTGTAACATAGAAATTCAACTAAATCTTTGGAGGGAAAAAAATTGCTAGTTAAATACATTTTGAAACTCACCAGTGGTTAATTTTCTCACATCAATTAACCTAATAAACACTGAATGGGCCCTAGTGTGTGAATGTTGTCATTCTAACAGCAGTGTAGAAAGATATGACAGCCATGGTGTTCTTTATTTATATTACCACGGGCTGTCTAAAAGTATATCAATCTCACAAAGATAAAGGTGAAGTTATGTATTCGACCCATGGAACATTCTTGACTATTCTTGTGTGATAGTTGACTTGCCTAGGCGTCTTTACGAGAGGTCACTGCGAGTCACAGCCTTTGGACTGACTTATGAAACATCTGACTCCCGCACAACCACAACCAGGCAAACTACAAGCAGCTGCCCTTCTACTTCTTCTTCTTCCCTTGTGTTGATTCCACATCATTTGCACAACACTAAGTACCCCTGCAGGAGTACTATCTAGTATCTGCACATCTCACCACCTTAGAAACTGCTCTCGTGACGATGCACTTGGACAGGATTGCTGTTGTACTTCTCCTCAGCAGCCTGCAGATGGCAGCAGAGCCTTTTCATCTCCTGTTGACTATTGCAATTCTCTCTTCACTCTTTTCAACAAGTCACCACTCTTTTGAGACTTCAGACGTTACAAAATGCAGCTGCCAGACTTTAGACCGCTGCACCCAGAACAGTCCAAGTCACCCCCCTTTGATCCAGTCGTCATTGGCTTCCAGTCAAATTCTGCATAGAGTTGAAGATTTTAGTCCTGCCTTTCCGTGCTTTGCATAGTGGGGCCCCTCACTACATCACTGACGTGTTATGCCCCTACTCTTCAGTTGCATGGTGGGGCCCCTCAGTACATCCCAGACTTGTTATGTCCCTACTCTTCAGTTGCGTGGTGGGGCCCCTCTGTACATCACTGACTTGTTATGCCCCTACTCTTCAGTTGCATGGTGGGGTCCCACAGTACATCACTGACTTGTTATGTTCCTACTCTTCAGTTGCGTGGTGGGGCCCCTCAGTACATCACTGACTTGATACGCCCCTACTCTTCAGTTGCATGGTGGGGTCCCACAGTACATCACTGACTTGTTATGTCCCTACTCTTCAGTTGCGTGGTGGGGCCCCTCAGTACATCACTGACTTGTTATGCCCTTACTCTTCAGTTGCATGGTGGGGCCCCTCAGTACATCACTGACTTGTTATGCCCTACTCTTCAGTTGCATGGTGGGGCCCCTCAGTACATCACTGGCGTGTTATGCCCCTACTCTTCAGTTGCATGGTGGGGCCCCTCAGTACATCCCAGACTTGTTATGTCCCTACTCTTCAGTTGCATGGTGGGGCCCCTCAGTACATCACTGACTTGATACGCCCCTACTCTCCAGTTGCATGGTGGGGTCCCACAGTACATCACTGACTTGTTATGCTCCTACTCTTCAGTTGCGTGGTGGGGCCCCTCAGTACATCACTGACTTGATACGCCCCTACTCTTCAGTTGCATGGTGGAGTCCCACAGTACATTACTGACTTGTTATGTCCCTACTCTTCAGTTGCGTGGTGGGGCCCCTCAGTACATCACTGACTTGTTATGCCCCTACTCTTCAGTTGCATGGTGGGGCCCCTCAGTACCTCACTGACTTGTTATTCCCCTACTCTTCAGTTGCATGGTGGGGCCCCTCAGTACATCCCTGACTTGTTATGCACCTACTCTTCAGCTGCGTGATGGGGCCCCTCAGTACATCACTGACTTGGTATGTCCCTACTCTTTAATTGCATGGTGGGGCCGCTCAGTACATCACTGACTTGTTATGGCCCTACTCTTCAGGGTCTTCAGGCCAGGGTCTTCTAAAGATCTAAAAACTCACTTTAAAAGCCGTGGAAACCTGGCATTCCAGGTTACAGTATATCTCCCAGACTCTGAGACAACTTGCACCAGTTCTTGCGTGATCTTGACTGTGTTGACACTTTTAAGAAGCATCTGAAAAGTTCTCTATTTAGTAAAGCTTTTAGTTAATGCACCTATTAACTTTCATTTTTAATCCACGTTGTATCCTTTTTATGATGTTACCCCTGTTGTTTTCATTGAATTGTTGTTTTACTTCACCTATGTTCTCTACAGCGCTTTGTCATTGTATCTGTGAAAAGCGCTTTATAAATAACATTTACTTACTTACTTTTAAATTATAACTATGTACATACAGCTTTCATTCGTAACATTAACAGTTTATTATATCTGCTGCCATCAATAATTCAAGATGTACTAATTAGGTTCTCAATCTGTCAAAATATGATCATAGCAGCAATCCACCCACCCATCCATCAAGATCATAAGCAAAGAGCATGATTATTGCTGGCAGTGGCAGAAGTAGCTTTAATAGCGCCCAAGACAAAGCCCCTTACCCCTTTTAAAAGTGTCTACGTTTTAACCACCACTAATTGACTGGACCGAGGGTACACACCATGTCTTCGTCAATTCTGCCCTGTGAAGGCAAACATAATGGGCATGCCACAAACAACTACTGCCTACAGGATTTTGCAACGTTGCCATTGCGCTAAATCTAATAAAAATGGTCCTTGCTTCATACAATTAGGTGGGGGAAATAGTACATTTTTAGATGCATCGCAATTTGATCATGGACAATTATAAATCCGATTAGTTAAACATCAGATAAAATTTGGCTGGCTGTAGCGAGCCACCTCACCGAGAGATCCGAACAGCTCCTTTATTTATAATCCAGTTTTGCACACACATTTCCATGAATTTAATAAATGTAATGTAAATTAATTTAACTGTTTTTTTAATACAAATGTACTGTACTTAAAGTTGCAAATGATAAACGCTTATTTAGTGAAAGGAAAATAATCAATTTACATCAAATAAATATGCATCAATAATCCATTTTTAATGGAATGGTAGCTTCTGAATCGTAATTGAAGGATACCACCTTCCCTCTTTACAATGACTGAGATGTAGGCTTGAGATTTCAATCTCCTAAGGCAGGGGTGGGCATTACGTCGATCGCGATCGACTGGTCGATCTCGGAGGGTGTGTCAGTCGATCTCAAGCCAGGCATTAAAAAATATACATAAAAATGAGCAATCATCAATCATACCAAGACTTCACTTTCGTCAGTTGTTTGACATTCTCGGCACCCAAGGATCTTGTGAGATGACGCTGGCTGCTGCGAGCTCATATTTAAGAAAAAAAATCACAAACAGGGCGGACGCAGAGAAACACATTTTATTTCTAGAGACTCCGTACCTACTGTCAAAACTCTAAAGACCGACTGCACAGTTCCTGTCTTCACCATAAAAGACCTGTTTCATCCTGCCTGTGCTAACAAAATAAGAGTCTCAGAAAGCTAGCATGCACAAGCTAGCAAGCTACGGAGTTTGATGCCAATGTATTTCTCCCCCACCCTCAGCGACCGCTTTCTCACTTGCTTGCCCACCCGCACACTCACTGACGTCACTCACCTGCTGCCAGACATTAAAGGGCCACACACATATGCTACTCTCACAACAAAGTGTTTAAAAACGAGTATGCAAGTTGGACAAATGAGATGACAAATCCAACCACTTTCCTGTGGTATTGGACAGAAAGGAGGACTTTTTTCCCCTCCATTTGAAAATGCGGAAGTTATCAGCACCACTGTCTAATTCCAATCAATGCAAGTCATCAGAATCAAATACACCAACTTATATTCTTGTCTTCATGAAAGAAAGGAATCTATGTGTGTTAAACATGCTTGTATTATCATTAAACACCATTAACTTGTTAGCAAAAATGTCTCTTTCATAAATAAATAAATATAAATTATAAATAGGAATGAGGTAGATCTCCTCGACTTGGTCAATTGAAAAGTAGCTCACCTGCAGAAAAAGTGTGAGCGCCCCTGTCCTAAGGTCTCCAATTGGTCTGGTTTTATCGATCTGTTAGCAATATTTGAATGTGGGGTGAGGCGGAACACAAATAATAAGGAATATTTGGGGCGGCAGGTCATCCAGAAACTCCACGGTTAACAATTGGAAGCCTGCTTATTCCATCCCAGACACTGATGTTGTCGTAGGATGACAAGGACTTTATGCCTGATAGCCAGCTGGCTGCTGACGCAGATCTTGCTTGCGATTAAGCCCCCGATGTTGAGCTGCAAGATTTTGGACAGTGATAGGCTGCAGGGAACATCTCTAGGTTTGTTACCTCCTGCTGCATGCTCCACCTGCACCTACTCAGTGGCCCAGTGGTTACAGTGTCCGCCCTGAGATGGGTAGGTTGTGAGTTCAAACCCCAGACGAATCATACCAAAGACTAAAAAAATGGGAGCCATTACCTCCCTGGTTGGCATTCAGCATCAAGGGTTGGAATTGGGGGTTAAGTCACCAAACATTATTCCCGGGCGTGGCCACTGGTGCTGCCCCCTGCTGCCTTCACCTCCCAGGGGGTGAACTAAGGGATGGGTCAAATGCAGAGGAAAAATTTCACCGCATCTGGTGTGTGTGTGACAATCATTGGTACTTTAACTTTACTTTATTGGATTTGCTAAATTACTTTAACCAGTCAAACGTCAGTGTAGCAAACTGGGCGGACTACAAATGGAACACGGAATGTCAGGAAAACTATTCCAGACTCCATGATCACATCCCTGAGGCCAGTACATCACCATATGTTTTCCCAGGCCTGCTTGAGTCAGGCTTAATCGCCTTTAGCTCAACTATGTGCAAATGAGGTATGGCTTCATCTGTGGCATGTGAGTGTGGTGCAGAGGAGCAGACTGCAGACCACACCATAAAATCCTGTCCCATTTACCGACATCCTAATGGGAATCGTGGTCTGGCAGCTGTGGACGCTAGCTTGGTCAGTTGGCTGTTAAACACTTGCCCAGCTTTATCAATCAATCAATGTTTATTTATGTAGCCCCAAATCACAAATGTCTCAAAGGACTGCACAAATCATTACGACTACAACATCCTCGGAAGAACCCACAAAAGGGCAAGGAAAACTCACACCCAGTGGGCAGAGAGAATTCACATCCAGTGGGACGCCAGTGACAATGCTGACTATGAGAAACCTTGGAGAGGACCTCAGATGTGGGCAACCCCCCCTCTCTAGTGGTTATATCTCTAATCAACATCTTTATCCAAACGAAGAAGACTGATGTTGTGTCACTGGGCAAGACACTTCACCCACCTTGCGTCAAGTGCCACCTACTGTGGTGGATGAAGGTTTAGTGGTAGTCAGATTGGAGCGAAATAGCATTCACGTTTTGTCAGTCTAACCCGGATAGCGGTGACTACGAATGTAGCTTACCACCACCAATTGTATGGAATGACTAAATTATGAATTTGCGTGTAAAGCGCTTTTGGTTTCTGGAAAAGGGGCTACATAAATACATTTAGTTATCATTATCATTATTATTATTACTACAGTATCTTTTTTCCCTCATCTTTGAGAATGCCACCGTAGACGACTGCCCGTGTGGCCACTATGTTATACAATTAGGGAAAATTAACAATCAACTAATTGGATTTTTTGTGAAATGCCTTGATAAAGCTAGGCTAAACTAAAGCTACACTCAGACTACGGATCAATTCCAATGTTTATACGAGTTTACTGTATAGGATTTTTTACAATAAGTATAAACAGTACAATACAGATTTTCTCAAATCTGCCCAAGGCCTATTTCGTTTGTGCTCATAAATCTTAACGCTTAGGTCACGGTTATTAGACCCATACGTCATCAAAAGGTGACACTTGTCACAACTATTTTGGGGGAAGTTGGGGAAAGGTTCTTTTAGATGCAGGCAAAATTCTTATTGTCATCCAAAAATGATTCAGCACATCAAATGGATGTCAGTGAAGCGGCTCAGGTCAATGTCCCACCATCTGACTCCTCACCCACTTGTTTGTTTGAAGACATGGCAGCAAGTGCTCCACAATCTGCCATAGCCAACATTTTTACACCCTTCCTATTTCATTTCCATCCATCCATCCATTTTCTATACTGCTTATCATCATTAGGGTGGCGGTTGAGTCAGAGCCTATTCCAGATGACTTCAGGCACCCAGTCTGGTCGCCAGCCAATCACAGGACACAAATGAACCAACAACCATTCACACTCCCATTCATGAAAATAGATTCTCCAATCAACCCAACATATGTTTGGCATGTCGGAACCCTACACAGATATGAGGCCCAATCGGACATTCAAATACTGCATGCTAATGAAAGAGAGGCCAGCCGATGTGGCCGAGCTGTGTGTACATTAGTAAACCTCACTCCCTGACCACCTCAGGAGCAGCGCTGGCATTTCGCTCGGTGGCCGAAGTAATATCACATTTTAACAAAAAGATGGGAATTGGCAACCATAACATGCAGTTTGAACATACCGTATTTCCTTGAATTGTCGCCGGGGCGTTATTAATTTAAAACCTCTTCTCCCTCCGGCGTTTACCAAAGGCATGCGGTAAAGGCAAGCATGCGCTAATTATTTTAAAACCTCTTCTCACTCCGGCACTTACCAAAGGCATGCGGTAAATGTAGGCCTGCGCTTATAAATTTGAGTGTTATTTTTGAGGATACCATCATGAAAAGCACATTTAATAAAAAAAAAAACGTTATTATGGTCTTACCTTTACTTATAAATGAAGTCCATGCGGAGCTCCTTCTGATCAAAAGCATCGATAACTTGTTTATAGAAGTCTTCCTTATCTTTCTTCCGTTTTAAAAGTCTCTCTGTCTCGATGGAGATCTTCCTTTTTTACCTCCTGCTTCGATTGAAAGTCCAGTTTAGAAAACTGTTTTATTTTAGATATGTAATCCTCCATGTTAAAAGTGCAAGCGAGAGGAAAAATAAACACACGCTGCTCACTCTTGCTGCTTGTTGTCACTTCTTCTGCAGCCAAGTAGTCGCATGAAGGATCACTAGCGCCCTCTACCACCAGGAGGCGAGAGTCATTTAATGACTCATATTTGACACAAGCAGCTACGGTATATTAATAAAACATAGCTGCTTACTGTTCTTTTTAGCATATTCAATAGTTTGGACCTTAAATCCTACTGAATAGCCCTTAATCTTCTTCCATTTATGCGATATAAAATTATTGAAATCAGCCTCCATTTTGAAAATGATGACTGATGCTAACTATTTTGCAAAACGAGTTTTACCCGGCAGTAATTCTAGGCAGGCGCATACTATATACATGGCGGCAATTCAAGGAAATACGGTAGCCTAATAGGCTGCCATCAACAGCGTCTCTGCTGGTTGCAGGCAAGTAAAGAGCTCCACAATTATTTATGCCTCAAATGATTCAGTAGTCAACGATCATATAAATATACTTATTACGACAATGCATTACATAGCACACTCATAAAGAGTTTAACTTAGAGATGTCCCGATCATGGGATCGGATAATGACCAATATTTTCCTGAAGGAACTCTCCTGCAGGAATCAATAAAGTACTATCTATCTATCCATCTATCTATGTATCTATGTATCTATGTATCTATCTATCCATCTATCTATCTATCTATCTATCTATCTATCTATCTATCTATCTATCTATCTATCTATCTATCTATCTATCCATCTATCTACCTATCCATCCATCCATCTATCTATCTATCTATCTATCTATCTATCTATCTATCTATCTATCTATCTATCTATCTATCTATCTATCTATCTATCTATCTATCTATCTATCTATCTATCTATCTATATTTGCCTTTTTATACTGATCAGCGATCGGTCAATGAGCAGCTAAGTCCCATCTTTGCTGCAGCTGTGTTTACATGGCCAAAGATTGTACTCACCAGAAAGATCCCTTCAAAATGGATGCACCCTCAGGGAGCCACAATTACATTTTCATATTCCTTGTGACACGCATACAGGAGCTAAGGGGAGGGTGCGTGTCTTGCCAGAACAGCTCAATATGAGAGCAAATTGAAATGAGGGCGCCGTCTATGTAGAGTGAGAAGCTACTTCTAATATACTAATCCTCGCCACCAAGTCAGAAAATAAACTGGGTTTCTTCCAATTAACATTATCACTGGAGGACTAGAGGAAAATTAATGGCTAAGCATAGTACACACACGCCGAGCAGGACGACACATAAAGCAAACGGCTAAAGCGTAAATGTAAAGAATGGGTGATCGATCCAGATGCCGATACCTAGTAAAGTGTCACTATATAAACAATACTAAACTAATTTGATTGATATATTTATTGTTCTTTTTATTACAAAATCAATCCAGTTTTGTTTTGTTTTTTATCAAATTCAGGGATTAAGTCTCTGGATACAGAGGGCAATACCCAAATTATTTGAATGGAGCCAATAGTCGATTTTGCTATTGTTAAAGGCATTCAGGCACTTTATACTGTTAAAAAAAATGTATATAGCATTTAATACCACATATTTAATACATCATCTGATTTACAACAATGCTAGCAAATTTCAATTTAATAGGACAGGCTTAATAATAATATGTTTACTTGCTATAAAACATTTTAGTTCTATAATCTTTGTCAAAGTATCGGATCAAGACTCAAAACTGGATCGGATCTGAGGCCAAAAATGTAGTAATGCGCCTTTCGTAGAAATAACTATTTGTTGGCAAAACCTAAATGCAACATAGATTGTTATAATTAAAATAGGTGTAAAACATCGATGGATGATTCGAAGGCAAACAGTTAAGTAGTATAAGTGCAGCTTGTTTATGTTATCTCGTGAATATTTATAATTAAAGCAAAAACCACCCATGCATGATGGACCTTTTCATTTACAGTACTACCCACTATGTGGCACTCAAGCCTCTTCCAGCAGGTACTTAATTACTACTTGAGGACACGGGGCCCTTAAGGAAGCATCACAGGTGGACATTTTCACACCTCGGGCCAAGAATGGTGAGAACAGAGGTTCTATTTTGGAGAGCCACTCACAAGGACGCAGGAATCTATATATCCAGCCTCGTTTTTGCTGTCCCTGTCATCTGAGAAAAGGAACCCTGACAGTATTTGGTCGCTGAATTGTGTAAGGTAAGAAGAAGAATTGAAATGATGGAGTTTGCGTACAAGATTTCAGATGACTGTTAAATGTATGCTCCGTGGTGTCTCGGGTGCATGTTTGACCTAAAGACAAAGTCATTGATTATTTTTGTGGAAAGGTTATCTTGCTGTCTCCTGTCACAGAGACACGGACAAAGAGCTGAAACTATGTCTGACACGTGAGTCTCATTATGTTGCATTCTAACATGGCTCACATTTGGAATGTCAATTGTCAAATATGTAACAAACAATTCTTGTTGTCTCTCAATGTCACCTCTTGTCTTACACGCTCAGGCCTTTGGTGAGTGCCATCATTTGGCAAAAATTTATGTTTGTGTTGTTAATTAGTCAAAACGTCCAAATAGGTCACTAAATTAGGCCTAGCATTGGACAATAGTGTTCCATGCACTGAAATTAGTCTGATTTCTCATATAGTTAGTTGTTTGTATTTTCACACCTACGTGTGAAGTCCAAGTGTCCATGCACTTTCTCTGATGTGACTATTGTGCCTCTCGTACACTGCTTATCTCCTTTAAGCCCGGTTAATTGATTTATTTCCTGGTTGACCTACCGTATTTGACGTCACACTAGGCCTCTGTGGCTTCCAACAAGTTAACAGCCGAGCTATGTTGTGATGTCCGCTGTAATATTGATACAGCTGACAAAGATTAGGTCTCTAATGGCTATGCTGATGTTAAATAGCAAACAGCATCAAGAAATGATCTTATATTGTGCTACCAACATGACGCTACACTGCAAAAAGTCAGTGTTCAAAACAAAGAAAACAAAAACAAAAATGAGGGGTATTTTACTTAACTAAGCAAAATTATCTGCCAATAGAACAAGAGAATTTGGCTTGTCAAGACTTTCCAAAACAAGTAAAATTAGCTAAATTGAATGAACCCAAAACTACCTTAAAATAAGTATATTCTCACTAATAATAAGTGCACTTTTCTTGGTATAAAAAAAAGAAACCTTTTTGCTCAATATGTTGAAAAATATTGTTAAATTAAGTAAATGCTAATGCCATTATCTTGACATAATGATATGCGCCCGGCATTACATTTCTTGAAACCGGCAAACTTCTACTAAAAACTGATTTATTGTTCTTACTGGAAAGACAACAAGGAAAGCGCTTGTTACTCTCGGGGTCTCCTAGCCGCTCAGGCAAATCATATGGTCTAATAATGCATTTTTCCATCGACAACATGACATCATCGCGCCACGTGCGTGCTCTTTCAGTCAATTAGTGCGCATATGTACAGGCAAAATGTCTTTAATTGTAATTTTAAAGAATTCATCTGAATGTGCATGAACTATTTCTGTTCAAAAATTTTAGAAATGTTAAATGTTTAAATAGTACCTGTCAGTTTGCTGTACTGTGCCAACTGTACTACTATACGAGTACGTATTTTCCATTGTTTCATTGAAAATAAAACAGCAAAGTCAATTTGGCTGTCATCTGTTTTAATTATGAGATACAGTTGTGTCAAAGTCATGATTTTCTTTCTTGCTTGAAATAAGAAATTATTACTTTAAAAAAGCAGTTATATACTTGTGAGTGTTGATGACACAGCTTTTCAATAGTTGATATTGTAGTTTCTGTGACAATGTGTCACTTCATTTCTGTTAGTTTTTCGTGTTTTTGTATTTACTTCCTGTTCAGTGCTCTTATTTTGTTGTATTTCCTGTTTTTATTCACGGAGCACTGTTTTTCTCTTTTCGTTGATTGGCAGCGGTTCACACCTGCTGTCAATCACACTAGTGTCTATTTATGTTTCACTCGAGCACTCCTCAGTGCTCGATGATAATATTATGTTGAGAACGTTTATCTGCACGACTGCTTTATGTTTGCTTTAGTTATTTTCTTATGTGTATTAAATTCCTCTTACCTTCACTCAACTCTCCTGGATTCTTGCATACTCGGGGACACACAACAGCAGACATGCGAGTTCCCAACAGTATCATCGAGCCAGAAAGTGTCCTCGCGAGAATCCCTGTCGGCAATCCTCAGCCGACGTTCTGGACCGCACAATTCCTGGAGGACTTGAAGGCCAAGTTTGTGCGGTCCCAGCCAACAGACGCGGACCCTCTCCCCGCGGCAACGCCACCGGCTTAGGCTCTCCGACCGGCGCGTCCCCCGCCGCCATCTTTCCTCTCGGCTCGACAGCTGGCTACGGCTCTCCGACCAGCACGTCCGCCACTTCCTGCATGCCTCGCGGCTCCCGCGGCAACGCTACCGGCTACGGCTCACCGACCGGCGCGTCCTCCGCCGCCATCCTTCCTCTCGGCAACGCTGCCGGCTGCGGCTCACCGACCGGCGCGTTCTCCGCCGCCATCCTTCCTCTCGGCAACGCTGCCGGCTACGGCTCACCGACCGGCGCGCCCGCCTCCTCCCTCACGTCTCGCGGCTCCTGCGGCTCCGTCGCCGACTGCGGCTCTCCGACCGGCACGTCCGCCGCCGCCATCCTTCCCGTCGTCTGCTGAGCTGCTTCTCCCTGCTCCTACGCAGCTTCCAGCGGCTGCTCTTTCTGCCAGCTCCCGCTCTCTTTTTTGGATCGCCGAGAGCTCCAGTGGAGCCAACAGTGAGGTCGCTTTTGTCCTCCTGCTGGGACTCGGCGCGGGACGTGTCTTCGTCCCTTTGTTCTGGCCTCCTCCCGCCCGTCCCTGGTTTTCCCACCGGGGGACTCCGACGAGCAGGCATGTCTTCCCGCAAGTGTGGACGGCTTCTGGCAGCCGCCTAGTGGAGGGGGGCCCACAATACACCGCGGTGCAGCCAGGCACACACCGCTGTCATCTTCGCAAGAGTCTCCCTCCACGGAGCCATCTACGTGCCTGGCGGGCTTTCGCACAGCTCCAACGCCGGTTCCACGCCTAGCCCCAACGCCGGCTCCACGCCTAGCCCCAACGCCGGCTCCACGCCTAGCCCCAACGCCGGCTCCACGCCAAGTTCCAACGCCGGCTCCACGCCAAGTTCCAACGCCGGCTCCACGCCAAGTTCCAACGCCGGCTCCACGCCGAGCTCCAACGCCGGCACTACGCACGGCTCCAACGCCGCCAAGAGCAGCACCACGCCGGGCTTCGTCACCGCCGGCATCCGCTACTCCTCGGCCGGCATTTGCTGCTCCTCGCCCGGCGTCATCTGCCGCTTTCACGCCGCCGATGACATCTGTCGCTTTCACGCCGCCGATGAAATCCGCCACTTTCACGCCGCCGATGACATCCGCCGCTTTCACGCCACCGATGACTTCCGCCGCTTTCACGCCACCGATGACATCCGCCGCTTTCATGCCGCCGATGACATCCGCCGCTTTCACGCCGCCAATGACATCCGCCGCTTTCACGCCGCCGATGACATCCGCCGCTTTCACGCCGCCGATGACATCCGCCGCTTCCATGCCGCCGATGACATCTGCCACTTCCACGCCGTTGATGACGCCTGCCACTACTCGCGGCGGTGCAGCCGAGGACACGCCGCTGTCATCATCCACGCCATCATCATTGTTGTCATCGTCGCCGCCTGCTCCAACGCCGGCATATGCTGCTCCTCAGCCGGCATTTGCTTCTCCTCGCTCGGCGTCTTCATCTGCCGTTTTCACGCCGCAGATGAAGCCAGCAGTTTTTACGCCGCCGGTGACGCCTGCGGTTTCCACGCCGCCGGTTACGTCTTCTGCTTCCCGGCCTGCTTCAGCGCGCCCGTCTCTACGTCGGCCGTGGATGTGGCCGTGCCCTGCGCACTCTCCTCTTTTTCGGCCAGTGATTTGGCCGTTCCCTGGCCGCCCGCCTCGCCAGTATGCGCCGCCGCCACCTGACTTTCCCTCGCTGGCTGCGGGGACACGAGGTTTGGCGACCCTCCACCAAATCCTCCCTCCACCCTCCCTTACATTTTGGACTTTTTTCCATTTTTTTTTTTCTTTCCCAGGGAACATCTGGTATCTGTTCCTTGAGGGGGAGGTCCTGTGACAATGTGTCACTTCATTTCTGTTAGTTTTTCGTGTTTTTGTATTTACTTCCTGTTCAGTGCTCTTATTTTGTTGTATTTCCTGTTTTTATTCACGGAGCACTGTTTTTCTCTTTTCGTTGATTGGCAGCCGTTCACACCTGCTGTCAATCACACTAGTGTCTATTTATGTTTCACTCGAGCACTCCTCAGTGCTCGATGATAATATTATGTTGAGAACGTTTATCTGCACGACTGCTTTTGTTATTTTCTTATGTGTATTAAATTCCTCTTACCTTCACTCAACTCTCCTGGATTCTTGCATACTTGGGGACACACAACTGCAGCCATGCGACATCCCAACAGTTTCAAGCAAGTTTTACTCAATATAGGCCATAAAATCTCAGCAACAAGCTGTAATATCTTACTGACATCATTTAGGACCAAAACCCCTTAAAACAAGTAAAACACTAACATAAAATCTGCTTAGTGAGAACAATTATCTTATCAGACAGAAAGTAAGCAAATATCACCCATATTTGAGATATTTAATGTTACTTAGATTTCAGTTTTTGTAGTGTACTACCAAGAATGTATCGAAGACCCACGGTAAAGTTTTTTCAAAGGAATGTTTGGACCAAGAAAACAAAACTTTTAAAAATCTGGGAGTTCATTCATAAGGCAGCAAAGGCTCTTAGAGTTGACGGAATGAATTTTAAATCCCAAGGAAAAGACCACTGATAGTGTTCCAGATGGACTTGGTTGATATTTGTCTGGACTATCTTGCCAGTTGTGTGGAATACAGAATTGTTGTTAATCAGTTTGGAAAAGCTGCGTGAATAAATTTGTGTATGCTTTATTATTCTCCTTGTAATACGTGCTTCATTTTCTTTCATATTTCCTTACCTTACTAAATAAATCTGTTCATTTTTTTCTACCATTGATGCACTTGAAAATGTTCTGTTCTTTTAATTTGAGAAGCAAATAACCAGTCTCATCGTCATTATAATTGTTGCTGTTTTTATTAAATGGTATCTGCTGCCAGATTATATCCTGCACTTTGAGGCTGATGCATGCCGACACAAAGGGTGCCCTCGGCCGCACACCCCCCTTTCAGAGATGCGGTTTCCAATCGTATTATCCAGGTGTGTAAGTCCGACTTTTCAAAAAACGAACAAGATCGGATAAAGGTGTTTCCATGGGCTGTAGGAGGCCTATTTAGAGCCGAACTGTTTGAGAAATCAGACTAATTTGGTGCATGGACATGTACTGACTGTTCCTGTTATGGTTTAAAACATGGATAACAGTACTTACAGTGTTAGTAAAAATATAACGGGCTATTTTCTTCTCCAGAAACCGCGAATCTCTGCATCTCGCAGACTGTTTTTGAAGGTAAGTCCTGTATTTTCTGTACTTTACACTCATGCAGATTTAAAGTGGCTATAGGGCCAGGGGTTGACTGACAGGATGTCATTTGTGTATTAGACCAAAATGATAAAGAAAGCTATGGTGATGCTTGAGAATGACAAGCAAATAAAAAAGGATGAGCGAGAGAGAATCCTGTCTGAGAGAGTGCCGGCGTTGGAGATGTCTGGCATGTCGGCGCAGGATTTGCAGGTATGAGGACCGGGAAATACAGTACAGACTATCTATTCATGTTTTACCATTCATTTTAAAGACAATTACATTTAAATACACCCCCAAAATTGTTTCATTTACAAAATGCAATGTGTTATACCACCATGATGTCACAATAGTTAAAGATTTAAAGGCTGTTCCAGGACTATTTTGAACATCAAAATATCTCAAATAAAAACAATAAATAACAAGAAGGTAAAATATTGCAGTATGGATAGTTTTCATCCATATCCCACAAGACTGCAATGGTTTAAAAGTCCAGAAACATATCAGACATATACAGTATGCTGCAATAAAAGTGTCAATTAATTGAATATAAGAGCCTCCTATAGTGGTCAGGCATGTGGTTAAAGCAGGGGTTCTTAATCTTTTTGACATCGGGGTCCCTACTTTTTCCACTGAAGAGGGGCCCAGTGTCCACTCAAACAGTAGCACTGAATTAGTCATCTTACTCTTGATCATAATTGTATTCAATAATTATATCTAACTTATTTACAGTTTACAACCGTGTTGAAAGATATAAAATAATTTAAAGTTATTTATTTAACACATAAACTTTAGGCTTGGGTCAGGCTGATTAGAAAAATGAAATACTAACCAAATGTATAAGAACGGACTTGCTGCAGAAGTAATTTTAAATACAAATATGTTGTTCTAAAATAAAACAACTAAATTAATAATGAATATGTGTCTTAACTAAATGGTTAAAAAAAATCAAAGTGCAAATGAAAATATAGCTTCGCCACTTTAGTTATAATTTTTGGGCTTAAGAAACTTTGATATTGTCCTTACTGCCACAAGTGGTGGAGGTGTGTATCGCTGCAGCCCTGCAGCCCATGCAGACCTCAGCTGAGATATATATATATATACACATACATATATATATATATATATATATATATATATATATATATATATATACACATACATACATACCTACCCTACCATATATATATATATATATATATATATATACAAACCCCTTTTCCATATGAGTTAGGAAATTACGTTAGATGTAAATATAAATGGAATACAATGCCAACGTAGTTGGGAAAGGGCATGTTCACCACTGTGTTACATCACATTTTCTTTTAACAACACTCAATAAACGTTTGGGAACTGAGGAATCTAATTGTTGAAGCTTTGAAAGTGGAATTCTTTCTCATTCTTGTTTTATGTAGAGCTTCAGTCGTTCAACAGTCCGGGGTCTCCGCTGTCGTATTTTACGCTTCATAATGCGCCACACATTTTCCATGGGAGACAGTTCTGGACTGCAGGCAGGCCAGGAAAGTACCTGCACTCTTTTTTGCAAAGCCACGCTGTTGTAACACGTGCTGAATGTGGCCTGGCATTGTCTTGCTGAAATAAGCAGGGGCGCTTAGATGGCAGCATATTTTGTTCCAAAACCTGTATGTACCTTTCAGCATTAATGATGCCTTCACAGATGTGTAAGTTACCCATGCCTTGGGCACTAATGCACCCCCATACCATCACAGATGCTGGCTTTTGGACTTTGCGTCGATAACAGTCTGGATGGTTCGCTTCCCCTTTGGTCCGGATGACACAATGTCGAATATTTCCGAAAAACAATTTGAAATGTGGACTCGTCAGACCACAGAACACTTTCCCACTTTGCATCAGTCCATCTTAGATGATCTCGGGCCCAGAGAAGCCGGCTGCGTTTCTGGATGTTGTTAATAAATGGCTTTCGCTTTGCATAGTAGAGCTTTAACTTGCGCTTACAGATGTAGCGACGACCTGTAGTTAGTGACAGTGGTTTTCTGAAGTGTTCCTGAGCCTATGTGGTGATATCCTTTAGAGATTGATGTTTGTTTTTGTTACAGTGCCGTCTGAGAGATCGAAGGTCACGGTCATTTAATGTTGGTTTCCGGCCATGCCGCTTACGTGGAGTGATTTCTCCAGATTCTCTGAACCTTTTGATGATATTATGTAGCGTAGATGTTGAAATCCCTAAATTTCTTGCAATTGCACTTTGAGAAACGTTGTTCTTAAACTGTTTGACTATTTGCTCACGCAGTTGTGGACAAAGGGGTGTACCTCGCCCCATCCTTTCTTGTGAAAGACTGAGCATTTTTTGGGAAGCTGTTTTTATAGCCAATCATGGCACCCACCTGTTCCCAAATAGCCTGCACACCTGTGGGATGTTCCCAATAAGTGTTTGACGAGCATTCCTCAACTTCATCAGTATTTATTGCCACCTTTCCCAACTTCTTGTCACGTGTTGCTGGCATCAAATTCTAAAGTTTATGATTATTTGCAGAAAAAAATGTTTATCAGTTTGAACATCAAATATGTTGTCTTTGTAGCATATTCAACTGAATATGGGTTGAAAATGATTTACAAATCATTGTATTCTGTTTATATTTACATCTAACACAATTTCCCAACTCATATGGAAACAGGGTTTGTATGTATATATATATATATATATATATATATATATATATATATATATATATGCTCCGTATGAAGACTTTTACACATTGACATGAACGCACATATCGATGCTGCTGTGGGCCCCGCCCTCATCTGAAACACTCACAGCTAGCTCTGACTTTGTGACATAGAAAAAAAATAGTTTGTAGTTTTAAACATATTTGTATAGTGTCTCATGTTTTTTTACTACTCAATTTTTGTAAATGTATCACGGCCAATTGCACTAATTGGATGACTACTTTATTATGTGCATGTGCTCTCCACCAGTGTCCTAAACAGATTGCTGCCCTGTGGGAAACATTGCAGTATTTGCTGTCGTAGCAGTTATAGCTATTACAACATTGGTTATTTTGCGACAATGTTGTGCAATATACCTGTTAACATATGACAATCTGGTCAAAGGTTTTCTCATTTCACTTTCTCATGCACTCCAAAACATTGTCAAAAGTTAAATAAAAAAATTCCTATATAAACAACGACAACCCCCTTTTCCATATGAGTTGGGAAATTGTGTTAGATGTAAATATACACAGAATACAATGATTTGCAAATCCTTTTCAACCCATATTCAGTTGAATATGCTACAAAGACAACATATTTGATGTTAAAACTGTTAAACATTTTTTTTTGCAAATAATCATTAACTTTAGAATTTGATGCCAGCAACACTTGACAAAGAAGTTGGGAAAGGTGGCAATAAATACTAATAAAGTTGAGGAATGCTCATCAAACACTTATTTGGAACATCCCACAGGTGTGCAGGCTAATTGGGAACAGGTGGGTGCCATGATTGGGTATAAAAGCAGCTTCCATGAAATGCTAAGTAATTCACAAACAAGGATGGGGTGAGGGTCACCACTTTGTAAGCAAATTGTCGAACAGTTTTAGAAAAACATTTCTCAACGAGCTATTGCAAGGAATTTAGGGATTTTACCATCTACGGTCCTTAAAATCATCAAAAAGTTCAGAGAATCTGAAGAAATCACTGCACATAAGTGATGATATTACGGCCCTTTGATCCCTCAGGCGGTACTGCATCGAAAACTGACATCAGTGTGTAAAGGATATCAGGACATGGGCTCAGGAACACTTCATAAAACTAATGTCAGTAACTACAGTTGGTCGCTACATCTGTAAGTGCAAGTTAAAACTCTACTCTGCAAAGCCAAACCCATTTATCAACAATATCCTGAAACGCCGCCGGCTTGGCTGGGCCCGAGCTCATCTAAGATGGACTGATGCAAAGTGGAAAAGTGTTCTGTGATCTGACGAGTCCACATTTAAAATTATATTTGGAAACAGAGGACATGGTGTCCCAAGGAACAAAGAGGAAAATAACCATTCGGATTGTTATAGGCGCAAAGTTGAAAAGCCAACACCTGTGATGGTATGGGGGTGTATTAGTGCCCAACGTATGGGTAACTTACACATCTGTGAAGGCACCATACAGGTTTTGGAACAACATATGTTGTCATCCAAGTAACGTTATCATAGACGCCCCTGCTTATTTTAGCAAGACAAGTGTTACAACAGCGTGGCTTCGTGAAAAAGAGTGCTGGTACTTTCCTGGCCCGCCTGCAGTCCAGACCTGTCTCCCATGGAAAATGTGTGGCGCATTATGAAGCGTAAAATACGACAGTAGAGACCCCGAACTGTTGAACGACTGAAGCTCTACATAAAACAAGAATGGTAAAGAATTCCACTTTCAAAGCTTCAACAATTAGTTTCCTCAGTTCCCAAACGTTTATTGAGTGTTGTTGAAAGAAAAGGTGATGTAACACAGTCGTGAACATGCCCTTTCCCAACTACTTTGGCACGTGTTGCGGCCATGAAATTCTAAGTTAATTATTATTTGCAAAAAAAATTAAAGTTTATGAGTGTGAACATCAAATATGTTGTCTTTGTAGCATATTCAACTGAATATGGGTTGAAAAGGATTTGCAAATCATTGTATTCCGTTTATATTTACATCCAACACAATTTCCCAACTCATATGGAAACGGGGTTTGTAATAGTTTTCAACTTAAAGTAACCTGTATATTTCTTATTAGTGACATTTTTACAGTGCTTCTGACGAAAAGGTCACTAAGCTAGCGGCGGCCTAAGACTTCCACTATTGTGTTTATGTTTACTGTACATAACATGTTTTTGGTTACCTACTATGTCTACAGAATCTTTGCAAAGAGCTGCACAAGAAGATTGATGTTGTTGATGAGGAACGTTACGACATTGGTTTAAAGGTGGCCAAAAGTGACACAGAGGTATGCTGCGTAACAATTTCTGATCAAATAATTGTTTTTAGCTTCCAAAAACTCTAACTCTTGTGAAAGTGTTTGCTGTATAAATATTTAGTCCAATTGTCTTGACAAGTATTGTTTATTTTTTGGGGGGCGGCGTGGCGCGGTTGGGAGAGTGGCCGTGCCAGCAACCCGAGGGTTCCTGGTTCAATCCCCACCTTCTACCAACCTCGTCATGGCTGTCGTGTCCTAGAGCAAGACACTTCACCCTTGCTCCTGATGCACTTTAAGTACCTTGAAGGTAGAAAAGTGCTATACAAGTATAACCCATTTACCATTTTGGGGCGCTGTTCAATTAAAGGTTAGGGATCTGTCTCAGAAGATCTATGAGTTGAAGGGTAAGATGAAGAGGCCAAACCTGAAGAGAGTGAGGGTGTCGGCAGATGCCATGCTGGGAGCGCTGCTGGGTGCCAAGGTCAAAGAGTCCGTGGACTTTAAGGCCAACCTCAAGACTGTGAAGAAAGAGGACGAGAAGGTGAGGCCGTTATTTTGTCTACTACAGAAACATCAGACAAACTACTGTCGGTAAAATGAAGGTGACATGATTTCATGATGATTTCTGTCATTGCAGAAAGAGGAAGTGACTGACTGGCGTAAGAACGTGGACGCCATGTCGGGCATGGAGGGCAGGAAGAAGCTGTTCAACGCCGGCCAGTAGACGTGTGGGCCTACGGTTTGCAGATGGAGACAATGAGTGGAGGAACTGCAGTTCACCTTATGAAGAACAGAAAAAACTCATGTATACAACATGCATGGTAGTTTTAAATAAGATGCATTAATTACTATGTACTGTAACCGCGCAACGTACAACTCAGCGGGGTATCAATTAAATTGTATTGTATAAGTCACGTTTAGTAGTTTTTAGTAACCTAAAAAATGTGACTATACCATGAAAAGTAAAAACATTTGAGTCCCGCCTTATGATGGAATGATAAAAAAGGCTGAATATTTGTGTTTGTCTTTATTTCAAGTATCCACTACAGTCAATATTGTACTGTACATTAGACCAACTACGTGATATTAATTATTTCACTAGAGCAATGGTGACTACAACCACAAAAATCAAATGAATAATTATACTACTAAGACTTAAAGGCCTACTGAAAGCCACTACTACCGACCACGCAGTCTGATAGTTTATATACAGTATCAATGATGAAATCTTAACATAGCAACACATGCCAATACGCGAAGTATCCTGTTGAAAACGTCACGGTATGATGACACGTATGATGACGCGTGCGCGTGACGTCACGGATTGTAGAAGACATTTTGTTCCAGCCCGATTCCAGTTATAAGTCGTCTGCTTAAATCGCATAATTACACAGTATTCTGGACATCTGTGTTGCTGAATCTTTTGCAATTTGTTCAATTAATAATGGAGACGTCAAAGAGGAAAGATGTAGGTGGAAAGCAATGTATTGCGGCTGCCTTTAGCAACACAAACACAGCCGGTGTTTCCTTGTTTACATTACCGAAAGAGGACTGTGAAGCTTTACTATGGAACAGAGCGGACAAGCAAACATGGTTCCCTACCACATGTCAACCGGCAGGATTCAGTGAGACAATTGTGGTTATAGCGTAGACATGAGCGGAGCTTGCGTCGTTCCTCGTGCACCTGTCAAAGAGGCAGCTGCGGACTCTCTTGCCTCTTCCGACAGGCCGCCCCCGAACGTGGGATGCTTCCACCGTGGAGGAAGGGGAAAAAAAGCTCAGCCCGGCCCCAACGGCCTCCTTCGCTTTGCCTCGTCGAGAAAGGTGGCTTCTCTCAGAAACACTGGCGGTCACCACACCCGTGGTCACACCCCTCTGATTTTCAGGTACGAGTACGACCATATAAATCTCACTAAAACACTAGTAACACTATAAGCAGATAAGGGATTTTCCAGAATTATCCTACTAAATGTGTCTAATAACATCTGAATCGCTCCCACTGCCCTTGTCTTTTTTTCTAGTCCTTCACTCTCACTTTCCTCATCCACAAATCTTTCATCCTTGCTCAAATTAATGGGGAAATTGTTGCTTTCTCGGTCCGGATCGCTTTTGCTGCTGGTGGCCATGATTGTAAACACTGTTCAGATGTGAGGAGCTCCACAACCCGTGACGTCACGCGCACATTGTCTGCTACTTCCGGTACAGGCGAGGCTTTTTTATTAGCGACCAAAAGTTGCGAACTTTATCGTGGATGTTCTCTACTAAAGCCTTTCAGCAAAAATATGGCAATATCGCGAAATGATCATGTATGACACATAGAATGGACCTGCTATCCCTCGTTTAAATAAGAGAATCTCATTTCAGTAGGCCTTTAAACATAAGTAAAGAAACATACACTAGTATCGCCATTTTCTTCATTCCTTCCCCTTACTGCTGAGGACAGCGGTACATAAACTTCTGTCTTTTCATCACATTTCTATCTCATAAAGCTTTAACAACACTTTGACAAAATTAATATTGAAAAAGTAGAAAGTTAATTTAAGTCAAGTAATGCCCTTAAATGCCGCTTGCTAGTCACCTTAGTTAACCTTACATATACGCGCCCTTTCCTCGTCCTCTTTTTCGTTGGTGCCTGCCGCCGTTTCATTATATGGGCAGGCGTCACTCATGGCACCGCCCATCCACGAAGACGTCCATTCTGATTGGCTTCCCGCAGCTGTCAATTACCAGCATCACACAGAAGCTTGCATGGCCGCCCAGACATTGTCAACATCACAATCCAAACATTTTCAACATCACAAGCCGCCGTCGCAGCAACATTCCGAGCGGCTTTAAAACCCACGAAGGGTGAGTCTCAGTCCGCTCTTCACCCTCTATGTTGCTATTTCGCACAAAGCTTTTCACGTGCATGCACGTTTGTTGTTTAAACTCCTGGGGGGGCTTTTCATAGCGTGGGGTGCAAACTAGTCGCCATATTCTCTAATATATTATGTTCTATCATTTTATGATACATTGTGACGGATGTAACTACATACCTGCTAACTCTATGTTCTAATAACATGGTCGTTGAAAATATAGCTTCATTTTCCAACGCGCAAATCTAATAATAGCAGCACTGTGGTGTTCATTTCCAAGCCCCTTTTTATATAACCTTTGACCTTTATCTTGCAGCGCTGACACCAAGGGGGCTCTCAATGGAGTTATGGCATGTAAAGCTGCTATAAACATGACAAATTATCACGTATATCTGACCAAAGTTATGTTAATACAGTGTATCAATCAATCCAAGTAGACTTATATAGCACTTAATCACAATGTCTCAAAGGGCTGCACAAGCCACAACTACATCCTCAGCTCAGAACCCACATCAGGGATCATAATGTGAAAGTCCAGTCCATTGGGATCCGCAGGGGATCGTCTTGCATGTAGACAAGTCGGGGGGGCCGAGACATCACCGACTGATGCATAAGGAGTGGTCTAGACTTGGAACAGCTGGCGCGTCATTTATGGAGGCTGATCCATGGTGTAAAGTATGTGTATACCAGGGGTGTCCAAAGTGCGGCCCGGTGGCCATTTTTTAACGGCCCAGTTTAAAAACACGATTGAAAAAAAAAATGAAAACATAAAAAGTGCAATGAATGAGCAAACAGGTGGAATGTAACAATAAAATGTTGCAATGTTTACTCGAATAACACAAAGCTGCCATGCAGGCTGTTTCTTTCTTTAAAAAATAATATTGAATCAAAATCTATGTCATTATGAATTATTGACCGATTCAAGCCTCCAAAAAAATCACATTAAATATTCCACTTTGAGATATTCTTTGGGGGAAATTTTGCATGTTTTGTGTTTCCCATATATAAACAACAATACAACTTATAAGTGACGGATGGATCTGAAGATGATCTCGAGATTATTGTGTTAAAAGTAAACAGTAAAAAAAAAAATAGAATTTATGTTTTTAAACACTTCAATGAGTAGGACCCTTTTTGACCCCAATAATTTTAATGTGATTTGTTTTTAAGTGTCCTTGCTCCAAAATTTAAAAAAATAAAATCAATGGTGTTATGAGTAATTGACCCTTTAAAGGCTCCAATTCTTATATAATATTAAATATTCCACTTGAAAGTTTTATTAGGTGAAAATATTGCATATTTTGTATTTTTCCATAAAAAACAGGGTTTTCTTTGACCAAAAAGCATACAACTTAAATCTTTAAAAATTGTATATTGACAGAATGACCTAATGTTGATCTAAAGATTTAAAACTTGAAAAATAATACAAATAATAATACTGAATAATGACACATTTTTAATATTTTTCTGCCCAGAATCCTATGGGGACTGAGTGGAGGCCTAAATGTCTATTTTTTATACATATATTGTATTGTTTTTTAAAATCAAAAGAATATCAAAATGGCCCTTGCTTGCTTTGATTTTTCAGTGTGCGGCCCTCAGTGAAAAAAGTTTGGACACCCCTAATGTATAGCTAAATATGTATATAAAAGTATATACAGTACAGGCGTAATATGATCAAACTTTCTTGTTCTTGTCAAAGGTCTAGCAGCCACAAACTGTAATCTTTTAATGCTAGACATAGGGAGACCCCAAAATAAAATGTTGCAGCAAGGAACGCATGAATAAAGATCTTAGCTAATTTTAGCAATCTTGCAGAGATGAAAGAAGGCTTTTTTAGTGACACTCTTAATGTGTTACTCACATGAGAGAGTCGGGTTGGAGATAATACCCAGAGTCTGTACCCACTCACTTTGTGTCACTGTTTGGTTGTCAAATGTTAAAGGCCTACTGAAAGCCACTACTACCGACCACGCAGTCTGATAGTTTATATATCAATGATGAAATATTAACATTGCAACACATGCCAATACGGCCTTTTTACTTTACTAAATTGCAATTTTAAATTTCCCGCAAAGTGTCGTGTTGTAAACGTCGCGGTTTGATGACGCGTGCTTTTGACGTCACCTGTTGTAGTGGACATTATTTTCCAGCCCGATCCAAGCTATAAGTAGTCTGCTTTAATCGCATAATACACAGTATTCTGGACATCTGTGTTGCTGAATCTTTTACAATTTGTTCAATTAATAATGGAGAAGTCAAAGTAGAAAGATGGAGGTGGGAAGCTTTTAGCCTTTAGCCACACAAACACAGCCGGTGTTTCCTTGTTTAAAAGGGAACATTATCACAATTTCTGAAGGGTTAAAACCAATAAAAATCAGTTCCCAGTGGCTTATTTTATTTTTCGAAGTTTTTCTCAAAATTTTACCCATTACGCAATATCACGAAAAACGGCTTCAAAGTGCCTGATTTACACCATCGCTATATCCACCTGTCTATTGTGTTGTGACGTCACTGCGTGAAGCCACCAAAAGCAAACATGTCAGATAGCACAGAAAGGTATGGCATAGTAGCTCGGATTCAGACTCGGATTTCAGCACCGTGAGCGATTCAACAGATTACGCATGTATTGAAATGGATGGTTGGAGTGTGGAAGCAGGTACCGAAAACGAAATCAAAGAAGAAAAAGAAGCTTTTGAGCCATATCACGGCAGACAGCGGCACAGGAGGAAGCACGGACGAATTTGGCGATCGCCTTCTAACCAACGATTGGTATGTGTTTGTTTGGCATTAAATGTGGGTGGAGGGAAAGGCTGGATGCAAATATAGCTACAAATGAGGCATAATGATGCAATATGTACATACTGCTAGCCTAAATAGCATGTTAGCATCAATTAGCTTGCAGTCACGCCGTGACCAAATATGTCTGATTAACACACTACACATAAGTCAATAACATCAACAAAACTCACCATTGGGATTTTGTTGACTTTATCGTTGGAAATGCATCTGCTTTGAGTGTCGCGGGATATCCACATATTCTTGCTATCTCTGTCGTAGCATAGCTCTCGTCTGTAAAGTGTGCAGAACAAACTAGGGACTTTCGCATCTTTCAACCACTGGGGCAACTTGAATCCATCTCTGTTTGTGTTGTTACACCCTCCGACAACACACCGACGAGGCATAATGTCTCCAAGGTACTGGAAAATAGTGGAAAAAATGGAAAATAACAGAGCTGATTTGACTTGGTGTGTGTAATGTGTTAGTCCTTCACTATCAATATCCTCATCCACAAATCTTTCATTTTCGCTCAAATTATTGGGGAAATTGTCGCTTTCTTGGTCCGAATCGCTCTAGCTTCTGGTGGCCATGATTGTAAACAATGTGAGAAGCTCTACAACCAGTGACGTCACGCGCACATTGCCTGCTACTTCTGGTACAGGCAAGGCTTTTTTATTAGCAACCAAAAGTTTCCAACTTCCGCCCGATTGTAGCTGAGATAGGCGCCAGCGACCCCAAAGGGAATAAGCGGTAGAAATGGATGGATGGATGGGAAGTTGCGAAATTTATCGTCGATGTTCTCTACTAAATCCTTTCAGCAAAAATATGGTAATATCGCGAAATGATCAAGTATGACACATAGAATGGACCTGCTATCCCCGTTTAAATAAGAACATCTAATTTTAGTAGGCCTTTAAGGTGGTATTATTAAATAGGTGTGTAATTGTTTGGTTGTCAAATGTTAAGGTGGTATTATTAAATAGGTGTATAATTGTTTAGTTGTCAAATGTTAAGGTGGTATTATTAAATAGGTGTATAATTGTTTAGTTGTCACATGTTAAGGTGGTATTATCAAATAGGTGTATGATTGTTTTATCGTCAAATGAAAAGGCAGTATTATTAAATAAGTGTGTAATTGTTTGGTTGTCAAATGTTAAGGTGGTGTTATTAAATAGGTGTGTCATTGTTTGGTTGTCAAACATTAAGGTGGTATTATTGAATAATAGTAGCAGGACCGATATTAAACATTTTTGTTTCCTCAGTGAAAAGGTCATTTTCCACCCTGTGTATTGTTGAGAATTTTTCACAGGTCTTGTTTTTAAGGTGTAGCATTGTTAAGTTGTGCACGTTATTGTGCAGGTTTGTGGTGCAGCAGATGTCCACGTACAGACTCTTGCTCCTGAGGCATGGCGAGGGGGCGTGGAACCGCGAGAACCGCTTTTGCAGCTGGGTGGACCAGAAGCTGAGCGAGGACGGCGTGAAGGAGGCCCGGGACTGCGGCAGACTCCTGAAGGAGCTGGGCTACAAGTTTGACGTGGTCTTCACCTCCATCCTCAGCCGCTCCATCCAGACGGCCTGGCTGGTGCTGGAAGCCATGGGCCAGGAGTGGGTCCCTGTGGTCAAGTCCTGGAGGCTCAACGAGCGCCACTACGGTGCCCTGATAGGCTTGAACCGGGGGGAAATGGCCCTCCAGCACGGCGAGGAGAAAGTCAAATTGTGGAGGAGGGGCTATGACATTACCCCGCCCCCCATAGAGGAGCAGCACCCGTACTTCCAGGAAATCTATAACGATCGCAGATACACCACCTGCGATGTGGAGAAGGAGAAGCTGCCCCGTGGCGAGAGCTTGAAGGAGGTGTTGCTCAGGCTGCTGCCATACTGGGAAGGCACGGTGGTGCCAGAAATACTGCGAGGAAGAACGCTGCTCATTTCCGCTCATGGAAACAGCTGCAGGGCCCTGCTCAAACACCTGGAAGGTACGCCGCCTCCCCTCATGCTGGGGGGGCCAGTTAGTGGATGCTAACACTTTTATTTAGCAACTTGCAAACTTGAAAAAAACAGTAATTGCACTTTTTTTCTCCATAATTTCCATTTGCGATTTGCGATCGCCGAGGATTCTGGGAGGTGTCGTTTATTTTCAGACCTGGTCAACACTAATGTGCCGGAAAAAAAACGACACACCCAAGTTTTTGTCAGGCGTCACGGTACTCAGCATTAAGGGTTGGAATTGCGTGTTAAATCACCAAAAAATATTCCTGGGCGCTGCCAACACTGCTGCTCACTGCTCCCCTCAGCTCCCAGGGGGTGATCAATGGTGATGGGTCAAACAAATGCAGAGAATAATTTCGCCACACCTAGTGTGTGTGTGACATTCATGGATACTTTAACTTTAATTATTGTGAAAACTTTGAAACCGAATGTGGAAAACCGTCACACATCTATGTTATAATGTTTAAAAATGTATAAATAATGGAATGGTATGCCCTGAATCATACTCAAATGGCGAGATGGCCAAAAATTCCCACCTTTAATAGACAGGGGTTACAGTATTTCCTTGAATTGCCGCTGGGGCGCTAATTATTTTAAAACCTCTTCTTACTCCGGTGCTTACCAAAGGCATGCAGTAAATTTAGGCATGTGCTTATAAATATGAGTGTGATGTAAGGATACCATCATGAAAAGCACATTTATTAAAAAAAAACGTTATTATGGTCTTACCTTTACTTATAAATGAAGTCCATGCGCAGGTCCTTCTGATCAAAAGCATTGACAACTTGTTTATAGAAGTCTTCCTTAACTTTCTTCAGTTTTAAAGGTCTCTCTGTCTCGATGGAGATCTTCCTTTATTACCTCCTGCTTTGATTGAAAGTCCAGTTTAGAAAACTGTTTTATTTTAGATATGTAATCCTCCATGTAAGAAGTGCAAGCGAGAGGAAAAAATAAACCATCGCTGCTCACTCTTTCTGCTTGTTGTCACTTCTTCTGCAGCCGAGTAGTCGCAAGAAGGATCACTAGCGCCCTCTACCACCAGGAGGCGGGAGTCATAATGACTCTTATTTGACACACGCAGCTACGGTATATTAATAAAACATAGCTGCTTACTGTTCTTTTTAGCATATTCAATAGCTTGGACCTTAAATCCTACTGAATAGCTCTTAATCTTCTTCCCTATATGCGATTTCGAATGATTGAAATCAGCCTCCTCCGTTTTGAAAATGACGACAGTTGAAGTGTCACTCGTGACGTGACGAATTTGACCCGGTGGAAATTCTAGGCATATGCTAATTATTTAGCAAAACGAGTTTGACCCGGCGGAAATCCTAGACATGCGCTATAAAAATAATATTTTACGAAACGAGTTTGACCCGGCAGTAATTCTAGGCAGGCGCATACTATATACAATTCAGGGAAATGGAGTAGCTTCTTTTTGCACTTGTATGACAGCTAACCTTGTTATTTAAAAGTTTGCCAATGCAGCTAACGAGCTCTTCGTCTTCTTACCCGATCACATCAGGAATATCGGACGAGGACATCGCCAGCGTGACTTTGCCCACGGGGATTCCCGTCTTGCTGGAGCTGGACAAAGACCTGCGGCCCGTGAAGGCTCGCCAGCTGCTGGGAGACCAAGAGAAGATCCAGGCTGCCATTAAAAAGGTGGAGGATCAGGGGAAAGCCAAGGCAAGCACTTGAAACGCACGCCAGACCTCCTGAAGTCACGCTTGTTACTGGAAAACTGTTGCTCTGACCTGCCACTGTGTGCAAGCTTCCTGTTGTTTGGTCTCTAAATGTGCTTTAGGTACTAAATCATCATTTATTTCATGTTGGATGTACCGCTAGTCGTGTGTAGATATGTTTTGTCATACACTTTACTGCTAGTCGTGTGTAGAAATGTTTTGTCATCCACTCTAAGTAGACACGTTTACATAGTCGTCATGCTGACAAAATCAAGTCTTAAGAGCAGACTTGTGATACGTCTGCTTGCCCGTGAACTCTGTTAGCTTTTCCTCAAATAGCCCACTGGAAGAAACGAACGCCACACCTCAAATAGACTCCTCAGGAAAATGGTGGTCCAATAACAGGCGGCTGTCATTATACCAAGTCAGACTGGCATCTGTAAAGCTGACACATCTCTTGAAGAGACAGAGCAGAGATTGCTGAGGACTATGTGAGAGTATTTGGATGACACTGTATGCATTTCCTTTGTACTTGAAAGTGGTTTGAATGTGTTCATATTGTTACTGCTTCTGATTGGAAGAATGAATATTATTTCTTTCCAAAGCCTTCAGCTTTTTTTCACCTTACGGTGCACACCTGTGCTCTTCAACGTGTTCCAATGTGCCTGGGGTCACAGGTCATGTTGTTATGGCACTTATTTGCTTGTATCTGTTACAAAAGGCCAAAAGTCCCTCCTGAGTCTGCAGATCTGCTGCTGCTGCTCCCACTCACATGGACCAGGGTAACACGGGATATTTCAAACATCTTCTCAAGACTTTAGTAGGAGATGGTGTAAAAAGTCAACATGTTTCACCACCAAAACAATGTGTGCTTTACCTTTTAGACCCCTCCAAAACAATCACTGTTACTTTGTCACTGATCTGAAGTGTCGTCCAAGACTAAATGTCAGCTTTTTGTGACCTAATTAAAGACATTTGATGGAAAATGGGCGTGTATCTATTGTTGCTTTGGTCGTTTTTATCCAGCACCATTTCATCCAATCTGAGCCATTTGCTTGTCAGAACTTCTCAAAAACATCTTTTGTCTGCTACAAATCCATCCATCCATCCATTTACCACTGCTTGTCCCTTTTTGGGGTCGTGGTGGTGAGGGGTGCTGGAGCCTATCTCAGCTGCATTCAGGCGGAAGGCGGCGTACACCCTGGACAAGTTTCCATATCATCACAGGGCCAACACAGATAGACAACATTCACACACTAGAGACCATTTAGTGTTGCCAATCAACCTATCCCCAGGTGCATGTCTTTGGAGGTGGGAGGGGCCTATCCCCAGGTGCATGTCTTTGGAGGTGGGAGGGTCCTATCCCTAGGTGCATGTCTTTGGAGGTGGGAGAGGCCTAACCCCAGGTGCATGTCTTTGGAGGTGGGAGGGGCCTAACCCCAGGTGCATGTCTTTGGAGGTGGGAGGGGCCTAACCCCAGGTGCATGTCTTTGGAGGTTGGAGGGGCCTATCCCCAGGTGCATGTATTTGGCGGTGGGAGGGACCTATCCCCAGGTGCATGTCTTTGGCGGTGGGAGGGGCCTATCCCCAGGTGCATGTCTTTGGTGGTGGGAGGGGCCTATCCCCAGGTTCATGTCTTTAGAGGTGGGAGGAAGCCGGAGTAGAACCCACGCAGTCACAGGGAGAACATGCAAACTCCACACAGAAAGATCCTGAGCCTAGGATTGAACCCAGTACTACTCAGGACCTTCGTATTGTGACGTACATACACTAACCCCTTTATCACCGTGCTGCCCCCGATCCAAATCAACCACTCCAAATTAGAATTGGCCCATTTCAGTTGGGCGATCAATGACTTTAAGTAAGCTATCAGTGATTACAGACTCAATGTCTATTTCAGGGAAAATTGTTGAAATAAATATTATCTTTGCCATAAAGCTTTATTCTTTTTTTCAACAAATGCCTATAAAGATGTGTGCATTAATCAAAGTTCCACTGTTTGTCACACGCAATGACTTCATTCAAGTAAAAGACGTTGAAGAATGTTCCTGAAGGACATTCTGATGGAGTCAACATCTAAAAAGATGCACACAGCAACCTATCATCTGCTAGCCAAGAATGTACCACACTGTACGGACCATAGGGCTCACTGGATTATAAGGCGCACTTATAACTTTTTTTCAAACTATCTTTTCTCATATATAAAGCGCATTTAAGGAGTTTTTTTTTTTTTTTTTTACATATACAATACTTCTTTGTGGTCTACATAACATGTAATGGTGCTTCTTTGCTCTAAATGTTGCATAGATGATGTTTTACTCACCATCTTCAACTCACTTTCTGACAGTCTCTCCAGGATGCGCCGTTTTGTGGGCGCTCTTATTTATGTGCCTCCACTTGGACAGCGTCAGCTTGGTTGTAGCGGTGTAGCGTGCAAGGACGGTAGTGGAAGAAGTCTCAAAAGATGGTGCTAACTGTTTTAATGACATTCAGACTTTACTTCAATCAATAACGGAGCAGCATCTCCTCATCTGTGGCTCACTAGTGCAACAACAACGCCCAAAATGTGTCTTGTGACCGAAACTCTCTAATAACTTTTTGGGTGAATCATGTAAAGTCACTAAGTTTTAGTGCTTTCATGGCGAGTTTACTGACAGATATAAGTAAGAACTTTACACTACTTTATGTAAATGGGAGCAAATGTTGTTCTTGAGAAAAATGCAGTTTTGTCACTTTACGATGTTTTGTGCCTTTATTGTGAAGAGCCCACTCTTATTCTGTTACTTCCTTTATTGCTGATGCTTGACTTCCTGCTGCCGTTCCATCTGACATCAACGGCATACTCACGTTACTCCAGGACTGGTAAAACATGCTGACACAGATATATTTATCATGTTCTATGTGAATATTTGTGAGAAGTTATCTCATTGTGCCTCATGTTTGTGTTGTCTATGTGTCACATTTAAGCAGAGTCACTAGGAGCTGTGTGTGGAAGCTAAGCTAACAAGCTGAGCAAACTTGGCGCCCTTGCAAGCAGAAGCAGGTAGGAGGAGACTAATAGTTGATTTATTTACAACAAGTGGTTCGTTTCATTTAAAACAAATGGGAAAATGTCATTATTTTTTATTTACTAAAAAAGATGTGTTCATAAGTTTAAAGGCCTACTGAAATGAGATTTTCTTATTTAAACGGGGATAGCAAGTCCATTCTATGTGTCATACTTGATCATGTCGCGATATTGCCATATTTTTGCTGAAAGGATTTAGTAGAGAACATCCACGATAAAGTTCGCAACTTTTGGTCGCTAATAAAAAAGCCTTGCCTGTACCGGAAGTAGCAGACGATGTGCGCGTGACGTCACAGGTTGTGGAGCTCCTCACATCTGAACATTGTTTACAATCATGGCCACCAGCAGCAAGAGCGATTCGGACCAAGAAAGCAACGATTTCCCCACAAATTTCAGAGAGGATGAAATATTTGTGGATGAGGAAAGTGAGAGTGAAGGACTCCAAAAAACAAAAAAAGACGAGGGCAGTGGGAGCGATTCAGATGTTATTAGACACATTTACTAGGATAATTCTGGAAAATCCCTTATCTGCTTATTGTGTTACTCTTGTTTTAGTGAGATTATATGGTCGTACCTGTACAACCTGAAAGTCGGAGGGGTGTGGCCACGGGTGTGATGACCGCCAGTGTCTTCGAGGGAAACCACGTTTCTCGACAAGGCGAAGGCAGCCAGTGGGGCCGGGCTGAGATTTTTTTTTTTTCTTCCCTCCTCCACGGTGGAATCATCCGACGGTCGGGGGCAGCCGGTGGGAGGAGGCAAGAGAGTCCGCAGCTGCAGGAGGAATGACGCAAGCTCTCCGCTCATGTCTACTGTTATGTATGTTCCTATTATTTGTAAGCTTGTCTACGACCCATTAAGTAGACGGGCACGGAGCTATTTCTTAGCGTGTCTTTATTTCAGTCGCACTTCAATACAACGACACAACATCCGGATTCCCATCATGCATTGCTTACAACTACGGCAAGTTGCGATGTCCAAAAACATAACATCTCCTCCCCCCTTAGAAAAAATCCCCCCCCCCAACAACAAAATCCTTATAGCAAAACACCATAACTCAACTGTATTATGGGCACTTCACCAATTTTTTTATTTTTTTATTTTTTTTTTACATTGTTTGGTAACAGTTACCCAACATAACTCTGAGATGAGGTTAAACGGCCTCACCCCGTGACCACACCCATGGGGATTATTCTGCCCCAGTTGGTTTGGGTTGGTCTCTAAACATAGAGTCTATAAATTCAGGCGTTCTGGAGGACGGCGTTCTCTTACCGGATAACGGGGCTCAACAGAATGTTCAGTCTTACGGTCTCCGCTGGGTGACTCTGGAACAGCCGTGCGTGTTGGAACATCCATCACAGGATCTTGTAGTGAAGAGTCAAAAGCAGAAGTCTCACCAGTATATTCCATTGTTCTTTGGGGTGGTGGCAGCAGGATATGGGGTGCGCTGAACTCTAACTCGTTCGGAGTATCCACCGACGGCTGGTTGGGGGCCGATGCTGTCGCCTGAAGAAGTTGATCGATGTGTCTTTTCCATACCACGCCAGCAGCAGTACTGACGGTGTAAGAGACAGGACCAGATTGCTTGACTATAGTTGCAGGGACCCATCGGGGGCCAGTACTGTAGTTCCTTGCTAACACTGGCTCATCCGGAAAGAAGACTCTTTCTTTAGCCTTCTGCATTCTTTGTTGAATCTGTTTCTCCTGTTGATGCTGAACAATATCCTTCACCTTTGTCGGCTTCAGAAAGTCAAAGTTTGTTCGAAGGTTTCTTTTGAACATCAGAGAAGCGGGGGAAACTTTAGTAGTGGCATGGGGGGTATTCCTATAGCTCAACAGGAATCTATGCAATCTCTGATGAAATGATCCTTGCTCTTGAGATGTCTTCAAAGCTTTCTTCATGGTCTGCACAAACCTTTCAGCCAGACCGTTGGTCGCAGGGTGAAATGGTGCGGATCGAATGTGTTGTACGCCATTTGCTTCAAGGAAGGTAGTCATTTCTTGTGACACCAGTTGTGGCCCGTTATCTGAGACCAACTGAAGAGGAGAACCGAACCGGCTGAAAATCTCTCCCAGCCTCTCAATCGTCTTTGTAGTGGTAGTGGTTTTCATTATGGCCACTTCCGGCCACTTACTGTGGGCGTCCACACACACAAGGAGCATACAACCCTCTACAGGTCCTGCAAAATCAATGTGCACCCGTTGCCATGGTTCTTCGGGAAACTTCCAGGGATGTAGAGGAGCTAGTTGGGGTGCCTTCCTAACTTCTTGGCATGAGGAACAGGTTTTGGCGGTAGTCTCTATCTCTCTGTCCACTCCTGGCCACCAGAAGTAACTCCTTGCTATCTCCTTCATTCGAACTATTCCACTGTGACCTGCATGGAGCTGCTGCAGAACAGATTTACGCAATGATGGGGGAAATAACCACCCTCCTCCCCCACAGTAAGCAACCAGATTGCACAGACAGTTCTGCTCTCCTGGAGAGATAAGGTTGAATACTGGGGCCATCGCTACCTGATCTACCCCCCATCACCATGTCCATCACCGCAGACAGGACAGGGTCCGTGCGAGAGGCCCTCCTCACATGAGCAGCAGAAACTGGCGCACCATCCACCTGACTGAAGTAAAATATTTCTGCTGCCCGTGGCTCAGCCTGTTGATAGGAAGAGGCAACCTGGACAGTGCATCGGCATTGCCGTGCAGGTCGGCCTTGCGATACTTGATGTCATACGAGTGAGCCGACAGAAGCAACGCCCACCGCTGCATGCGACTCGCGGCAAGTGAGGGTAACCCAGTGTGCGACCTCAGGATGGTCGTCAGGGGTCGGTGATCCGTCAGCAGTGTAAACTGTCTCCCATACAGGTACTGATGGAACTTGCGAACCCCATAGACGATGCTCAACGCCTCCCGCTCTATCTGAGCATAGTTAGTCTCTGCTTTGTTCAAGGTCCGTGATGCAAATGCTATGGGCCTCTCTACCCCGTTCGGCATTAAATGTGAAATGACCGCCCCCACTCCATACGGGGATGCATCGCAGGCCAACTGAATGGGGAGTGATGGATCAAAATGGGTCAGAACCCCTGATGTCACTAATGTCTCCTTTGGTTTCTGAAAAACCTCTTGACAGGCATCATTCCAATTCCACTTCTTTCCTTGACAAAGCAGGTCATGTAGCGGCTTGAGCATGGATGACAAGTTCGGTATAAAGCGGCCATAATAATTCAGTAAGCCCAAGAATGAACATTCTCTGGCGTCGGGGGCATCGACTATCGCTCTAACCTTTGATGGCGCAGTATGCAACCCTCGGGCATCAATTACATGTCCCAAATATTCAACAGACAGTTGAAAAAATTCGCATTTGTCTTTGCGAACCCTGAGCCCATACTCTTTCAGCCTTTGAAGAGCAGCATCCAAATTGTCCAGATGTTCTTGGTCCGTACTTCCTGTGCACAGAATATCGTCCAAATAGCACTGTACACCAGGGAGGCCATGTAGGATCTGATCCATGGCACGTTGGAAAAGTGCAGGGGCTGATGTGATCCCAAAAGGGAGTCGACAATATCTGAAAAGCCCCTTTTGCGTAGTTATGGTGAGCAAGTCTTTAGAATCCTCATGAACGTGCATCTGTAAGTAGGCTTGGTTCAGGTCTATTTTGCTAAACTTTTGCCCCTTACTCAGCCCGGCAAACAAATCGTCAATGCGGGGAAGAGGATACTGCTCTGCTGACAGTACAGGGTTCAGTGTCACCTTAAAATCTCCACAGATTCGTATTTCTCACGTTTTCTTGGGTACGGGCACTATGGGCGTGGCCCACTCGCTGACAGTCACCGGTTCCAAAACACCGCTTTTAACTAAGGCGTCCAACTCATCCCCCACTTTTGATAGAATAGCATATGGTACAGACCTGGCCTTCATAAACTTTGGTGTTGTTTTCGGTTTAATGTTTAGCTTAACAGTAATGTCCTTCATACTGCCCAACTCCTTCCGGAAAACCTCATCATGTTTCCTCAAAATAGCAGCTAGACTAGTAGCCGTTGGTGATACCATTTTTACAGTGTGCCAGCTTAGCTTCATTTCCTCTAGCCACACACGTCCCAGAATAGCCGGGTAATTACCTTTAACAATATAGATGGGGAGCTTCCTCACCTGATTGTTACTCTGGACCACGACATCAGTCATTCCTGCCATGGGTACAGGTTCCCCTAGATAGGTTTTGAACCTAGTATCAGACGGTCGCAGCGTAAGGTGTCCCAAAACTTTTTTGTAGACCCCCTCTGAGATAATGGATGCTTTTGAACCAGTGTCTATTTGCATACTCACTGGGTGCCCCTCCAGCATGGGCTCCACCCAGTAACCCTCTGAATCTTCATCCATCTTCATTATATTCAGTGTGTGTACACTCATCTCCTGTTCTCCTTCCGAAGAATCGCTGGACACAGTCTCCCGTTGTCTCACAGTGTGCACCTGTGTTTTCCTCCTGTTCTTCACAGAGTCATGTATGTTGGCAGACTTTGATGTTTTCTCCTTGTTCTTTTTTTTTAAGCAGGCCCGCTCGATATGGCCTCTTCTTCCACAACTGCGACAGTCCATATCCTTACACCGGCATGACATGGCTAGGTGTCCTGATTTTCCACAACGGAAACATGTCCCTTGTCCACTAGGTCTATCCGTTTGAACTGTATGCACTCCGCCTGTAGCGTTCATTTGGTGAGCCTCCTTTGAGGCCATTTCCATGGCGACACTGATTTCAATGACTTTCTGCAACGTCGGGTTACTTTCAGTCAGCAGTTTTTTCTGAGCCGCTTCATTTCTCAGTCCGAGGACCAATCTGTCTCTTAATGCATCATTTAAACCTTGCCCAAATTCACAATGCTCAGCTAATTTCCTCAGCGCTGCAACAAACATGGTAACAGATTCTCCCTCTTCTTGATTTCGTCTGTGGAATCTAAACCTCTCAGTGAGCATTAATGGTTTGGGTGAAAAATGTTGGGTCAGAACATCCACTGTTTCTGCATAGGTTTTGGTCCCCGGTTTGGTGGGCTGCAGCAGGTCACGCAACAAATTATATGTCTTTGGACCCATCACTGACAAAAATGTGGGTACTACTTTATCATTAGCAATGTCATTTGCCAATACAAAATAGTCAAAACGTTCTGCATATGCACTCCACTGTTCCACGTGCTCATCAAAAGGGCCAATATTACCAACAACTCCTGCCATTTTCCTTTCAGGCTCTTGGTTATAAGCAATATCTTCTGACAATTCCTCCTCCTCAGACGGGTCCTCCCTCCGGCGATGTCACGCGTCTCCTCTTCTCTTTTTTTTTTTCTTCGCGCTGTTCACAACAGACGCAGGCTGTGACGCGCCAAATGCTAACTAGCCGCGTTAGCTTCTCTTCAGTAAATCACCGCCACTCATAAAACTTGACCACACACACACAATCCAAACATACCGCGCCCGTGGGATCTCAAACCACCTCGTCGCCACTTGTTATGTATGTTCCTATTATTTGTGAGTTTGTCTACGACCCATTAAGTAGACGGGCACGGAGCTATTTCTTAGCGTGTCTTTATTTCAGTCGCACTTCAATACAACGACACAACATCCGGATTCCCATCATGCATTGCTTACAACTACGGCAAGTTGCGATGTCCAAAAACATAACATCTACGGTAAGGGCTGACTTATTGCCACCATTTTCTCACCAAAACCTGCCGGTTGACATGTGGTAGGGAACCGTGTTCGCTTGACCGCTCTGTTCCATAGTAAAGCTTCACCGTCATCTTTCGGGAATCTAAACAAGGAAACACCGGCTGTGTTTGTGTTGCTAAAGGTAGCCGCAATACACTGCTTCCCACCTACATCTTTCTTCTTTGACGTCTCCATTATTGATTGAACAAATTGCAAAAGATTCAGCAACACAGATGTCCATAGTACTGTGTAATTATGCGATATAAAGAGACGACTAATAGCTGTAAACAGTGCTGGACCAAAATGTCCTCTACAATGCGTGACGTCACACGCACACGTCATCATACCGCAACGTTTTCAACAGGATACTTTGCGCAAAATTTAAAATTGCAATTTAGTAAACTAAAAAGGCCGTATTGGCATGTGTTGCAATGTTAAGATTTCATCATTGATATATAAACTATCAGACTGCGTGGTGGGCAGTAGTGGGTTTCAGTAGGCCTTTAAAAATGTAAACGTGATTCATGCTTTGTTTGTGGAAATATGGTACGGTAGCATTTGTATTTTCTGTCCATCTTCATAGTTTTCACGGGGTCAAAATTGTGAGAAGAAAAGGAGGAGAGAATTAAAGTTGCACCAGTGGAAGCTCTCTGCATCTTGTGTCATGACTCCACGTGGGCCGCTACACTTTATATTAGAACAACATGGCAACATGAATGTCACATAACAAGAAAATAGAGAAAAAAGAAGATTATCGATTACGATGTTTCCACAGACTACAAAGGGGGACACGCGCAATTTTTTAGGACATACGCAGATCCCAAATACAGATCAGCAGGTACCAGAAGGTAAGAAAAGTTGCTTTTGCATAATATTGTGACACAAAAGAGCAGATAATATGTTTTACCTTATACACACTGCATAATAATACTCCTATGTTGAAGCACAGTACGATCCAGCAAGCGGTGTGGCTTCATAACTTACCAAAGTCCTACTTAAACATTTTGATTTGTAAGTGCTGTGTGTAATATTCTATATTTTCAATGGAACATTTAAAATGTTGGTGTTGTTTACTTGAGTCATATTGCAGTCTACACATATTTCTTATGTGTGACTGCCATCATATTGCAGTCTAGAATATCTCTTATGTGTGAATGCCATCTACTGGTCACATTTATCATTACACCATGTACCAAATAAAATAGCTTCAAGGTAGATAAGCACACCCAGAATTATTCTGTACATTAGGTGCACCGGGTTATGGGGCGCACTGTCGAGTTTTGAGAAAAAACAAGAATTTTAAGTCTGCCTTATATAGAGCATTTCTATCTTCAAGGGACTCAAAGCGTTTTGACACTATTTCCACATTCACCCATTCGCACACTGATGGAGGGAGCTGCCACGCAATGCCCTAACCACCACCCATCAGGAGCAAGGGTGAAGTGTCTTGCTCAAGGACACAAGAGATGTGACTAGGTTGGTAGAAGCTGGGGATCAAACCAGGAACCCTCAGGTTGCTGGCGCGCCACGCCGTTCCATATCAGTATGTGGAATTAAATAATGGAATGGATGAAGTAAAGCAATCCAACAATGTACTAATATGATCCACTTCAAGAAACTCTTCAAAATGTCCACAAAGTAGAAAGAAGAAGATAAACATTCTGAATGTATTTCATCCATCCATTCCTTTACTAGATCATCTTATTCATCTCACCACGTGAAATATGACTTACTTATTTATTTTCAATGTTATGTGAAATATAACTTACTTATTTAATTTTAATGTTATTACTTATGGAGTATATTGCGTGTCCAAATATTGGTGGGAGTTCATTTAGATTTTGTTACAGTTTGATGAACCCAAATTCAAAATTGTGATCAAACCGAGAAACAAACAAACACATCATTGACAGCACACAAATGTTCATAAGATTGTTGGATGACTCCTTTAAGGAGACTTTTTAGCGTACAATTATCAAGTAGCGACCTGGCATTGATATTGACAGCAGGCACGCTCAATACTTCCACGAGGATTCACGTGCTGACATGGTTTCCTTTTCAGTGGACAACAAATGGGAAAAGGAGGCAACTTTTCCAAAGCAGCATGAAGGAGGCAGGCGGGGCTCTGAGCTGACTTAAAACATCTCTCTGCTCTCCTGCTCCTCTTTCCTACTTGGAAACATCTTCTCATCCACTTATCGGGTAAGTCTTTATATTAATACTACATACATTAATACTATTCATATATTAATACTATATACATTAATATTGTGTGTACATATATATATATATCCATCCATCCATCCATTTCCTACCGCTTATTCCCTTTGGGGTCGCGTATATATATATATACTAGATACACTAATACTAGTTACATTAATACTATATATATATATATATACATTAATACTATATATATAAATATATTAATAATATATATATTAATACTATATATTTTAATACTAGATATATTAATACTACATACATGAATACTATATATATATCAATACTAGATACATTAATACTAGACATATTAATACTAGATACATTAATACTATATATATATTAATACTAGATATATTAACCCTAGATACATTAATCCTAGATACATTAATACTATATATATATTAATACTAGATATATTAATACTACATACATGAATACTATATATATATCAATACTATAAATGGGTTGTACTTGTATAGCGCTTTTCTACCTTCAAGGTACTCAAAGCGCTTTGACACTACTTCCACATTTACCCATTCACACACACATTCACACACTGATGGAGGGAGCTGCCATGGAAGGCGCCAACCAGCACCCATCAGGAGCAAGGGTGAAGTGTCTTGCTCAGGGCACAACGGACGTGACGAGGTCGGTACTAGGTGGGATTTGAACCAGGGACACTCGGGTTGCGCACGGCCACTCTCCCACTGCGCCACGCCGTCCCAATACTAGATACATTAATACTAGATATATTAATACTAGATACATTAATACTATATATATATTAATACTAGATATATTAACCCTAGATACATTAATCCTAGATACATTAATACTATATATATATATATATATATATATATATATATATATATATATTAATACTAGATATATTAATACTAAATACATTCATCCTAAATACATTAATACTATATACAGGTGCATCTTACTCAACTTAAATATCACACAAAAGGTGATTTAATTTTCATCTGAGTAAGTGACTAAGTGACTGATTTAATAAATGTATATACACACACACACATATATATATATATATATATATATATATATACATAGTCAGTTCATTTTCTGATTCAAGTGTGAAAATGTAGTTAACAATATTCGACTTTTTGACCAATTTTCAAATTTGATGATCCGCTGCATTGGGGGCAGAATAAAAAGAAACGAAGAGTCACATTCTTGAAAGGCTCCAGGAGGAGTGTAAGTCATGTAGAGGTCATAAGGGCTTTCACCTTTGGAGTTGTACTCCTAAAATGAAGATGTATGGAGGACAGGTGAAGTTGTACAATATATGGACTTCACTTCATTTCTTTTCACTCGGAAGAAAAAAAGCAGAGATTTTTCCCAGTAGAAAAAAAAAAAAAATTTTGGGACTATGTGTACTATGTATGTTCAGTGTATTGAATGTAATGGACAATGGATCAACAATGGCATGGACAACATGTCCCGCCTCTCTTCCTTATATGGTCGTGAAGGTCGGCTGCTGTGTTTATGATGTGTTGGCTTAGAGACCTCCTCCCACAAACTTCTTTCATCAGCAACTTGGACCAGAAATGCCTCTTTTCTAAGTCCTTCTATTCTGACAGCAGACATATTAGATTGTTGTTTTGTACGGGAGAATTGTAGCAGACGTGGTAGAGGGGCCAACATTGTACTCAGTACCAGTACTTCCACTTGAAAGAGGTGGTAGAGGGGCCAACATTGTACTCAGTACCAGTACTCCCACTTGAAAGCAGCGCTTCTCAATTATTAAGGCAGAAGAAAAGCAATTATAATATTTTAAATATCCTTTGTTTATAAAATTGTTACAAATACAGTATTGCATTATGTCCCTACTCTTCAGTTGCATGGTGGGGCCCCTCACTACATCACTGACTTATGTCCCTACTCTTCAGTTGCATGGTGGGGCCCCTCACAACATCACTGACTTGTTATGTCCCTACTCTTCAGTTGCATGGTGGGGCCGCTCACTACATCACTGACTTGTTATGTCCCTACTCTTCAGTTGCATGGTGGGGCCCCTCACTACATCACCGACTTGTTATGCCCCGGGAAACATGCTTTATCAGTATCATGTTTCAACTCAAAATAGCCGTGTACTACAAAACGTGCTCATTAATTCTGACTTTCTCATTTTTTATTTATAAAACTAAATCAGCACAAGTTTCATTCATTTTTGTTTTTTTTTGGTTCAAATGTCTCCGAAGTTAATAATACTGATCACTTTAAATTCATGATATGATTTATTTTTCAGTATCAAATGGCTCAAGTGCACAAAAAAATATTTATAGTTGAAACACCATTTTTATTATTATTATTTTTAAAATATGACGCAAATTGATGCACTTAAAATATTTTGTTTTACAGACTAAAAAACTATTTGTTGTAAATTGATTGATACGTCTTTATTCTTATTTGGTGTTTTTTTTATGGTAACGAGGACACAATACGGCCAATCCTGAGGCACCGCCCCTACTATATATATAAATGTATATATATATATATATGTATGTATATATATATATATATATATATATTCCAAAGACATGCACCTGGGGATAGGTTGATTGGCAACACTAAATGGTCCCTAGTTTGTGAATGTGAGTGTGAATGTTGTCTGTCTATCTGTGTTGGCCCTGCGATGAGGTGGCGACTTGTCCAGGGTGTACCCCGCCTTCCGCCCGATTGTAGCTGAGATAGGCGCCAGCGCCCCCCGCGACCCCAAAAGGGAATAAGCGGTAGAAAATGGATGGATGGATGGATATATATATATATATATTAGGGCTGGGCAACGATTAAAAATTTTAATCGAAGTTAATCGCACTATTCCGATTAATCGCGATTAACTGCATTGTATACGCAAAGCCCAATAATGAATTCAAAAGTAGTGTGTAATGCACCTTTATTGGAATATTCTCCCCCATGAACAAAAGCGCCAAAACATTTGTTGTGCAAACATAATTTAAATCAGTCCTTGTTAAACAGTAGCAGTTAAATAGCATATTTTATGAAAATCAACTCAAAAAATGTAAATACAAACATTTAATCTTATTGCCACTGCCAGGGTATTTAAGTTATCCTGTTTGTTATGGAAAATAAATATAATCTACATACAAATCTCTGAGCCACAATCATAACATCTGAACAGGCAATTTCTGAGGTAACAGCAGAAACATTTTTTTTTATCAGGGATCTTATGTTTGAAAAACCTATATTATAGGTAGTTGGCTTTTTTAGGGAATTTTTGATCAAATTATCCGTAGTAGCAATATTAATAATGTTGTGTTTATTCTGCGTAGTGCACTTAAAATAATTATGACCATATCTAGGAATTGATATGATGTGAATTTTCCGATTGTTTGCTTGGTGCTTTGATAAACTGAACGCATATACATGGTACTATTTGTGATGTTATGAGCCAGGGAAAAAAAGAACTACCCTACCCAGCATGCAACAGGAGTGACGAGCATGCGCGGTAGCCAGGTATAGGTTGTGTCGCCATGACGGCATCTTGTATGTTGTGATATGCACGCTCTGAAAGCAAACATTAAGAACTCAGCCAACACTCCTCGTCTGCATTATTCATAAATAGACAGACAACACATATACTCCACGGATTCACAGGCCGCTAGATGTAGCCGGCAAAGTATTCCCATGCTAGCTAGCCGGTCTAGCAAGCACGCGTCATTCAGTCCAAAACGGCCCGATCTATCCACATTCAGAATTGTCTGGCGGTGGTAAGTGATCCCGGAGTGACCACGCTGTAAGCCAGCCATGAAATTTGCAGAATTGTCCGGTATTTTTGCCAAATGTTCCATCTTTACCAACAACCCCTCCACGCCGAAGTACATCCGGGAGATGCCATCTTGTTAAGAAAAGGCGTTAACAAAATAAAAGCATGTAAACAACATATGCAAATGTGCGATAAAATAATTGTCGGCGTTAATAGATTGATGAGTTAACGCGTAATTAACGCATTAATTTCCCCACCCCTAATATATATATATATATATATATATATATATATATACATATATACATAGTAGGGGCGGTGCATCAGGATTGCACCACCCTAATATATATATATATATATATATATATATATATATATATATATATATATATATATATATATATATATATATATATATATATATATATATGTTAGGGCTGTGAATTTTTGGGTGTCCCACGATTCGATTCAATATCGATTCTTGGGGTCACGATTCGATAATATATCGATTTTTTTCGATTCGATTCTTGATTCAAAAACGATTTTTTTCCCGATTCAAAAGGATTGTGTAATCATTCAATACATAGATTTCAGCAGGATCTACCCCAGTCTGCTGACATGCTAGCAGAGTAGTATATATATATTTTTAAAAGCTTTTATAATTGTAAAGGACAATGTTTTATCAACTGATTGCAATAATGTAAATTTGTTTTAACTATTAAACAAACCAAAAAATGACTTATTTTATATTTGAGAAAACATTGGACACAGTGTGTTGTCAAGCTTATGAGATGCCATGCAAGTGTAAGCCACTGTGACACTATTGTTCTTTTTTATTATTTTTATAAATGTCTAATGATAATGTCAATGAGGGATTTTTAATCAATGCTATGCTGAAATTATAACTAATATTGATACTGTTGTTGATAATATTAATTTTTATTTCACTACTTTTGGTTTGTTCTGTGTGGTGTTTGTGTCTCCTCTCAATTGCTCTGTTTATTGCAGTTCTGAGTGTTGCTGGCTCAGCTTTGCTTTTGGAATTGGATTGCATTGTTATGGTATTGCTGTGTAGTAGTTTGTTGGATTGATAAATTCCCAAAAATAAAAAGAAATTTAAAAAATAAAAATTGATTTTTATAAAATGAGAATCGATTCTGAATCGCAGAACTTATTTGATTTGATTCGATTCGTATTCGAATCGATTTTTCCCCACACCCTTAATATATATATATATAAATATACTTCCGCCCGATTGTAGCTGAGATAGGCGCCAGCACCCCCCGCCACCCCAAAAGGGAATAAGCGGTAAAAATGGATGGATGGATGGATGGATGGATATGTATATATGTCTGTGTGTGTGTGTGTGTGTGTGTGTGTGTGTGTGTGTGTGTGTGTGTGTGTCTACTGAAGAGTAGAGACATACATAACAAGTCAGTGATGTAGTGAGGGGCCTCACCATGCAACGCACGGAAAGTCAGGACTAAAATCTTCAACTGAATTAGACAGGAAGCCAAATTGGATGAAATGGGGGAACGTGGACTGGTCTTTAAATGAATATGACAAAATGTCAAAGTCAAAATTAGTCATGAAAATACTTATTTACCGGTAAGTAAGACTATGCAGTGGAAAAAATACTCAAAAATCCTGTCAGCACTCTTATTTTGGTTCTGTTTCCTGTTTGTCTCCCTAAGTGCTGTGTCCCCTCAGCTGTGGCTGATTGGCACCTGGCCACACCTGCTGTCAATCAGCCAGCCACTATTTAGACCTGCTTTCTCCTCCAGTCAGTGCTGGATTATTGTCAATACCTCTTGTCGCTAATACCTGTCGATGTCGTGCTCCTACTTGTCGCTGTTCCTGTATGCCGTGGACTGCTTTCCTGTTTGCTGATTCCTGTTCCCTGTTTCCAGTTTGTCCGTTCCTGGTTTGTGTTCTTTTCGTTATTTTTGAAGATGAAATAATGTTTCCCCGCACAATGCCTGCCGCCTTCTCTGCATCTTGGGGTTCGTCACCAACCCAACCTGACAGTAACATCATTTTTTATTTTGTGTGGCGCTATTATTGTGAAGCCGGAAGAGTGTGAAAGGTTTGAGACGCGTTGTATACAAATGTCTCTAGGCTTCCTGCCCACCGTCTTTCTTTTCTGCTGAGCTTTTGTTCCATTTTACTAAAGTAATTAGTGTACCCATTCCCTCCCTGCGCCGCACTCAGCATCAAAGGTTGGAATTGGGGGTTAAATCACCAAAAATTATTCCTGGGCGCGGCCACCGCTGCTGCTCACTGCTCCCTCCCAAGGTGTGATCAAGGGTGATGGGTCAAATGCAGAGAATAATTTCGCCACACCTAGTGTGTGTGTGTGTGTGTGAGACTATCATTGCTACTTTAACTTTAACCAATTTTCAAGTGATGTTAGCAATGCACTTGCTTGTGACGTAAACACACAAGTAAAGCTCCATCTCGCCGCAAGCAGCAAAACAGCGCCAGCACGCGTTTGCACCAACGCCAACTAAGATAAAACGGTCTTGACTTGTCAGGAAAACCACGAGTCATTGCTTTGGACAGGAGATAATAATAATAATACTGGATTAGATTTATATCGCGCTTTTCTATTGTTAGATACTCAAAGCGCTCACAGAGAAGTGGGAACCCATCATTCATTCATACCTGGTGATGGTAAGCTACATTTGTAGCCACAGCTGCCCTGGGGTAGACTGACGGAAGCGTGGCTGCCAGTTTGCGCCTACAGCCCCTCCAACCACCACCTATCATTCATTCATCTTTCATTCACCAGTGTGAGCGGCACCGGGGGCAAGGGTGAAGTGTCCTGCCCAGGGACACAACGGCAGCGAATTGGCTGTCAATAGGTGGGAAGCCCTCAGGTTTCTGGCTCGGCCGCTCTACCCACTACGCCATGCCGCCCCAGGAGATTTCCACAGTGTACATTTTTATCCTTGTGCATTTTCTGCTGGCTATTTTCCTGCTGGAGGCTCAACAGTAACTTAACAGCATTACATTTCCCACGCTACGTAACGGGCCGAGGGTCAAACAGGCGTCAGAAGTCGTACGTGGTAAATCGTGCTAAAATATAGTGCCGTTAAAGCAACTTGTAGTTAGCGCGTTAACTTTGACAACTCTCGTTATTTACAGTAGCAGCCCCACTTTGGTCGTGAGTGCTCGTCACTGCCATAGTTAGAATAGACTAGAATAGAATAGAATGGACTTTATTGTCATTATATTTGCATATATAGAGATTAAGGACTCCAGCTGAAGGGGGAGTAGTGGGAACAAATATGGGGTAAAAATAAATAACACAAGAGATAATAAAGGAAAAACTCACAATTGAAATAAACAGACTACTATCTAGTAAAAATAATAAGCAATTCTATACAATATACAAAACACTATAGAAATACAAAATACTGTACAATATATAGAACAAGACAAGAGTACCGGAGTAATAAATAACAATCAGTGTCGGACGTATTGCACTCGAAGGGTAGTATTGCACAGTAGGTTATTAGGGCAGGATATTGTATAGGGGTGAATTATTATTATTATTTTAAGTTAAAATTCAACATGATAACAGCTTTGGGAAAGAAGCTGTCTCTGAGCCTGTTTCTTCTGGTTCTAATGCACCTGTAGCGCTTGCCCGATGGTAGCAGGTGGAACATGTGCTAGCCAGGGTGTGTGCTGTCCTTGGTGATTTTTTTTGCTGGAGTTGTGTAAATCCTTCAGGGAGGGCAGGGGGCAGCCGATGATTTTTTGTGCAGACTTTCTGATCCTCTGAATGGCCTGTTTGTCTACTTAAGTGTAGCTGGCGTACCACACCGTTATGCAGTATATCAGCAGGCCCTCGACAGTTGTTGGGAGTAGATTTCTGCAAGAAACCTCTCTGACTTCCTGTTTTTGGCCGCCTCTTCCTGTCATTCCTCACCTGTGTCAGGCAACCTTTGCAGGGAAGCGCCATAAAGTCACCTTTTTTTCCACTGCAAGGGGCAGCCATGATTGTGCCCTCTAAATTCTGTCTAGCAATCAGTGAAATCTACTTTCCTGGCTCTGCTAACGACTTCACAGGCCTTGTCGAACTGGGACATCAATCTTACAATTTGTACAACAAAAACATTTGGAAGATGAAGCAAACACCCGGGAGTGCACCTGGCGATTAGCCTGCTCTTTGTGTTTTCCTCCCCGAAACGAGGAAGCGGCCGGATTGCCGCTTGGATCTGAATGGAAAGAAGTTATTTTTAGGATTGTCACATTTGCAGGAGTTTACTCTTGCAGCTCTCCATCCTCGGCCTTGTAGCCCTGCCAGAGCTGCTCCACACTCGGCTGACAACAAGACATGTTTGCTTCCTTAAAAGGAGGCCAGATGATGACGATGACGATGATGATGGTGATGATGATGATGATGATGGCGTGCTGCAGCGTCTGACCAAAAACTCAACACTCAGACGTGGATTTGGGGAAACAAAAAAGGCATTTTTTGAAGCATGGACGAGTGAAGAGTAAAAGTGGAAGTTCCCCCGACACAAAAGAGCCACAAGACTCCAAGGTGCACAGCAACTTTTGACGAGCCAGTGAAGAAGAGATGACGACATGAGACATGACATGTAAACTGTTTGGATCCTATCTCCTGCTGGAGACCATGTTTGGTCATGTGGAGCAGGCCGTCCTGACTTTTGGGTGCATGGTAAAGTCCTCTCCAGGCACTCCTCATCCATAACTCTTCATTAGTACATGACTTCAACTTTGCATGAAGTTTGTGTTTGAGAACCTGGCAATGACATCCGTGCTGCCCGCCAGGGGGCACTCGCAATAATAGGCAGAGCACAGGGCAGCTACTTTTTAATGGAGGGGATCATTCATATACATCCTTTATATTCATTTATTTATTTAAGAGAAGTGAAATGTGTTTAATGATAATACCAGCATGTTTATTCCATGAAGACAAGAATATAAGTTGGTATGATTGTGATGACTTGCATTGATTGGAATCAGACAGTAGTGATGAGAACCTCCTGATGGCCCGTTTACACTGCACACCAAATTGGATTGTTTTGCCCTCAAGTAACACAGATCGGATTTAGTTTGCCAGTCTAAACGCTCCAAAGTGCTTCAAATCTGATCTATTGCCAACAGATTCAGACCACACCCAATCAACTTTTCACTTTATGGAAGTGTTTCTGCAAGTGATGTCGAGGCCATATTGGGACCACATTGGGGCCACATTGGGACCACATTGGAGCCACATTGAAGCCACATTGGGCCCACATTGGGGTCACATTGAAGCCACATTGGGGCCACATTGAAGCCAGGTTGAAACCACATTGGGCCCACATTGAAGCCACATTGGGCCCAGATTGGGGCCACATTGGGACCACATTGAGGCCACATTGAAGCCACTTTGGGACCACATTGAGGCCACATTGAGGCCACATTGGGACTACATTGGGACCACATTGAGGCCACATTGAAGCCACGTTGGGCCCACATTGAGGCCACATTGAAGCCACATTGGGGTCACATTGAGGCCAGATTGAAGCCACATTGAGGTCACATTGAAGCCACATTGGGGCCATCATTGAAGCCACATTGGGCCCACATTGAGGCCACATTGAAGCCACATTGGGACCACATTGGGCCCACATTGAGGCCAGATTAAAGCCACATTGAGGTCACATTGGGGCCACATTGAGGCCAGATTGAAGCCACATTGGGCCCACATTGAGGCCACATTGGGACCACATTGAAGCCACATTGGTGCCACATTGGGGCCTGTGTGTGTTTACACTGGAGTCTGATGAGAGTCAGATAAAAAAAACACATTTTACTTGCAGTTTAAACAGGAATATGAGTTCTGAAAAAAAATCCAATGTGTGCCACTTTGGCCTGTAGTGGAAACATAGTCCGGGGTCTGAATCTGATGCCAAAAGGTGAGATTTGAAGCACTTTGGAGCATTTAGACTGCCAACAAAACCCAGATCTGTGTCACTTGAGGTAAAAAGAAATATTCAAACTTAGACTTTAGACTTAGACTTCTTTTTTGTTGTCATTCAAATTTGAACTTTACAGCACAAATAAGAACAACATTTCGTTACACAAGCTCATGGTAGTGCAGGATAAAACAAAAAGCAATAAGGTGCATATATAATTAAATAAATATATATAAATAATATATATAGAAAATAAATATATATATAAATAAATAAATATATAGATTACTGTACAGATAAATATATTGCCCTTTTTCACATGCGCCCACGTTTATGTATGTATGTTATATTATCTTTTTTATTCCAGCGAGTTATTCCATTTTGGGGGGAGTTGAGGGGATAATTTAATTATGATGCGTTCAAGAGTCTTACGGCCTGAGGGAAGAAGCTGTTACAGAACCTGGAGGTTCTGCTTCGGAGGCTGCGGAACCTCTTTCTAGAGTCCAGCAGTGAAAACAGTCCTTGGTGGAGGTGGGAGGAGTCTTTGCAGATTCTCTGAGCCCTGGTCAGGCAGCGGCTTTTTGCGATGTCCTCTATAGGAGGAAGAGGAGTCCTGAAGATCTTTTCCGCCGTCCTCACCACTCTCTGGAGAGACTTCCAGTCTGAGGCATTGCAGGCTCCAGTCCAGACAGAGATGCTGTTGGTCAGCAGGCTCTCTGTAGTGCCTCTGTAGAATGTGCTGAGAGTGGGGGGAGGGGGCTGTGCTCTTTTTATCCGACACAAAAAGTGCATGCACTGCTGAGCTCTTGTAGTGTGTAGGGACCAGGTTGTATTGTCAGTTATCTGCACCCCCAGGAACTTGGTGTTGCTTACCATCTCCACCGCTGTGCCATTGATGTAGAAATGTAGAATTTCAGACGTTACTAATCAATCAACACTGATTGTTGTGAGCATGGATCCAAGCGTCGTGTGCAGACAACTTTGAGGGACTCTCCCTCGCTAGTGAGGACTTGGAATGTTAGAAATCCAGAACCGAGCGGAGCCATGCTGGACCCTGGCCAACACAAGCAGCAAAGGATCACGGCGCTGACAAGTCTGAGAACTGTTAGGTGGCTGACTTCCTGTCTGCCACAGTACAACATGACAAACACATCAGCACTGACTTACTTTCAGCTCTTAGAGCATTTATTTGGTTATTGTCTCCTCCAGTGTTTCTCAACCTTTTTGGAGCCGAGGCACATTTTCTTCATTGAAAAAATGCTGAGGCACACCAAAAGCAGAAATCATTAAAAAACCAAACTCAGCAACAGATATTGACAGTAAAAAGTGGTTGTTGCAATTGTTGGATATGACTTAAAGCATAAGAAGCATGCATGACTATAGCTCTTGTCTCAAAGTAGGTGTACTGTCATCACCTGTCACATCACACCCTGACTTATTTGCACTTTTTTGCTGTTTTCCTGTGTGTAGTCTTTTACTTCTTGTCTTGCGCTCCTATTTTGGTGTTTTTTCCTGTTTTGTTGGTATTTTCCTGTAGCAGTTTCATATCTTCCTTTGAGCAACATTTCCCGCATCTACTTGGTTTTAGCAATCAAGAAAATTTCAGTTGTTTTTGTCCTTCTTTGTGGGGACATTGTTGATTATCATGCCATGTTTGGATGTACATTGTCTTTGCTCGACAGTAAGTCTTTGCTGTCGTCCAGCTTTCTGTTTTGTTGACTTTGTAGCCAGTTCAGTTTTAATTTGGTTCTTCATAGCCTTCCCTAAGCTTCAATGCCTTTTCTTAGCGGCACTCAGTTTTGTTTATTTTTGGTTTAGGTATAAGACACCTTTTTACCTGCACACTGCTTCCCGCTGTCGACTGCATATTGTGATCACAACACGACGTGTTCCCGACATCTACAAAGCAATTAGCTACTTGCTGCCACCTACTGACATGGACAAGTATAACATGGTTACTCTGCCCACATTATTTACGGATTCTAACTACTTGTGTGCAAAAAAATACTTGTAACCCAATTAGGTGAAATGACATAATCTCCCACGGCACACCAGACTGTATTTCACGGCACACTAGTGTGCCGCGGCACAGTGGGTGAAAAACACTGGTCTAGTAGACATGCAGGAACACCACTGATGTTAAATCAATGTTTCAATCAATCAATGTTTATTTATATAGCCCTAGATCACAAGTGTCTCAAAATGCTGCACAAACCACAACGACATCCTCGGTAGAGCCCACATAAGGGCAAGGAAAAACTCACCCCAGTGGGACGTCGGTGACAGTGACAATGATGACTGTGAAAAACCTTGGAGAGGACCGCATATGTGGGCATCTAATCCAAGAGGTGACAGGTTGACAAAAATGTTTTTATCAAGCGAATGTAAGACGACACTGGATGTAGGACGATGCCTTCTTTTAGAAAAATAGTTTGAGTCAAAATGAAAGAAGAAATACATTAAATTGATTACCATTACTATGAATTGATTAACGTGGACCCCGACTTAAACAAGTTGAAAAACTTATTGGGGTGTTACCATTTAGTGGTCAATTGTTTGGAATATGTACTGTACTGTGCAATCTACTATTACAAGTTTTAATCAATCAATCAAAAATACCAATGAAATAACTGCAGTAAACAAACTCATCAGGTGTCTTAGCTTGTCCACATTTTATTGTAAAATCCTCACCAATGTTGTCAAATTTTCATTTTTTTCTCCTTTTCTGTTGTTTGCTAACCTGCTGTGTGTGTGTGTATGCGTGTGAGCGACAGGAAGAAAAGCTCTGCAAAGAAGTCATTTAATCCCCCTCGCTGGTTTGCATTCGTAAATTTTAAAACCTCCAAATATAACATCCATCCATCCATCCATTTTCTACCGCTGATTCCCTTTTGGGGTTGCGGGGGGCGCTGGCGCCTATCTCAGCTACAATCGGGCGGAAGGCGGGGTACACCCTGGACAAGTCGCCACCTCATCGCAGATATAACATCCAGTTTTTCCCAATTGTATTCTTTTTTTTTTTTTTTTGGGACAACGCACAATGAAAAAGAGGAACTTGCTGCACGTGTGCAACGTTGAACAGGGAGGTTAAAAAAGCAACTTCATGTAACTGAGTTTTTATGCAAGTCACTCCCTTAAGGCTCCGACTCGCTTTGAGGGAGAAGTTGTTTTAAGTTGCCACCTGTTGGTTTCAATGAAGAAAAATACTTTTTGAACCTGAGTAGAAAATGACCTTTTACATTTCTTTAAAAAAAACATTTTTTACCCAGAGAACTTTAACCAAGCTACATGTTACTCTCTATTAAATGTAACTAAGATAGAAGTTACCCTCCATTAAATGTAACTAAGCTCCAAGTTACTCTCCATTAAATGTAACTAAGACAAAAGTTACTCTCCATGAAATGTAACTAAGCTCCAAGTTACTCTCCATTAAATGTAACTAAGCTCCAAGTTACTCCATTAAATGTAACTAAGCTACAAGTTACTCTCCATCAAATTAAATGTTAAATGGGTTGTACTTGTATAGCGCTTTTCTACCTTCAAGGTACTCAAAGCGCTTTGAGACTACTTCCACATTCACCCATTCACACACTGATGGAGGGAGCTGCCATGCAAGGCGCTAACCAGCACCCATCAGGAGCAAGGGTGAAGTGACTTGCTCAGGACACAACGGACGTGACGAGGTTGGTACTAGGTGGGGATTGAACCAGGGACCCTCGGGTTGCGCACGGCCACTCTCCCAACTGCGCCACGTAACTAAGATAGAAGTTACTCTCCATTAAATGTAACTAAGATAGAAGTTACTCTCCATTAAATGTAACTAAGCTCCAAGTTACTCTCCATTGAATGTAACCAAGCTACAAGTTACTCTCCATTAAATGTAACTAAGATATAAATTTCAATCCATTAAATGTAACTAATCTCCAAGTTACTCTCCATTAAATGTAGCTAAGCTACAAGTTACTCTCCATTAAATGTAACTAAGCTACAAGTTACTCTCCATTAAATGTAACTAAGATATAAGTTATTCTCCATTAAATGTAACTAAGCTCCAAGTTACTCTCCATTAAATGGAACTAAGCTCCGAAACATGGGAAGCTATCCCTGGAGAATTGTAGCAAGCTACACTACAAAATACAGGACAAGAGTAACTAGCTGCATGAAAGCTACATTGATCAACATTTCTATCTATGGTCCACATGAGCTGAATTTCCCCCAGGGATCAATAAAGTATTTTCTATTCTATTCTATGTATAATATCAATGTTGATGTAAGTGTACAAATATTACTATCAATTATCTGTCATTTGCCTCTAGGGGTCACTCTATGTATTTATTGAGTTTGCCTTTTCTTTGGCCCACCCCTATAATGTTATTCATGTGGTCTACCTCCAGTAAAAAAGAGCATATGTTGACAAAGAAAGAAAGAAAGACTTGTGTGTAGTTTGGGAAGAGTTGTTCATGGTTACGTGCAGTAAAACTTTCCACTGAATGTGTGTTCCTACATTTGTGTTCCATGTCTTAGATGAAGAGAGCACTTGTGAGTGTGCTTTACAGGGTCAACAACTAAGGCATTGTTTTCTCTAAATGTGTGTAAATATGGCCAAGGACAAGCATTATTGTGGCTTTTATCTTCATCACTCAAGGAAAAATCTCATTTGTCAGCTTGAAGCGTCCCTCTGTCTCGGACTCCCTCCTGGTCATGTGACATGAGTGTCTGTTATGATTGGAGGAGCCGCCTTATCTTGCCTCTGATTGGCCACTTTCACCCTAACCTTAGCCAATTGGGCCTCATCATAGGAACACCAAGCAGTCACCATGGATCTTCTCTTTTCTACCTTCTCCATATTTTATTGTCCTGGAGTCACACTCCATCTTCTCTCTTTGGAGCTTTCATCTTCGCTGCCTCGCTACATTTGTCTACAAGTAGCTGAGCTGCCACCCAGCTACTGGAAAATGCCAACCTAAGACTGAGGGAAGGTAGATGTTTATTGTTCTGCATTTCCAGGAAGAAATGAGGGTGGCGTGTGGATGTTGGCAGTAAGTGAAAGGAGCGTAGCTGTAAGGAGAGTGGATGAGGGAGGAGGAGAAGAAAGGAGGCGAGGGGGAGTCAGAGTCGGAAGGATCAGCTTTGCCTTTTGTGGTAGTTGAAGTTGTTGAAAGCAGCAGCAGGAATGTTCCAGAAGGTCTGAGATATGAAGCAGGCTCAGGCTGAATGATAAATGAAGAAAGGACCACGACGGTACTTCACCTCTTCATCTTCAATCATCTTGTCTGATCTAAGTCCTGGCTTCATGTAAATCTTCTCCTGTCAACGTGTCATGTGACTGAATCTATTGTAATATTCCCCACAAAGTGGCTCTAGTGAGGTGAATTATGTTTATATAGCACTTTTCTCTAGAACGGGGGTCGGCAACCGCATGCGGCTCTTTAGCGCCGCCCTAGTGGCTCTGGAGCGTTTTCAAAAATGTATGAAAAATTGAAAAAGATGAGGGGAAAAAAATATAAAATATATATTTTTTGCTTTAATATGGTTTCTGTAGGAGGACAAACATGACACAAACCTCACTAATTGTTATAAAGCACACTATTTACATTAAACATGCTTCACTGATTGGAGTATTTGACAAGCGCCATTTTGTCCTACTAATTTGGTGGTCCTTGAACGCACCATAGTTTGTTAACATTTATAACTTTCTCCGACTTTCGAGGACGTGTTTTATGCCACTTCTTTTTCTGTCTCATTTTGTCAACCAAACTTTGAACGTTGTGCATGAATGCCCAAAGGTGAGTTTTGTTGACGTTATTGACTTGTGTGGAGTGCTAATCAGACATATTTGGTCACTGCAAGCTAATCGATGCTAACATGCTATTTAAGCTAGCTATATGTACATATTGCATCATTATGCCTCATTTGTAGTGTTGCGTTCTGACCCGTTCTTCCTTCGGTCAACGGCCCCAGGTTCTTTTATGACACATAAGCTGGTTTTAAATCAATCAGAGACAGATGTTGCTCATTTTGATATTTTATGACCAAAGCGCTTTGGGAGATCAATCTAGATACAACATTTGAAAAGCACGGTCCAAATTGATCTAATCCTAAAATGGCAGTTTCTCCCTCCTCACTCACTCTCACCCGCCCCTCTTCTTCTCCTCCCTACCTCGGACAGTTGAGATAACAGATTGTTATGGCTTCATTCCGACATTCCAAATTCAAGGTCTATGTAAAAGGCTCACACTTTAGCTGTTCTAAAATCTGACTAGGAAATAAAAAGACAACCAAATCCAACAGTAGCTATATTTGAGCTCATTTAATTTTCTTTAATATGGTTTCTGTAGGAAATGGAATTTATATCTCATCTCACACTATCTGGATGTAATTTGGCTTTTAATTTTTTGCGACTCCAGACAGATTACTTTTTGTATTTTTGGTCCAATATGGCTCTTTCAACATTTTGGTTTGCCGACCCCTGCACTACACCAATACATCATCCCACAACCATAAGGGCGCAGGTACACAATTAGCAAATTCCAGAGGGCCCGCCTCGGGAAAAGCCTTATCTCTGCAGCTAAAGCCGCCCTAAACAGCAAGCCCAGCCGACCTGTCTGACAAGCCTGTAAATGTGTTGGTCATGTATGATGTCTTCTTGTTATTTTTGTTTGTCATGTGTAATGTCTATTGTTCAAATGTACGGCAGTGAACATCAATTTCCCCAACGGGGACCAATAAATTGAAATCAAATCAAATCAAACATCAGTTTGCTATGCTCACCTGTAAATTGCACCATTCCCACTAAATCCTACTTTGGCGTCTGGCAGAGAGAACCTTTGGCACATGATGGACGAGGACTTTGAGCGCCGCATGGAGCTGAGAAGGCAGAGGAGGGAGCAGATGCGCCTGGACTCTGAGAAGTGAGCGACGCTGCAGTCACTCCAGCAGGACACCTACAGTACTGTAACACTCCCTTGCAACCTCCTAGGATGGCGTACACCAACGAGGATGACGAAGAGGCCGCCCGGGATCAAAGGCGACGTGCCAGGGAGGAGAGGAAGAAGATGAGAGAAGTGGAAGATTCCGGAAGCAGCGAAGTGCTGGACAACAACAAGTAAGGAACATCACTTCTAAAGCTGAAGACCGTCCCATACAGCGTGACGCCTTGCAGCATCAACATGGCCGACGACGACCAGGCTCTGCTGGAGCGCCTGGCCAAGAGGGAGGAGCGCCGGCAGAAGAGGGTGCAGGAGGCCATCGAGAGACAGAAGGAGTTGGACCCCGACTTTGCTGCCGCCAACGGCATGGACCACTCGGTGCAGGAGGAGCGGGAGACCTCGGTCCAGGAGCAGCGGGAGACCTCGGTCCAGGTGGAGCATGGGGTGGAGAGGGAGACCTCGGTCCAAGAGGAGAGGGAGACCTTGGTCCAGGAGGGCGTGTCTGAAACCAACTCTTGGAATGCGGTAGAAGACTCAAAGAATGAAGAAGTGAAGGTGAGAGGAACACACGCCTCGTTCGATCATGTGCTTCTGCCAGTGGGCAGGACCAGCAAGACCTTCTCTGCTGGCCTAACATAAGCAGAAATCATCATCCTAATTCAAGATAATTGACTTTCCTCAAGTGGAGGAGTTCAAGTACCTGGGAGTCTTGTTCACGAGTGAGGGAAGAGTGGATGGTGAGATGAACAGGTGGATCGGTGCGGCGTCTTCAGTAATGCGGACGCTGTATCGATCCGTTGTGGTGACGAAGGAGCTGAGCCGCAAGGCAAAGCTCTCAATTTACCAGTCCATCTACGTTTCATCCTCACCTATGGTCATGAGCTTTGGGTTATGACCGAAAGGACAAGATCACGGGTACAAGCGGCCCAAATGAGTTTCCTCTGCCGGGTGGCGGGTCTCTCCCTTAGAGATAGAGTGAAAAGCTCTGCCATCCGGGAGGAGCTCAAAGTAAAACCGCTGCTCCTCCACATGGAGAGGAGCTAGATGAGGTAGTTCAGGCATCTGGTCAGGATGCCACCCGAACGCCTCCTTAGGGAAGTGTTTAGGGCACATCCGACTGGCAGGAGGCCAAGGAGAAGACCCAGGACACGTTGGAAAGGCTATGTCTCCCGGCTGGCCTGGGAACGCCTCGGGATCCCCCGGGAGGAGCTGGAACAAGTGGCTGGGGAGAGGGAAGTCTGGGCTTCCCTACTTAGGTTGCTGCCCCCGCGACTCCACCGCAGATAAGCGTAAGAAAATAGATGGATGGAGGGATGACTTTCCCTAAATATGTAAAATTATTCAAATTGTCTTCATGTCATATTTTGCTGCTTCCACTGTTGTTTTTTGGTCTGAGTTTTTATCCAATCAGTATTCAGCTAGCTTATGTTGCCATGCTGTACTAAATCTGCCTTCAGTTTCAACAATGTGTGTGCACTGTACGTGACCGGGCACATACAGTTGATATACAATTGTCATAGCCAATCAGATCAGAAGTCATTGACAGTAAGGCCTTTTAGCTGGCCTCACCTTGAACGTGACATTGACGCCTCCTGTGATTGGATACTCACTGGTTTGCTATGCAGATCAGCAGAGCCACACCCGGGACCGTTAGCAGCTCTTTGAGAACACATACAGTTGATAGACAGTTACGATAGCCAATAAGATCACAAGTTGTTGACAGTATTCTATCTTGGTAGCCTGATGTTAACCCGACTGATACTCCCGTGTCACTCCAAATTGAGTATCCAATCACAAGTTGCAATTTAGCAGGAACAGGAAGTGTTGCGCCCTAGCAGAGAAATCACTTTTTTTTTAACCCACAAAGAAGGAGAACAAAACGTTGATTAGGTGGCAGATATATATTTGCAAGGCCATTTTCAAGAAGGATATTCAAAGAGAAACTACATCTTGTGAGAAATGGAGAAATGCTGGCCACTTCCACACGAATCAACCGCCGACGAGCCGTACCACTGGCTTAAGCGGCGTCGAATGGGTGCTACAAAGTGTGAGTTCAAATATTTTATTTCTAAATTTTTGTCACGTTTGTTATGTTTTTTGCAATTCTAATTTTGACAGCACCACATAAGATATGTTTTAATTGCTGATGCGGGTTTATTGATTTTTAAATGCGGCAGAAAATAACCTGTTTTGTACACTGTTGATGTGCTTCAATGGACCAGTAGTGTGTAAATGTGTTACTGTACAGCAGGGGTCAGTAGCATGCGGCTCTTTAGCGCCACCCTAGTGGCTCTCTGGAGCTTTTTCTAAAATGTTTGAAAAATGGAAAAAGATGAGGGGAAGAAACATATTTTTTGTTTTAATATGGTTTCTGTAGGAGGACAAACATGGCACAAACCTCCCCAACTGTTATAAAGCACACTGTTTGTATTAAACATGCTTCACTGATTCGAGTATTTGGCGAGCGCCTTTTGTTCTACTAATTTTGCTGGTCCTTGAACTCACCCTAGTTTGTTTACATGTATAACTTTTTCTGACTTTCGAGGACGTGTTGTATGCCACTTATTTTTCTGTCTCATTTTGTCCACCGAACTTTTAACTTGCATGAATGCACAAAGGTGAGTTTTGTTGACGTTATTGACTTGTATGGAGTGCTAATCAGACATATTTGGTCACTGCAAGCTAATTGATGCTAACATGCTATTTAGTCTAGATGTATGTACATATTGCATCATTATGCCTCATTTGTAGCTATATTTGAGCTCATTTAAGTCATCTTAATTCAATTTATATCTCATGACACACTATCTGTATGTGATATGGCTTTTAATTTTCTTTTGCGGCTCCAGACAGATTTGTTTTTGTATTTTTGGTCCAATATGGCTCTTTCAACATTTTGGGTTGCCGACACCTGCACTACAGTAACAAACTAGGCCTAAGTATTCATAAAACACAAGGCAGAGTTGTGTATTTTATACTTTTGGCCACTGTAACATTGCAGACAGTTTGAACAGTCACACTGTGTTTGAATACAGGAAATTAATGAAGTGATTCTTTGACTGGATGCAGGAGTGGTACGCGCACCACACTGTTGTTCACCCGCGTCCACGGCTATGAGAATGAAAACATTAATTAGGGCAAATCTCGTTAAGTCAGGTTGGAGTTTTGCATTTAAATCCAGAACTTGGATGGAAGTCTTCATGTTTTTTTCCTCTGTGGGGCGGTATAGCTCGGGTGGTAGAGTGGCCGTGCCAGCAACTTGAGGGTTGCAGGTTCGATTCCCGCTTCTGCCATCCTAGTCACTGCCGTTGTGTCCTTGGGCAAGACACTTTACTCACATGCTCCCAGTGCCACCCACACTGGTTTAAATGTAACTTAGATATTGGGTTTCACTATGTAAAGCGCTTTGAGTCACTAGAGAAAAGCGCTATACAAATATAATTCACAATTCACTCTCTCGACAGGAGTCTGCTGAGGTTCCAGTTCAGGAACAAGGTTGGACGTCCCGTTCTTCTGTCAACTAACTGAACTTGTCTTTGTCACAGGACCGCAGCCAGGAGGACGAGGAGGAGGAGGCTGTTCCTCACAAGGAGGAAGAGGAGCGACAGCGGAGAGAAATGGAAGAAAAGCAGAGGATGGAGGAGGAAGAGAGGCGACAAAAAGAGGAGGATAGGAAGAAGAGAGAGGATGATGAAAAACAACAAAAGGAAAGGTTGAAGGAAGAAAGGCTGCAAAGGGAAATGGAAGACAGGAGGAGAGAAAAGGAAGAAGAAGAAGAGAAGCAGGCGATGGAGGAGAGACGCAGGAAAGAGGAAGAAGAACGGAAGAAGGAGGTGGTGGAGAGACTCAGAACAGAAGAGGCAGAAAAAAGAAAAAGAGAGTTGGAAGCAAATAAGAGAAAAGAGGAGGAAAAGCATCAGAAAGAATTGGAGAAGAAGAAAAAGGAAGAGGAAGAAAAGCATCAGAAAGAATTGGAAAAGAAGAAGAAAAAGGAGGAGGAGGAAAAGCAGAAGAGAGAGCTGGAGGAGAAGAAGAAAAAGGAGGAGGATGAAAGGCGCAAACAAAGCGGGATGGAGGACAAGAAGAAGAAAGATGAGGTTTATTTTCTTTCAAACTACATCCTTCTTCTTCTTCTTCTCCTTCTTCTATGGTATTTGATTGTCTTTGTTTCCTTTCTGCAGGAGGAGAAGAAGAAGAGATCGGCCCTGAAAGAAAAGGTGACGGAATAATGTTCTTTGTGATTTGTTCCTTGAAATGTTCCATGACATTCTGTTGTCCCCGTACCAACACACCACTACCATACCAATACACCACTACCATACCATACCACCACTACCATACCAACACACCACTACCATGACAATACACCACTACCATACCATCCCACCACTACCATGACAATACACCACTACCATACCAAACCAATATACCACTACCAATACCACCACTACCACACCAATACACCACCACCATACCATACCACCACTACCATACCATACCACCACTACCACACCAACACACCACTACCATACCAATACACCACTACCATACCAAACCAACACACCACTACCACACCAATACACCACCACCATACCATACCACCACTACCATACCATCCCACCACTACCATAACATCCCACCACTACCATACCAACACACCACTACCATACCAATACACCACTACCAAACCAATACACCACTACCAATACCACCACTACCATACCAATACACCACTACCAATACCACCACTACCATACCAATACACCACTACCAAACCAATACACCACTACCAATACCAACACTACCATACCAATACCACCACTACCATACCAATACACCACTACCATACCACACCAATACACCACTACCGCTACCAACATCTATTTCTGTACTATTCACTACTTTTCCAAATGAAGAGGACAACAAAAAATGTCATTATTGTCTTTATCGTAACAACAAATGTTAGTGTAGATGAAACATATGTTTATTATTCTCATTTAGTCCTTCAATAAAATACTAGACAGCTTGTCTTCTGGTAGTAAGTAAACAAACAAAGACTCCTAATTAGACTGCAGTAAAATATTTTGTCATTTATACACCTATTATTTTATACACATTTTGAAGGACAAACTGTAAAAAATGATTATTAATCCACTTGTTCATTTACTGTTAATATCTGCTTATTTTCCGTTTCAACATGTTCTATCTACACTTCTGTTCAAATGTAATAACCACTTATTCTTCTCTTCTTGGATACATGACATTAGTTTTGGGTGATACCACACATTTAGGTATGGATCATGTCGATACCAAGTAGTTACAGGATCATACATTGGTCATATTCAAAGTCCTCATGTGTCCAAGGACATATTTACTGACTTTATAAACATAATATACGTTTTAATCAATATATCAATGTAATCATAGTAGTATCAACAGGATACTCTCTTGTACTTGGTATAATTACAGTGGATGTCAGGTGTAGATCCATACATGGCATATGTTTACATTCAGGAACGTTAGATTTAGTTAGCGGTGAGCTATTGTATCTTCCTATGGTGTGTAGTGAAGCATGTTTAGCTATTCCTCGTCCTACAGTGATAATGCTACTTTAAAAAAAAATATATTATTTGTAAATCACTGCGAATGGATGTTAGCTGCACCTCTTCCTGAAGGTGTTTCAGTGTTATAACTTCACCTTTATCTTGACTTTTTACACCAAAATGCGTCCATTCTCCCTTTTCTGTCTACACGCTGTGTCTGCTTGTAAGTACTCGGTGTGTGTGCGCTGCCCAACATGCGTTGCTCCTAAAACCAGCAATATTTACTGACTTTATAAACATAATATGAAATTTTAAAAAACAAAAAAAGATTTTGTGACGATAAAAATTATCGATGTAATCATAGTAGTCTCGACTAAATACGGTCTTGTACTTGGTATCATTACAGTGGATATTGTGAGCTATTGTATCCTCCTACGGTGTGTAGTGAAGCATGTTTAGCTTTTCCTCGTCCTCCAGTGGTAATGGTACTTGTAAGAATCTTACTTTGTCACCAGGATTAGTGATTTCGAAGTAGCTGAAACACTGCAGATGGACGTTAGCCAATAGCTAGCTTGCCATGTTTTGAAGCAGCTCTTCCTGAGGGTGTTTCAGTGTTGTAACTTCACCTTTATCTTGACTTTTTACGCCCAACATGCTCCTCTGCTCCTAAAAGCAGCAATGTCTGCTCATGGCGATGACATGCCGTCATGCCCGGTCCGAGGGGGCCACATTGGGTATTGGGATTTAAGCTGTGTAGCGAAGCCCAAAGGCGTGTGAGAAGTGAAAGAGGATGACAATTGACCAATCCAGTTTTCTTTTGTTCCATCAGAAGGAGGCGGCCCTCGCTGAGAACAAAGTGAAGAAAGCAGAGCAGCCATCAAGGTGAAAAAAGATGTGACATGTTCTTCCCGTCTTGGAGAAACTCCACCTTATTTGCACGCGTGTCAGAGAAGTTCCAGGACTCAAAAGATAGCGAGTACAGCTTTTCCACCTCAAACCACAAATGTTGCCCTCGGAGGCGCCGTGTCACGGTAATGCAGCTGCCACAACTCTCACCTCTTTTCGCCAGCGCCGCGTGATCCATGGTCTGGCCTCGTGGACCATGGCGGTCCTGGAACTTTGCTGACACACGTCCCTTGCGGCCTGTTGCTTAGCAACGTGTCACAGCGCCTTTCCCCCCCCCTCCTCGCAGGGACGACGGCGAGTCGCAAGAGCGCGAGCGGCTGGAGGCCGAGCGCAAGCTGCAGGAGCTGAAGCGGCAGAGAAACCACGCCGAGAGCGAGGAGATGGAGAAGATGAAGCAGAAGCAGCAGCAAGCCGAGGTCGAGCTGGAGGAGCTGAAGAGGAAGCGGGAGGAGAGGAGGAAGGTCCTGGAGGAGGATGAGCGGCGGAGGAAGCAAGACCTGGAAGACAAGAAGAGTCGAGAACAGGTGAGTGTCCTTGGAGACACTCTGACCTGCTGGACTCAAGGTGGACTCTTGCTCCACAGGAGGAGAGGAAGAGGATGAGGGAGGAGATCGAGAAGAGGAGGGCGGAGGCTGCGGAGAAGAAGAAGCAGCTGGAGCAGGAACCCGTCAAGCCCTCCTTCTCCATCAGCCCTAAAGGCTCGTCCAAGGTGACTCACAAAGTTTTCACACTACGCTCCAGTTGAGAAGCAGCAGCTGAGCTCACATGAGTGTACTACTTGGGCGCCGCCAGAAGAGGCGCTGTTGTCTCCGTCATGAAGTGGAACGACATCTTCATCATTAACTCTCACGATGACAGACAAGAGCACACAATCGTCTTCTTTTCATGCACTCTGATAACAGTCCATCTGACAACAATCTATTCGATAACACTCTGATAACAGTCTATTTGATAACAGTCTATTTGATAACACTCTTTCCATGCACTCTGATAACCATCTATTAGATAACACTCTTTTAATACACTCTGATAACAGCCTATTTGATAACACTTTTAATACACTCTGGTAACAGTCTATTTGATAAATTTCTTTTAATACACTCTGGTAACAGTCTATTTGATAACACTCTTTTAATACACTCTGATAACAGTCTATTTGATAAGTCTCTTTTCATACACTCTGATAACAGTCTATTTGATAACACTCTTTTCATACACTCTGATAACAGTCTATTTGATAACACTATTTTCATACACTCTGGTAACAGCCTATTTGATAACACTCTTTTCATGCACTCTGTTAACAGTTTATTTGATAACACTCTTTTAATACACTCTGGTACCAGTCCACTTACAATGGAGCCTCGACTCCGCCCACAAAGACTCCTAAATAACTTCCAAAAACAAGCCCACAAAACTCCATTCATGATGTGAAGTACAGTAACAGTCATATTGTTATTATAAATATTAACAAGTATTAGTCATATTGTTAATATAAATATTAACAAGTATTAGTTATATTATTATAAATATTAACAAGTATTAGTCATATTGTTATTAGAAATATTAACAAGTATTAGTCATATTGTTATATATATTAACAAGTATTACTGATATTATTATACATATTAACAAGTATTAGTCATACTGTTATTATAAATATTAACAAGTATTAGTCATATTGTTATAAATATTAACATATATTAGTGATATTGTTATTATAAATATCAACAATTATTAGTCATATTGTTATTATAAATATTAACAAGTATTACTGCTATTGTTGTTATAAATATTAACAAGTATTAGTGATATAGTTATTATAAATATTAACAAGTATTAATCATATTGTTATTATAAATATTGACAAGTATTAGTCCATCCATCCATTTCCTACCGCTTATTCCCTTTTGGGGTCGCAGGGGGTGCTGGCGCCTATCTCAGCTACAATCGGGTGGAAGGCGGGGTTCACCCTGGACAAGTCGCCACCTCATCGCACAAGTATTAGTCATATTGTTATTATAAATATTAACAAGTAATTGTGATATAGTTATTATAGATATTAACAAGTATTAGTCATATAGTCATTATAAATATTAACAAGTATTAGTCAAGTTGTTGTCATGAGTGCCAATATTTAGCATCGTCACAGAGAGCTAACTAGCTTGTTGCTGCTATAGTGACGTCATGAGCTGCTCTCTCGCCTGGGAGCTGGTGAAAGTTTATTCTGGATCATAACAAAAGGCCTCTCACCTGGATAGTAGAAGGATGAAGACATAATCTGACTAGTTGGTCAACTTCGGCATCCAGTTTAGAGAAAGACAGGAAAAGACGCATGGTTCCATCCTGTTTTTTTCTTTGCGAGGATCATGACTAATTCTTCATCTAAATAGGAATATATGAACATCCTAGCAGTCTGCATGCTAATGACAGCAGACACTGTACATTAAGTAATGTTTTATTATGTTTGTTGGCTCTTGTGAAGTCTGCAATGAATAATAATCTGTTTCGTAGTCGAAGGAAAAAGATAATTTAGTGATGCGTTTTTTTAAATTAATGTACCCCGTATGATTAGAATTATCAAAATATGTAAATATTACATGTTATTATGAATGTTACTACATGACATATATACTTACATCATGTATATATTACATGTTATTATGAATGTTACTACATGACATATATACTTACATCATGTATATATTACATGTTATTATGAATGTTACTACATGACATATATACTTACATCATGTATATATTACATGTTATTATGAATGTTACTACATGACATATATACTTACATCATGTATATATTACATGTTATTATGAATGTTACTACATGACATATATACTTACATCATGTATATATTATATGTTATTATGAATGTTACTACATGACATATATATACTTACATCATGTATATAAAACAGTAATGGTTGTGTTTGGATGATTTTTAAGCGCTTTAGAGGCTTAATCCTGCGACTCCCTTCGACTGCATTGTAAGTGGACATTTGCTCAGAACATGGGCATAGAAACAGGAGCTCAGAACATTCATGGGGGGTAAAAAAAACCTGACATTTTCCTAGCTATTTATCGTCCAATGAGCATACTGGTGAAGCCCCATCTCACTGGAGTTGTTTATGCGGCATGAAGTAGACACTTGTGATGTTTGTGTCCACTCAAGTGTTCCCAGGATCTTTATGTGCTTCAACTCAAAATTACCCGTAGCCTCGCCAAATTTCAAGTTTGAGGAATTTTCCATCCAATAGTGAGTATTTGTGGGGGCAGTGAGAGCCAATAGTGTGTGTTTGTGGGGGCAGTGAGAGCCAATAGTGTGTTTCTGGGGGCAGGGAGAGCCAATAGTGTGTGTGTTTGTGGGGGCAGTGAGAGCCAATAGTGTGTGTGTTTGTGGGGGCAGTGAGAGCCCATAGTGTGTGTTTGTGGGGGCAGGGAGAGCCAATAGTGTGTGTTTGTGGGGGCAGTGAGAGCCAATAGTGTGTGTTTGTGAGGGCGGTGAGAGCCAATAGTGTGTGTTTGTGGAGGCAGTGAGAGCCAATAGTGTGTGTTTGTGGAGGCAGTGAGAGCCAATAATGTGTGTTTGTGGGGGCAGCGAGAGCCAATAGTGTGTGTTTGTGGGGGCAGCGAGAGCTAATAGTGTGTGTTTGTGGGGGCAGTGAGAGCCAATAGTGTGTGTTTGAGGGGCAGTGAGAGCCAATAGTGTGTGTTTGTGGGGGCAGTGAGAGCCAATAGTGTGTGTTAGTGAGGGCAGTGAGAGACAATAGTGTGTGTTTGTGAGAGCAGTGAGAGCCAATAGTGTGTGTTTGTGGGGGCAGTGAGAGCCAATGTGTGTTTTTGGGGGCAGTGAGAGCGAATAATGTGTGTTTGTGGGGGCAGCGAGAGCCAATAGTGTGTGTTTGTGGGGGCAGCAAGAGCCAATAGTGTGTGTTTGTGGGGGCAGTGGGAGCCAATAGTGTGTTTTAGTGAGGGCAGTGAGAGACAATAGTGTGTGTTTGTGAGAGCAGTGAGAGACAATAGTGTGTGTTTGTGGGGGCAGTGAGAGGCAGGCATTATTAGCACAGTATTAGTATGAAAACAATCATTACAGTCAGTCCTGCGCTATTTGTGTCCATGTTTGGGAATCACACACACTATGCAGCATGTTTACATACTACACCTTACTTTAATATACATAACTATAACACAATATGCAGCCCTGTTTACATGTTACACCTTACTATAATATACATAATTTGTAACCACTGATGGCAAGCTACTTGGAAAATGTAGTAAGCTTAGCTACAAGTTACTCTCCATTAAATGTAACTAAGCTACAAGTTACTCTCCATTAAATGTAACTAAGCTACAAGTTACCCTCCATTAAATGTAACTAAGCTACAAGTTACTCTCCATTAGATGTAACTAAGCTACAAGTTACTCTCCACTAAATGTATCTAAGCTACAAGTTACCCTCCATTAAATGTAACTAAGGTACAAATTACTCTCATTACATGTAGCTAAGCTACAAGTTACTCTCCATTAAATGTAACTAAGATGTAAGTTACTCTCCATTAGATGTAAATAAACTGTGAAATGAATATTTTTAATAAATCCTGAAAGACCAGTGGTCGCGGTGCTGGAGTGAGATGTGTGATCTGGTGTTATTGTAGCCAATATCGGCACAATGTTGTGGAACAGACTACTCCCACTTTGGGAACGAGCAGCAGGACGACTCCACCTGAGTAGATTAGTCCTCCTCCAGGACTCTTGGACAACCTAACACTTGATTGTCTTCCTGCAGATCGGGGAGAAGGCGGAATTCTTGAGCAAATCGGCTCAGAAGAGGCAAGTCATTTTTTTAGCTAAGTATGATAAACTTTGTTATATTGACACCTTCCCAGTGAGGGTTGGACTCCGCCAAGGCTGCCCTTTGTCACCGACTCTGTTCACAACTTTTATGGACAGAATTTCTAGGCACAGTCAAGGCGTTGAGGGGATCCGGTTTGGTTGCTGCAGGATTAGGTCTCTGCTTTTTGCAGATGATGTGGTCCTGATGGCTTCATCTGGCCAGGATCTACAGCTCTCACTGGATCAGTTCGCAGCAGAGTGTGAAGTGACTGGGATGAGAATCAGCACCTCCAAGTCCGAGTCCATGGTTGTCGCCCGGAAAAGGGTGGAATGCCACCTCCGAGTTGGGGAAGAGACCTTGCCTCAAGTGGAGGAGTTCAAGTACCTGGGAGTCTTGTTCACGAGTGAGGGAAGAGTGGATGGTGAGATCGACAGGCGGATCGGTGCGGCGTCTTCAGTAATGCGGACGCTGTATCGATCTGTTGTGGTGAAGGAGCTGAGCCGGAAGGCAAAGCTCTCAATTTACCGGTCGATCTACGTTTCCATCCTCACCTATGGTCATGAGCTTTGGGTCATGACTGAAAGGACAAGATCACGGGTACAAGCGGCCCAAATGAGTTTCCTCCGCCGGGTGGCGGGTCTCTCCCTTAGAGATCGGGTGAGAAGCTCTGTCATCCGGGAGGAACTCAGAGTAAACTGCTCCTCCACATGGAGAGGAGCCAGATGAGGTGGTTCGGGCATCTGGTCAGATTGCCACCCAAACGCCTCCCTAGGGAGGTGTTTAGGGCACGTCCGACTGGCAGGAGGCCACGGGGAAGACCCAGGACACGTTGGGAAGACTTATGTCTCCCGGCTGGCCTGGGAAGGCCTTGGGATCCCCCTGGGAAGAGCTGGACCAAGTGGCTGGGGAGAGGGAAGTCTGGGCTTCCCTACTTAGGTTGCTGCCCCCGCGACCCCACCTTGGATAAGCGGAAGATGATGGATGGATGTTGATCTTTCATCATGTCTGCTTGTGTTCCAGCGTCAGATCCTCACACTCCCCAGTGGTCTCCAAGATCGGCGGCAGAATCGAACAATACGCATCCGCCATCCAGGTGAGACTGGGCCGCATTTTAGATTATTTTATTAATTTTTTTATCTATTGTGCTTAAAAAGCCCTTTAAAAAGAATTTAAAAAACCCCAACAATATTCCATTTACATATCGTGACCTGAATATTAACAAGTATTAGCAATATTGTTATTATAAGCGCTAACGCAGAGGAACTACTTTTAGCGGCGGAGTGATTACAGAGAGCTAACTAGCTTATGTTGCTATTTTGACATATTGAGCTGCTGCATGGCCTATTGGTTGGTGAAAGTTTGTGCTAGATGATAAATCATGTCTCTCACCTGGATAGTAGAAGGTGGTGCCCATAAGTCAAGGAGTTGGTAAACTTTGACATCCAATTTAGACCCGGGGACCGCTAGAAAGAAACATTTGTTTGCGCCCACCTTTTTTTTTTTTTTTTTAAACTGGAGGACACAAACAGCTCATCAGTTGGCATCCCAGTGAGAGCAGACATTATACAGTAAGCGACCTTTTTATTATGTTCTTAATTAGAATTTCTTGAGTGTGTTTCTTGAACGCACCACATTTATTTGCTACTTTTTACCAGCTTCTTTTAAAGTCCTGTCAGGGGTAAATTAGCGACTGAGCTTGTGCTACTTGCTTGATCTGCGTATTACTCAGCTTCTAAAACCTGCAATGCATCCTTCTTATGTTCATACTCAAAAATACCAGGTCCTGGATCATCGTTTGTGCCAAACTAAACTCTCATTAAGTCCGCCATAATAAAAGCGGTTGTTAATGAAATGTCTTTGAGATTAATAAATGCTTAAAATGACCAAAATGTCCTCAATATGACATGTTATTATGGATTCATACTTCAAGGGGGTATATCAGACTCCATTGGAGGTTTTAACAGGCGGAATAGACCCAAGTCCATTAGCTCCATTCTTAGCTGACTCTAACAAATGTTTGTTAACGTGCATTCAGAAAGAAAACCATGTGCATTACAAACACAATTTGAAAAAAAGAAAGTGCAGTTCCCCTTTAAAAAATATTTATCCAACATTTAAAGAGACTTGCAAGCACTTCTTCTGCTGCTTTGATACGACTTGACCACACTTTGTCTGCAGGTCAGATACTTTTCAATGTAGCAAGTGGAGGATCATTCATATATATACTTTATATTCATTTATCTATGAAAGAGAGGTCAGCAAATGAAATGTGTTTAATGATAACACAAGCATGTGTCTTTCATGAAGACAAGAATATAAGTTGCTGTGATGGTGATGACTTGCATTGATTGGAATCAGACAGTAGTGATAAGCTCCACCTTTTCAAAATGAGGAGAAAAAAAGTCCTCCTTTCTGTCCAATACCACATGAAAGTTTGTCCAGCTTCCATACTCCTTTTTATACACTTTACAAGAAATACATTTGCGGCAAACTTCCTAACTTGCTAGTTTTCTGAGACTCTTATTTTGATAGCGCTGGCAGGATGAAGCAGGGCTTTTATTGTGAAGACAGGAACTGTGCAGTCGTTCTTTAGAATAGAGTTTTATTGTCATTATTGGAGTGAACAGATTCAAAGAACAATGAAATTGGAGCAGATCCCCTAAGGTGCATATACAATTTGGTAATATAAATATGCACGGTTTGCGGTCTCATCCGCGGAGTCCGCGGATAAACCGCGGGTCGGGAGGGTGACAAGACGAAAAAATAGATTTTAAGTAGATTTGGGCAGGTGGCGGTTGAATCATGCGGAAAAAATTGATATACATAGCTAAGGGATCGGTAGCCTTTACCATTCAAAGAGCCATTTAGGACCCGTGTCACAGAGCGAAGAAGACAATAGGAGGCGCAAACATTCTCTAGAAGGACTTCCGGCAATCACCCAGTCAATAAATATTAGGGCGTGCTATGAAACCATTGGCTTTGTCACCTTCTACAACATGTACAATTTACTTGCAAGTCCAGCAACATGTGTGTGGTTTCCACTAACACACGCACACGACTGCAAGGCATACTGGGTGACACAGAGTACACTAATGGTTGTGATATAAACAAATTTAACACTCTTAGTAATATGCGCCACGCTGTGGAGCCACACCAAACAAGAATAACCAACACATTTCGGGAGAACATCCTCCTAGTAACACAACATAAACACAACACAACAAATACCCAGAATCCTTTGCATCCATGACAATTCCTGCCTATTTTGTACACCCCTAGTATAGACAAATGGTGATGGACTGCAACACCTTCCTCCATCCACGTGATGGACACCCCTGGTATAGACAAATGGTGATGGACTGACACACCTTCCTTCATCCACGTGATGGACACCCCTGGCATAGACAGATGGAGATGGACTGACACACCCTCCACCATCCACGTGATGGACACCCCTGGTATAGACAAATGGTGATGGACTGACACACCCTCCACCATCCACGTGATGGACACCCCTGGTATAGACAAAGGGTGATGGACTGACACACCCTCCACCATCCACGTGATGGACATCCCTAGTATAGACAAATGGTGATGGACTGACACACCCTCCATCCACGTGATAGACACCTCTGGTATAGACAAATGGTGATGGACTGACACACCCTCCACCATCCACGTGATGGACACCCCTGGTATAGATAAATGGTGATGGACTGACACACCCTCCACCATCCACGTAATGCACACCCCTGGTATAGAAAAGTGGTGATGGACTGACACACCTTCCACCATCCACATGATGGACACCTCTGGTATAGACAAATGGTGATGGACTGACACACCCTCCACCATCCACGTGATTGACACCCCTGGTATAGACAAATGGTGATGGACTGACACACCCTCCACCATCCACATAATGCACACCCCTGGTATAGACAAATGGTGATGGACTGACACACCCTCCACCATCCACGTGATGGACACCCCTGGTATAGACAAATGGTGATGGACTGACACACCCTCCACCATCCACATGATGGACACCCCTGATCTAGATCAACATGATAACTGTCTGAAAGAAAGGAATGTATGTGTTAAACATGCTTGTATTATCATTAAACACATTTAACTTGTTAACATCTCTTTCATAACTAAATGAATAAAAATGATGTATATGAATAATCCTCCACTTGGTCAACCGAAAAGTATCTGGCCTGCAGACAAAGTTTGGACACCCCCGGTCTAAATGATGCAAGTAATTACCTGTTATTAATCAAGATGAATCCATATTAAAAGGTGTGATGGATGTGATTTGAGATCCTTTGCCAGTGCTACTTTCTGCAAGTCCATCTTGTGTGTCCCACAGGGACACAAGGAGGTCAAATCCCCCCGCCCCCTCATGGCCGACATCCCCTCAGGGGGCACGCGCAACATCAAGAGCATGTGGGAGAGCGCCAACATCTCCCAGGTGTCTGCTGACAAGGTGAGCGCACCGCAAACAGCAGTCTGATTCCCCGCCAAATGTCCCTCCTCTTCTCCAGGACCCGCTGTCCGCTCAAAGAGGGCCGGTCAGTGGCGCCAGCACTAAGACCGCCAAGCCCGTGGAGGCCCAGAAGGCACCGGTTGCCATGCCGACAACAACAAAGTCTGCGGTACGTATGGGGCCCAAACAATCCCAACCTCTTATCCTCAGATATCCACTGTCACCCGGGTCCAGTACACACAGTAATACTGAGTACTACTACACAGTATTACTGTTTTACACAGTACTACTGTGTACTAGTACACAGGAATACTGTGTAGTAGTACACAGCAATACTGTGTAATAGTACACAGTATTACTGTGTACTACTACACAGTTGTCAAACTCAAGACCCGGGGGCCAAGTTGATCATTAAATGTGGCCCCCTAGGAATAATGTGCATGTATCATGTTACTAAATGTTTTCATTGTTTCCATTTTGACCAAAAAAATGTGTATGATACATGAAATTTCATATGTTTTAACTTTGAAATACAAACCCTGTTTCCATATGAGTTGGGAAATTGTGTTAGATGTAAATATAAATGGAATGCAATGATTTGCAAATCCTTTTCAACCCATATTCAGTTGAATATGCTACAAAGACAACATATTTGATGTTCAAACTCATAAACTTTATTTTTTTTTTGCAAATAATAATTAACTTAGAATTTCATGGCTGCAACACGTGCCAAAGTAGTTGGGAAAGGGCATGTTCACCACTGTGTTACATCACCTTTTCTCTTAACAACACTCAATAAACGTTTGGGAACTGAGGAAACTAATTGTTGAAGCTTTGAAAGTGGAATTATTTCCCATTCTTGTTTTATGTAGAGCTTCAGTCCTTCAACAGTCCGGGGTCTCCGCTGTCGTATTTTACGCTTCATATTGTGCCACACATTTTCCATGGGAGACAGGTCTGGACTGCAAGCGGCCCAGGAAAGTACCCACATTCTTTTTTTTTTACGAAGCCACGCTGTTGTAACACTTGTCTTGCTGAAATAAGCAGGGGCGTCCATGATAACGTTGCTTGGATGACAACATATGTTGCTCCAAAACTTGTATGGACCTTCCAGCATTAATGGTGCCTTCACAGATGTGTAAGTTACCCATGCCTTGGTTATTTTCCTCTTTGTTCCGGAGGACACCACGTCCTCTGTTTCCAAATATAATTTGAAATGTGGACTCGTCAGACCACAGAACACTTTTCCACCATGCATCAGTCCATCTTTTATGAGCTCGGGCCCAGCCAAGCCGGCGGCGTTTCAGGATATTGTTGATAAATGGGTTTGGCTTTGCATAGTAGAGTTTTAACTTGCACTTACAGATGTAGCGACCAACTGTAGTTACTGACAGTGGTTTTATGAAGTGTTCCTGAGCCCATGTGGTGATATCCTTTACACACTGATGTCAGTTTTTGATGCAGTACCGCCTGAGGGACCAAAGGTCTGTAATATCGCTTATGTGGATTGACTTCCCCAGATTCTCTGAACCTTTTGATGATTTTACGGACCGTTGATGGTGAAATCCCTAAATTCCTTGCAATAGCTCGTTGAGAAATGTTGTTCTAAAACTGTTTGACAATTTGCTTACAAAGTGGTGACCCTCACCCCATCCTTGTTTGTGAATTACTTAGCATTTCATGGAAGCTGCTTTTATACCATACTTGCCAAACTTGAGACCTCCGATTTCGGGAGGTGGGGGGCGTGGTCAGGGGTGGGGCGGAAGCGTGGTTTGGGCAGGGGGCATGGTTAAGAGGAGAGTATATTTACAGCCAATTCACCAACTCGAGTATTTCATATATATATATATATATATATATATATATATATATATATATATATATATATATATATATATATATATATATATATACATGCGGGCTTCAGAGGGGTTAGTGCGTCTGCCTCACAATACGAAGGTCCTGCAGTCCTGGGTTCAAATCCAGGCTCGGGATCTTTCTGTGTGGAGTTTGCATGTTCTCCCCGTGAATGCGTGGGTTCCCTCCGGGTACTCCGGCTTCCTCCCACTTCCAAAGACATGCACCTGGGGATAGGTTGATTGGCAACACTAAATTGGCCCTAGTGTGTGAATGTGAGTGTGAATGTTGTCTATCTGTGTTGGCCCTGCGATGAGGTGGCGACTTGTCCAGGGTGTACCCTGCCTTCCGCCCGATTGTAGCTGAGATAGGCGCCAGTGCCCCCCGCGACCCCGAAAGGGAATAAGCGGTAGAAAATGGATGGATGGATGGATATATACATGCACACATATATATATATATATATATATATACATACACACATACACATATATATATATATATATATATATATATACATACACATTCGACCGTGTCCCTCGGGAAGTCCTGTGGGGAGTGCTCAGAGAGTATGGGGTATCGGACTGTCTTATTGTGGCGGTCCGTTCCCTGTACGATCAGTGCCAGAGCTTGGTTCGCATTGCCGGCAGTAAGTCGAACACATTTCCAGTGAGGGTTGGACTCCGCCAAGGCTGTCCTTTGTCACCGATTCTGTTCATAACTTTTATGGACAGAATTTCTAGGCGCAGTCAAGGCGTTGAGGGGTTCCGGTTTGGTAACGGCAGGATTAGGTCTCTGCTTTTTGCAGATGATGTGGTCCTGATGGCTTCATCTGACCGGGATCTTCAGCTCTCGCTGGATCGGTTCGCAGCCGAGTGTGAAGCGACCGGAATGAGAATCAGCACCTCCAAATCCGAGTCCATGGTTCTCGCCCGGAAAAGGGTGGAGTGCCATCTCCGGGTTGGGGAGGAGACCCTGCCCCAAGTGGAGGAGTTCAAGTACCTAGGAGTCTTGTTCACGAGTGAGGGAAGAGTGGATCGTGAGATCGACAGGCGGATCGGTGCGGCGTCTTCAGTAATGCGGACGTTGTACCGATCCGTTGTGGTGAAGAAGGAGCTGAGCCAGAAGGCAAAGCTCTCAATTTACCGGTCGATCTACGTTCCCATCCTCACCTATGGTCATGAGCTTTGGGTCATGACCGAAAGGATAAGATCACGGGTACAAGCGGCCGAAATGAGTTTCCTCCGCCGTGTGGCGGGGCTCTCCCTTAGAGATAGGGTGAGAAGCTCTGCCATCCGGGAGGAACTCAAAGTAAAGCCGCTGCTCCTCCACATCGAGAGGAGCCAGATGAGGTGGTTCGGGCATCTGGTCAGGATGCCACCCGAACGCCTCCCTAGGGAGGTGTTTAGGGCACGTCCAACCGGTAGGAGGCCACGGGGAAGACCCAGGACACGTTGGGAAGACTATGTCTCCCGGCTGGCCCGGGAACGCCTCGGGATCCCCCGGGAAGAGCTAGACGAAGTGGCTGGGGAGAGGGAAGTCTGGGTTTCCCTGCTTAGGCTGTTGCCCCCGCGACCCGACCTCGGATAAGCGGAAGATGATGGATGGATGGATGGATATACATACATACATATATATATATGTATATATATATATATATGAAATACCTAACTTTCAGTGAATTCTAGTTGTATATATTTATTTTATTATATATATAAATAAAATAAATAGTTGAATTTCAGACGGCACTTATCAAATACACAGTAATAAAAACACGGTTGTTCTACTAACTGTACTGTGCTTGCTGGTTACTAAAAAAAAAAACAGCACTTACTTTTCACTATTTGAGTAACGTCACTTCCGAGTTTCCAGAAGATGGCGCCAGTATTTGCTTTGCCCTGCTGTCTCTCGCTGTCAGCTCTGTTAGTTTTTGTTTTGTTTGCGTCTATTTTCGTCCATGTCAGCACACTGCTTGTGTATGACCGCCAAACACTGTTGGATCTTTGCCCCTTTCCCACTGATATGATCAACTTTGACGTTGGTTTTTTAACGTCCCAGTCAGCTTTTTCACATGGCAGGATTCCTGCCTTCCTTTCCCGCCTCGTGGCTCCTCTCCCGGGCTGTGTGTCGGGCCACACCTGGAGTAGCTGCGCCCTTGGACGTGCTGGCCCCCGCCAAGTTCAGTCTTGTAAATGCAAGATCTTTGATGAACAAAACGTTTATCTCCGCGGTCGTCTGGTCGAAAAGGAGGAGGATTAGCAGTCCTTTTTAAAAATGACTTTGAAGGTTGAGGAATGATCAATAGTGACACACAACACTGTGATACAACACCATGATCAATAGTAACACACAACACTGTGATACAACACCATGATCAATAGTAACACACAACACTGTGATACAACACCATGATCAATAGTAACACACAACACTGTGATACAACACCGTGATCAATAGTAACACACAACACTGTGATACAACACCATGATCAATAGTAACACACACCACTGCGATACAACACCATGATCAATAGTAACACACAACACTGTGATACAACACCATGATCAATAGTAACACACAACAATGTGATACAACACCATGATCAATAGTATCACACAACACTGTGATACAACACCATGATCAATAGTAACAAACAACACTGTGATACAACACCATGATCAATAGTAACAAACAACACTGTGATACAACACCGTGATCAATAGTAACACACAACACTGTGATACAACACCGTGATCAATAGTAACACACAACACTGTGATACAACACCATGATCAATAGTAACACACAACACTGTGATACAACACCATGATCAATAGGAACACACAACACTGTGATACAACACCATGATCAATAGTAACACACAACACTGTGATACAACACCATGATCAATAGTAACACACAACACTGTGATACAACACCGTGATCAATAGTAACACACAACACTGTGATACAACACTGTGATCAATAGTAACACACAACACTGTGATCAATAGTAACACACAACACTGTGATACAACACCATGATCAATAGTAACACACAGCACTGATACAACATCATGATCAATAGTAACACACGACACTGTAATACAACACCATGATCAATAGTAACACACAACACTGTGATACAACACCATGATCAATAGTAACACACAACACTGTGATACAACACCATGATCAATAGTAACACACAACACTGATACAACACCATGATCAATAGTAACACACAACACTGATACAACACCATGATCAATAGTAACACACAACACTGTGATACAACACCATGATCAATAGTAACACACAACACTGTGATACAACACCATGATCAATAGTAACACACAACACTGTGATACAACACCAATCTGTACTGAGTGAAAACATGAAAAATCATATTATAGTATGTGTAAAGTATTATCTCATGTTGTGTTAGTACACAGCTAGCCAGACAGTGTATGTAGTGTAGTGTACGCTGATGTGCTGCATGTATCATGATCAATAGTATAGTCACTCACTTCAGTAAATTTGGTCCAGCAGGCCGGGGATGTTTCCAGTTGATTTGGGTAAGCACTCCATTAATTTGACACAGTTTGGCTCAAAAGTTTGAGATTTGCAGCGTGACCTTGTCACACTCTATCAGCTTCTGTCTGCTCCAACGTTTCAGCCTCTTCTTCTTGCTCACTTCTATAAGCAGCAGGTCTTCCTCCCTATATTCAGCTTCAAAAGGATAAGGTTGTGAATCCTCATTTGTCCAAAAATAGTTGTCTTTGTTTTCTGTTACCAAGTCTGCCATTTAAAGCAGTGTGGGTGGCACTGGGAGCAGGTGGGTAAAGTGTCTTGCCCAAGGACACAATGGCAGTGACTAAGATGGTGAAGGTGGGAATCGATCCTGCAGCCTTCAAGTTGCTGGCACGGCTGCTCTACCAAGCTAGCTATGACCGCCCCACCTTTTAATGATGATTTTGAATGACAAGCAACATTCCAAAAGAAAAGTGCACTTTCCTTTAAATAGTCCTGTTACTTACTGCTAGTTCCTACCCCGACCAACAGGGGGCGTCACAAATGCTGTGATGTGATTCTGCACCTCTATTTGAAACATAAACATGCTCTTTGACTCTTCTTCTTCTTCTTCTTCTTCTTTTTGTACCCACTAAAAGGAAGTGAATAAACAAAGGGACGTTGGCAACAAGCGTAACATGTGGGAAACCAAGAAGAGCTCCACACCTGCCAAGGTAACACACACACACACACACAAAATCAGACACACACAGAAGACACACACACAAACGTAAACAAGCACACACAGACACACACGTAGACAAGCACACACACAGACACACATAGACACACGCACACAGACACGCACACACAGACACGCACACACAGACAGAGACAAGCACACACAGAAAACACACACACACGTAGACAGACACACACACGTAGACAAGCACACCCACGCACACACACACACATGTAGACAAGCACACCCACGCACACACACACACACAGAGACACATGCACAGACACACACACACATGCACACTGACACACACGCACACACAGACACACACAGACACACACAAAAACAGACACACAAACACACACACGCACAGGACTATTTCCAAGCATAAGTATGACACACATCTTCTTGTGTGTTTGTGTTGTGTCTGAAGGTGTCAGTTGGACTGAAGAGCAAGTTTGGCAACTGAAAGTAAGTTGCAGATGATTTTATGGAAGAAATGAAAAAAAAAGTCAAACACAGCTCTTGTTTCGTTCAATAAAAAGTGTGTTGCACAACAAAGCAGGCATGGAAGTAATGATGGACCTGACTTGTGTGATGACTTTGTGCAACCTGGTCGTAACACAGTGACTTTATTCTATTATTTATGTTTTTATACACACAACAGGTGCTGTTTAGTACTCTTTTTTTACTTGACTAGTTACACATGTGCGCTGCCACCACATAATTTCTTACTTGACTAGTTACACATGTGCGCTGCCACCACATAATTTCTTACTTGACTAGTTACACATGTGCGCTGCCACCACATCATTTCTTACTTGACTAGTTACACATGTGCGCTGCCACCACATAATTTCTTACTTGACTAGTTACACATGTGCGCTGCCACCACATCATTTCTTACTTGACTAGTTACACGTGCGCTGCCACCACATCATTACTTACTTGACCAGTTACACATGTGCTCTGCCACCACATAATTTCTTACATGACTAGTTACACATGTGCGCTGCCACCACATAATTTCTTACTTGACTAGTTACACGTGTGCGCTGCCACCACATCATTTCTTACTTGACTAGTTACACGTGTGCGCTGCCACCACATCATTTCTTACTTGACTAGTTAAACGTGTGCGCTGCCACCACATAATTTCTTACTTGACTAGTTACACATGTGCGCTGCCACCACATAATTTCTTACTTGACTAGTTACACGTGCGCTGCCACCACATCATTTCTTACTTGACTAGTTACACGTGCGCTGCCACCACATCATTACTTACTTGACCAGTTACACATGTGCGCTGCCACCACATAATTTCTTACATGACTAGTTACACATGTGCGCTGCCACCACATAATTTCTTACTTGACTAGTTACACGTGTGCGCTGCCACCACATCATTTCTTACTTGACAGGTTACACGTGTGCGCTGCCACCACATCATTTCTTACTTGACTAGTTACACGTGTGCGCTGCCACCACATAATTTCTTACTTGACTAGTTACACGTGTGCGCTGCCACCACATAATTTCTTACTTGACTAGTTACACGTGTGCGCTGCCACCACATCATTTCTTACTTGACTAGTTACACATGTGCGCTGCCACCACATCATTTCTTACTTGACCGGTTACACATGTGCGCTGCCACCACATAATTTCTTACTTGACTAGTTACACATGTGCGCTGCCACCACATAATTTCTTACTTGACTAGTTACACATGTGCGCTGCCACCACATAATTTCTTACTTGACTAGTTACACATGTGCGCTGCCACCACATAATTTCTTACTTGACTAGTTACACATGTGCGCTGCCACCACATAATTTCTTACTTGACTAGTTACACATGTGCGCTGCCACCTAATAATTTCTTACTTGACTAGTTACACATGTGCGCTGCCACCACATCATTTCTTACTTGACTAGTTACACGTGCGCTGCCACCACATAATTTCTTACTTGACCAGTTACACATGTGCGCTGCCACCACATCATTTCTTACTTGACTAGTTACATGTGCGATGCCACCACATAATTTCTTACTTGACTAGTTACATGTGTGCGCTGCCACCACATAATTTCTTACTTGACTAGTTACACGTGTGCGCTGCCACCACATCATTTCTTACTTGACTAGTTACACATGTGCGCTGCCGCCACATAATTTCTTACTTGACTAGTTACACGTGCGCTGCCACCACATAATTTCTTACCTGACTAGTTACACATGTGCGCTGCCACCACATAATTTCTTACTTGACTAGTTACACATGTGCGCTGCCACCACATCATTTCTTACTTGACTAGTTACACATGTGCGCTGCCACCACATCATTTCTTACTTGACTAGTTACACGTGCGCTGCCACCACATAATTTCATACTTGACTAGTTACACATGCGCTGCCAACACATCATTTCTTACTTGACTAGTTACACATGTGTGCTCCCACCACATCATTTCTTACTTGACTAGTTACACATGTGCGCTGCCACCACATAATTTCTTACTTGACCAGTTACACGTACGCTGCCACCACATAATTTCTTACTTGACTAGTTACACATGTGCGCTGCCACCACATCATTTCTTACTTGACTAGTTACACATGTGCGCTGCCACCACATCATTTCTTACCTGACTAGTTACACATGTGCGCTGCCACCACATAATTTCTTACTTGACTAGTTACATGTGCGATGCCACCACATAATTTCTTACTTGACTAGTTACACATGTGCGCTGCCACCACATAATTTCTTACTTGACTAGTTACATGTGCGATGCCACCACATAATTTCTTACTTGACTAGTTACACGTGCGCTGCCACCACATTATTTCTTACTTGACTAGTTACACATGTGCGCTGCCACCACATCATTTCTTACCTGACTAGTTACACATGTGCGCTGCCACCACATCATTTCTTACTTGACTAGTTACATGTGCGATGCCACCACATAATTTCTTACTTGACTAGTTACACGTGCGCTGCCACCACATAATTTCTTACTTGACTAGTTACACGTGCGCTGCCAACACATCATTTCTTACTTGACTAGTTACACATGTGCGCTGCCACCACATCATTTCTTACTTGACTAGTTACACATGTGCGCTCCCACCACATCATTTCTTACTTGACTAGTTACACATGTGCGCTGCCACCACATAATTTCTTACTTGACTAGTTACACGTGCGCTGCCACCACATAATTTCTTACTTGACTAGTTACACATGTGCTGCCAACACTTCATTTCTTACTTGAATAGTTACACATGTGCGCTCCCACCACATCATTTCTTACTTGACTAGTTACACATATGCGCTGGCACCACATCATTTCTTACTTGACTAGTTAGACATGTGCGCTGCCACCACATCATTTCTTACTTGACTAGTTAGACATGTGCGCTGCCACCACATAATTTCTTACTTGACTAGTTACACATGTGCGCTGCCACCACATAATTTCTTACTTGACTAGTTACACGTGCGCTGCCACCACATAATTTCTTACTTGACTAGTTACACATGTGCGCTGCCACCACATAATTTCTTACTTGACTAGTTACATGTGCGATGCCACCACATAATTTCTTACTTGACTAGTTACACGTGCGCTGCCACCACATCATTTCTTACTTGACTAGTTACACGTGCGCTGCCCACACATAATTTCTTACTTGACTAGTTACACATGTGCGCTGCCACCACATAATTTCTTACTTGACTAGTTACATGTGCGATGCCACCACATAATTTCTTACTTGACTAGTTACACGTGCGCTGCCACCACATAATTTCTTACTTGACTAGTTACATGTGCGATGCCACCACATAATTTCTTACTTGACTAGTTACACGTGCGCTGCCACCACATAATTTCTTACTTGACTAGTTACACATGCGCTGCCAACACATCATTTCTTACTTGACTAGTTACACATGTGCGCTGCCACCACATCATTTCTTACTTGACTAGTTACACATGTGCGCTCCCACCACATTATTTCTTACTTGACTAGTTACACGTGCGCTGCCACCACACAATTTCTTACTTGACTAGTTACACATGTGCGCTGCCACCACACAATTTCTTACTTGACTAGTTACACGTGCGCTGCCACCACATAATTTCTTACTTGACTAGTTACACATGTGCTGCCAACACTTCATTTCTTACTTGACTAGTTACACATGTGCGCTCCCACCACATCATTTCTTACTTGACTAGTTACACATGTGCGCTGCCAACACATAATTTCTTACTTGACTAGTTACACGTGCGCTGCCACCACATCATTTCTTACTTGACTAGTTACACGTGCGCTGCCACCACATCATTTCTTACTTGACTAGTTACACGTGTGCGCTGCCACCACATCATTTCTTACTTGACTAGTTACACGTGTGCGCTGCCACCACATCATTTCTTACTTGACTAGTTACACATGTGCGCTGCCACATCATTTCTTACCTGACTAGTTACACATGTGCGCTGCCACCACATCATTTCTTACTTGACTAGTTACATGTGCGATGCCACCACATAATTTCTTACTTGACTAGTTACACGTGCGCTGCCACCACATAATTTCTTACTTGACTAGTTACACATGCGCTGCCAACACATCATTTCTTACTTGACTAGTTACACATGTGCGCTGCCACCACATCATTTCTTACTTGACTAGTTACACATGTGCGCTGCCACCACATAATTTCTTACTTGACTAGTTACACATGTGCTGCCAACACTTCATTTCTTACTTGACTAGTTACACATGTGCGCTCCCACCACATCATTTCTTACTTGACTAGTTACACATATGCGCTGGCACCACATCATTTCTTACTTGACTAGTTACACATGTGCGCTGCCACCACATCATTTCTAACTTGACTAGTTACACGTGCGCTGCCACCACATCATTTCTTACTTGACTAGTTACACATGTGCGCTGCCACCACATAATTTCTTACTTGACTAGTTACATGTGCGATGCCACCACATAATTTCTTACTTGACTAGTTACACGTGCGCTGCCACCACATCATTTCTTACTTGACTAGTTACACGTGCGCTGCCAACACATAATTTCTTACTTGACTAGTTACACATGTGCGCTGCCACCACATCATTTCTTACTTGACTAGTTACACATGTGCGCTGCCACCACATAATTTCTTACTTGACTAGTTACACATGTGCGCTGCCACCACATAATTTCTTACTTGACTAGTTACACGTGCGCTGCCACCACATAATTTCTTACTTGACTAGTTACACATGTGCGCTGCCACCACATAATTTCTTACTTGACTAGTTACATGTGCGATGCCACCACATAATTTCTTACTTGACTAGTTACACGTGCGCTGCCACCACATCATTTCTTACTTGACTAGTTACACGTGCGCTGCCAACACATCATTTCTTACTTGACTAGTTACACATGTGCGCTGCCACCACATCATTTCTTACTTGACTAGTTACACGTGTGCGCTGCCACCACATCATTTCTTACTTGACTAGTTAAACGTGTGCGCTGCCACCACATAATTTCTTACTTGACTAGTTAAACGTGTGCGCTGCCACCACATAATTTCTTACTTGACTAGTTACACATGTGCGCTGCCACCACATAATTTCTTACTTGACTAGTTACACGTGCGCTGCCACCACATCATTTCTTACTTGACTAGTTACACGTGCGCTGCCACCACATCATTACTTACTTGACCAGTTACACATGTGCGCTGCCACCACATAATTTCTTACATGACTAGTTACACATGTGCGCTGCCACCACATAATTTCTTACTTGACTAGTTACACGTGTGCGCTGCCACCACATCATTTCTTACTTGACAGGTTACACGTGTGCGCTGCCACCACATCATTTCTTACTTGACTAGTTACACGTGTGCGCTGCCACCACATAATTTCTTACTTGACTAGTTACACATGTGCGCTGCCACCACATAATTTCTTACTTGACTAGTTACACGTGTGCGCTGCCACCACATCATTTCTTACTTGACTAGTTACACATGTGCGCTGCCACCACATCATTTCTTACTTGACCGGTTACACATGTGCGCTGCCACCACATAATTTCTTACTTGACTAGTTACACATGTGCGCTGCCACCACATAATTTCTTACTTGACTAGTTACACATGTGCGCTGCCACCACATAATTTCTTACTTGACTAGTTACACATGTGCGCTGCCACCACATAATTTCTTACTTGACTAGTTACACATGTGCGCTGCCACCACATAATTTCTTACTTGACTAGTTACACATGTGCGCTGCCACCTTATAATTTCTTACTTGACTAGTTACACATGTGCGCTGCCACCACATCATTTCTTACTTGACTAGTTACACGTGCGCTGCCACCACATAATTTCTTACTTGACCAGTTACACATGTGCGCTGCCACCACATAATTTCTTACTTGACTAGTTACACGTGTGCGCTGCCACCACATAATTTCTTACTTGACTAGTTACACGTGTGCGCTGCCACCACATCATTTCTTACTTGACTAGTTACACATGTGCGCTGCCGCCACATAATTTCTTACTTGACTAGTTACACGTGCGCTGCCACCACATAATTTCTTACTTGACTAGTTACACATGTGCGCTGCCACCACATAATTTCTTACTTGACTAGTTACACATGTGCGCTGCCACCACATTATTTCTTACTTGACTAGTTACACATGTGCGCTGCCGCCACATAATTTCTTACTTGACTAGTTACACGTGCGCTGCCACCACATAATTTCTTACCTGACTAGTTACACATGTGCGCTGCCACCACATAATTTCTTACTTGACTAGTTACACATGTGCGCTGCCACCACATCATTTCTTACTTGACTAGTTACACATGTGCGCTGCCACCACATAATTTCTTACTTGACTAGTTACACGTGCGCTGCCACCACATAATTTCATACTTGACTAGTTACACATGCGCTGCCAACACATCATTTCTTACTTGACTAGTTACACATGTGTGCTCCCACCACATCATTTCTTACTTGACTAGTTACACATGTGCGCTGCCACCACATAATTTCTTACTTGACCAGTTACACGTACGCTGCCACCACATAATTTCTTACTTGACTAGTTACACATGTGCGCTGCCACCACATCATTTCTTACTTGACTAGTTACACATGTGCGCTGCCACCACATCATTTCTTACCTGACTAGTTACACATGTGCGCTGCCACCACATAATTTCTTACTTGACTAGTTACATGTGCGATGCCACCACATAATTTCTTACTTGACTAGTTACACGTGCGCTGCCACCACATAATTTCTTACTTGACTAGTTAGACATGCGCTGCCAACACATCATTTCTTACTTGACTAGTTACACATGTGCGCTGCCACCACATTATTTCTTACTTGACTAGTTACACATGTGCGCTGCCACCACATCATTTCTTACCTGACTAGTTACACATGTGCGCTGCCACCACATCATTTCTTACTTGACTAGTTACATGTGCGATGCCACCACATAATTTCTTACTTGACTAGTTACACGTGCGCTGCCACCACATAATTTCTTACTTGACTAGTTACACATGTGCGCTGCCACCACATCATTTCTTACTTGACTAGTTACACATGTGCGCTCCCACCACATCATTTCTTACTTGACTAGTTACACATGTGCGCTGCCACCACATAATTTCTTACTTGACTAGTTACACGTGCGCTGCCACCACATAATTTCTTACTTGACTAGTTACACATGTGCTGCCAACACTTCATTTCTTACTTGACTAGTTACACATGTGCGCTCCCACCACATCATTTCTTACTTGACTAGTTACACATATGCGCTGGCACCACATCATTTCTTACTTGACTAGTTAGACATGTGCGCTGCCACCACATCATTTCTTACTTGACTAGTTAGACATGTGCGCTGCCACCACATAATTTCTTACTTGACTAGTTACACATGTGCGCTGCCACCACATAATTTCTTACTTGACTAGTTACACGTGCGCTGCCACCACATAATTTCTTACTTGACTAGTTACACATGTGCGCTGCCACCACATAATTTCTTACTTGACTAGTTACATGTGCGATGCCACCACATAATTTCTTACTTGACTAGTTACACGTGCGCTGCCACCACATCATTTCTTACTTGACTAGTTACACGTGCGCTGCCCACACATAATTTCTTACTTGACTAGTTACACATGTGCGCTGCCACCACATCATTTCTTACTTGACTAGTTACACATGTGCGCTCCCACCACATTATTTCTTACTTGACTAGTTACACATGTGCGCTGCCACCACACAATTTCTTACTTGACTGGTTACACGTGCGCTGCCACCACATAATTTCTTACTTGACTAGTTACACGTGCGCTGCCACCACATCATTTCTTACTTGACTAGTTACACATGTGCGCTGCCACCACATCATTTCTTACTTGACTAGTTACACATGTGCGCTGCCACCACATAATTTCTTACTTGACTAGTTACATGTGCGATGCCACCACATAATTTCTTACTTGACTAGTTACACGTGCGCTGCCACCACATAATTTCTTACTTGACTAGTTACACATGCGCTGCCAACACATCATTTCTTACTTGACTAGTTACAAATGTGCGCTGCCACCACATCATTTCTTACTTGACTAGTTACACATGTGCGCTCCCACCACATTATTTCTTACTTGACTAGTTACACGTGCGCTGCCACCACACAATTTCTTACTTGACTAGTTACACATGTGCGCTGCCACCACACCATTTCTTACTTGACTAGTTACACGTGCGCTGCCACCACATAATTTCTTACTTGACTAGTTACACATGTGCTGCCAACACTTCATTTCTTACTTGACTAGTTACACATGTGCGCTCCCACCACATAATTTCTTACTTGACTAGTTACACATGTGCTGCCAACACTTCATTTCTTACTTGACTAGTTACACATGTGCGCTCCCACCACATCATTTCTTACTTGACTAGTTACACATGTGCGCTGCCAACACATAATTTCTTACTTGACTAGTTACACGTGCGCTGCCACCACATCATTTCTTACTTGACTAGTTACACGTGTGCGCTGCCACCACATCATTTCTTACTTGACTAGTTACACATGTGCGCTGCCACCTTATAATTTCTTACTTGACTAGTTACACATGTGCGCTGCCACCACATCATTTCTTACTTGACTAGTTACACGTGCGCTGCCACCACATAATTTCTTACTTGACCAGTTACACATGTGCGCTGCCACCACATAATTTCTTACTTGACTAGTTACACGTGTGCGCTGCCACCACATAATTTCTTACTTGACTAGTTACACGTGTGCGCTGCCACCACATAATTTCTTACTTGACTAGTTACACATGTGCGCTGCCGCCACATAATTTCTTACTTGACTAGTTACACGTGCGCTGCCACCACATAATTTCTTACTTGACTAGTTACACATGTGCGCTGCCACCACATAATTTCTTACTTGACTAGTTACACATGTGCGCTGCCACCACATTATTTCTTACTTGACTAGTTACACATGTGCGCTGCCGCCACATAATTTCTTACTTGACTAGTTACACGTGCGCTGCCACCACATCATTTCTTACTTGACTAGTTACACATGTGCGCTGCCACCACATCATTTCTTACTTGACTAGTTACACGTGCGCTGCCACCACATAATTTCATACATGACTAGTTACACATGCGCTGCCAACACATCATTTCTTACTTGACTAGTTACACATGTGTGCTCCCACCACATCATTTCTTACTTGACTAGTTACACATGTGCGCTGCCACCACATAATTTCTTACTTGACCAGTTACACGTACGCTGCCACCACATAATTTCTTACTTGACTAGTTACACATGTGCGCTGCCACCACATCATTTCTTACTTGACTAGTTACACATGTGCGCTGCCACCACATCATTTCTTACCTGACTAGTTACACATGTGCGCTGCCACCACATAATTTCTTACTTGACTAGTTACATGTGCGATGCCACCACATAATTTCTTACTTGACTAGTTACACGTGCGCTGCCACCACATAATTTCTTACTTGACTAGTTAGACATGCGCTGCCAACACATCATTTCTTACTTGACTAGTTACACATGTGCGCTGCCACCACATTATTTCTTACTTGACTAGTTACACATGTGCGCTGCCACCACATCATTTCTTACCTGACTAGTTACACATGTGCGCTGCCACCACATCATTTCTTACTTGACTAGTTACATGTGCGATGCCACCACATAATTTCTTACTTGACTAGTTACACGTGCGCTGCCACCACATAATTTCTTACTTGACTAGTTACACATGCGCTGCCAACACATCATTTCTTACTTGACTAGTTACACATGTGCGCTGCCACCACATAATTTCTTACTTGACTAGTTACACATGTGCGCTCCCACCACATCATTTCTTACTTGACTAGTTACACATGTGCGCTGCCACCACATAATTTCTTACTTGACTAGTTACACGTGCGCTGCCACCACATAATTTCTTACTTGACTAGTTACACATGTGCTGCCAACACTTCATTTCTTACTTGACTAGTTACACATGTGCGCTCCCACCACATCATTTCTTACTTGACTAGTTACACATATGCGCTGGCACCACATCATTTCTTACTTGACTAGTTAGACATGTGCGCTGCCACCACATCATTTCTTACTTGACTAGTTAGACATGTGCGCTGCCACCACATAATTTCTTACTTGACTAGTTACACATGTGCGCTGCCACCACATAATTTCTTACTTGACTAGTTACACGTGCGCTGCCACCACATAATTTCTTACTTGACTAGTTACACATGTGCGCTGCCACCACATAATTTCTTACTTGACTAGTTACATGTGCGATGCCACCACATAATTTCTTACTTGACTAGTTACACGTGCGCTGCCACCACATCATTTCTTACTTGACTAGTTACACGTGCGCTGCCCACACATAATTTCTTACTTGACTAGTTACACATGTGCGCTGCCACCACATCATTTCTTACTTGACTAGTTACACATGTGCGCTCCCACCACATTATTTCTTACTTGACTAGTTACACATGTGCGCTGCCACCACACAATTTCTTACTTGACTGGTTACACGTGCGCTGCCACCACATAATTTCTTACTTGACTAGTTACACGTGCGCTGCCACCACATCATTTCTTACTTGACTAGTTACACATGTGCGCTGCCACCACATCATTTCTTACTTGACTAGTTACACATGTGCGCTGCCACCACATAATTTCTTACTTGACTAGTTACATGTGCGATGCCACCACATAATTTCTTACTTGACTAGTTACACGTGCGCTGCCACCACATAATTTCTTACTTGACTAGTTACACATGCGCTGCCAACACATCATTTCTTACTTGACTAGTTACACATGTGCGCTGCCACCACATCATTTCTTACTTGACTAGTTACACATGTGCGCTCCCACCACATTATTTCTTACTTGACTAGTTACACGTGCGCTGCCACCACACAATTTCTTACTTGACTAGTTACACATGTGCGCTGCCACCACACCATTTCTTACTTGACTAGTTACACGTGCGCTGCCACCACATAATTTCTTACTTGACTAGTTACACATGTGCTGCCAACACTTCATTTCTTACTTGACTAGTTACACATGTGCGCTCCCACCACATAATTTCTTACTTGACTAGTTACACATGTGCTGCCAACACTTCATTTCTTACTTGACTAGTTACACATGTGCGCTCCCACCACATCATTTCTTACTTGACTAGTTACACATGTGCGCTGCCAACACATAATTTCTTACTTGACTAGTTACACGTGCGCTGCCACCACATCATTTCTTACTTGACTAGTTACACGTGTGCGCTGCCACCACATCATTTCTTACTTGACTAGTTACACATGTGCGCTGCCACATCATTTCTTACCTGACTAGTTACACATGTGCGCTGCCACCACATCATTTCTTACTTGACTAGTTACATGTGCGATGCCACCACATAATTTCTTACTTGACTAGTTACACGTGCGCTGCCACCACATAATTTCTTACTTGACTAGTTACACATGCGCTGCCAACACATCATTTCTTACTTGACTAGTTACACATGTGCGCTGCCACCACATCATTTCTTACTTGACTAGTTACACATGTGCGCTGCCACCACATAATTTCTTACTTGACTAGTTACACATGTGCTGCCAACACTTCATTTCTTACTTGACTAGTTACACATGTGCGCTCCCACCACATCATTTCTTACTTGACTAGTTACACATATGCGCTGGCACCACATCATTTCTTACTTGACTAGTTACACATGTGCGCTGCCACCACATCATTTCTAACTTGACTAGTTACACGTGCGCTGCCACCACATCATTTCTTACTTGACTAGTTACACATGTGCGCTGCCACCACATAATTTCTTACTTGACTAGTTACATGTGCGATGCCACCACATAATTTCTTACTTGACTAGTTACACGTGCGCTGCCACCACATCATTTCTTACTTGACTAGTTACACGTGCGCTGCCAACACATAATTTCTTACTTGACTAGTTACACATGTGCGCTGCCACCACATCATTTCTTACTTGACTAGTTACACATGTGCGCTCCCACCACATTATTTCTTACTTGACTAGTTACACATGTGCTCTGCCACCACACAATTTCTTACTTGACTAGTTACACGTGCGCAGCCACCACATAATTTCTTACTTGACTAGTTACACATGTGCGCTGCCACCACACAATTTCTTACTTGACTAGTTACACGTGCGCAGCCACCACATAATTTCTTACTTGACTAGTTACACATGTGCGCTGCCACCACACAATTTCTTACTTGACTAGTTACACATGTGCGCTGCCACCACATAATTTCTTACTTGACTAGTTACACATGTGCGCTGCCACCACATAATTTCTTACTTGACTAGTTACATGTGCGATGCCACCACATAATTTCTTACTTGACTAGTTACACGTGCGCTGCCACCACATAATTTCTTACTTGACTAGTTACACATGCGCTGCCAACACATCATTTCTTACTTGACTAGTTACACATGTGCGCTGCCACCACATCATTTCTTACTTGACTAGTTACACATGTGCGCTCCCACCACATTATTTCTTACTTGACTAGTTACACGTGCGCTGCCACCACACAATTTCTTACTTGACTAGTTACACATGTGCGCTGCCACCACACAATTTCTTACTTGACTAGTTACACGTGCGCTGCCACCACATAATTTCTTACTTGACTCGTTACACATGTGCTGCCAACACTTCATTTCTTACTTGACTAGTTACACATGTGCGCTCCCACCACATCATTTCTTACTTGACTAATTACACATGTGCGCTGCCACCACATAATTTCTTACTTGACTAGTTACACGTGCGCTGCCACCACATAATTTCTTACTTGACTAGTTACACGTGCGCTGCCACCACATCATTTCTTACTTGACTAGTTACACGTGTGCGCTGCCACCACATAATTTCTTACTTGACTAGTTACACGTGTGCGCTGCCACCACATCATTTCTTACTTGACTAGTTACACGTGTGCGCTGCCACCACATCATTTCTTACTTGACTAGTTACACATGTGGGCTGCCACCACATAATTTCTTACTTGACTAGTTACACGTGCGCTGCCACCACATAATTTCTTACTTGACTAGTTACACGTGCGCTGCCACCACATCATTACTTACTTGACCAGTTACACATGTGCGCTGCCACCACATAATTTCTTACATGACTAGTTACACATGTGCGCTGCCACCACATAATTTCTTACTTGACTAGTTACACGTGTGCGCTGCCACCACATCATTTCTTACTTGACAGGTTACACGTGTGCGCTGCCACCACATCATTTCTTACTTGACTAGTTACACGTGTGCGCTGCCACCACATTATTTCTTACTTGACTAGTTACACATGTGCGCTGCCACCACATAATTTCTTACTTGACTAGTTACACGTGTGCGCTGCCACCACATCATTTCTTACTTGAGTAGTTACACATGTGCGCTGCCACCACATCATTTCTTACTTGACCAGTTACACATGTGCGCTGCCACCACATAATTTCTTACTTGACTAGTTACACATGTGCGCTGCCACCGCATAATTTCTCACTTGACTAGTTACACATGTGCGCTGCCACCACATAATTTCTTACTTGACTAGTTACACATGTGCGCTGCCACCACATAATTTCTTACTTGACTAGTTACACATGTGCGCTGCCACCTAATAATTTCTTACTTGACTAGTTACACATGTGCGCTGCCACCACATCATTTCGTACTTGACCAGTTACACATGTGCGCTGCCACCACATAATTTCTTACTTGACTAGTTACATGTGCGATGCCACCACATAATTTCTTACTTGACTAGTTACACGTGTGCGCTGCCACCACATCATTTCTTACTTGACTAGTTACACGTGTGCGCTGCCACCACATCATTTCTTACTTGACTAGTTACACATGTGCGCTGCCACCACATAATTTCTTACTTGACTAGTTACACGTGCGCTGCCACCACATAATTTCTTACCTGACTAGTTACACATGTGCGCTGCCACCACATAATTTCTTACTTGACTAGTTACACTTGTGCGCTGCCACCACATCATTTCTTACTTGACTAGTTACACGTGCGCTGCCACCACATCATTTCTTACTTGACTAGTTACACATGTGCGCTGCCACCACATCATTTCTTACTTGACTAGTTACACATGTGCGCTGCCACCACATCATTTCTTACTTGACTAGTTACACGTGCGCTTTCACCACATAATTTCATACTTGACTAGTTACACATGCGCTGCCAACACATCATTTCTTACTTGACTAGTTACACATGTGCGCTCCCACCACATAATTTCTTACTTGACTAGTTAGACATGTGCGCTGCCACCACATAATTTCTTACTTGACCAGTTACACGTGCGCTGCCACCACATAATTTCTTACTTGACTAGTTACACATGTGCGCTGCCACCACATCATTTCTTACTTGACTAGTTACACATGTGCGCTGCCACCACATCATTTCTTACCTGACTAGTTACACATGTGCGCTGCCACCACATCATTTCTTACTTGACTAGTTACACGTGCGCTGCCACCACATAATTTCTTACCTGACTAGTTACACATGTGCGCTGCCACCACATAATTTCTTAATTGACTAGTTACACATGTGCGCTGCCACCACATCATTTCTTACTTGACTAGTTACACGTGCGCTGCCACCACATAATTTCTTACTTGACTAGTTACACATGTGCGCTGCCACCACATCATTTCTTACTTGACTAGTTACACATGTGCGCTGCCACCACATCATTTCTTACTTGACTAGTTACACATGTGCGCTGCCACCACATAATTTCTTACTTGACTAGTTACACATGTGCGCTGCCACCTAATAATTTCTTACTTGACTAGTTACACATGTGCGCTGCCACCACATCATTTCGTACTTGACCAGTTACACATGTGCGCTGCCACCACATAATTTCTTACTTGACTAGTTACATGTGCGATGCCACCACATAATTTCTTACTTGACTAGTTACACGTGTGCGCTGCCACCACATCATTTCTTACTTGACTAGTTACACGTGTGCGCTGCCACCACATCATTTCTTACTTGACTAGTTACACATGTGCGCTGCCACCACATAATTTCTTACTTGACTAGTTACACGTGCGCTGCCACCACATAATTTCTTACCTGACTAGTTACACATGTGCGCTGCCACCACATAATTTCTTACTTGACTAGTTACACTTGTGCGCTGCCACCACATCATTTCTTACTTGACTAGTTACACGTGCGCTGCCACCACATCATTTCTTACTTGACTAGTTACACATGTGCGCTGCCACCACATCATTTCTTACTTGACTAGTTACACATGTGCGCTGCCACCACATCATTTCTTACTTGACTAGTTACACGTGCGCTTTCACCACATAATTTCATACTTGACTAGTTACACATGCGCTGCCAACACATCATTTCTTACTTGACTAGTTACACATGTGCGCTCCCACCACATAATTTCTTACTTGACTAGTTAGACATGTGCGCTGCCACCACATAATTTCTTACTTGACCAGTTACACGTGCGCTGCCACCACATAATTTCTTACTTGACTAGTTACACATGTGCGCTGCCACCACATCATTTCTTACTTGACTAGTTACACATGTGCGCTGCCACCACATCATTTCTTACCTGACTAGTTACACATGTGCGCTGCCACCACATAATTTCTTACTTGACTAGTTACACGTGCGCTGCCACCACATAATTTCTTACCTGACTAGTTACACATGTGCGCTGCCACCACATAATTTCTTAATTGACTAGTTACACATGTGCGCTGCCACCACATCATTTCTTACTTGACTAGTTACACGTGCGCTGCCACCACATAATTTCTTACTTGACTAGTTACACATGTGCGCTGCCACCACATCATTTCTTACTTGACTAGTTACACATGTGCGCTGCCACCACATCATTTCTTACTTGACTAGTTACACGTGCGCTGCCACCACATAATTTCATACTTGACTAGTTACACATGCGCTGCCAACACATCATTTCTTACTTGACTAGTTACACATGTGCGCTCCCACCACATAATTTCTTACTTGACTAGTTACACATGTGCGCTCCCACCACATAATTTCTTACTTGACTAGTTACACATGTGCGCTGCCACCACATAATTTCTTACTTGACCAGTTACACGTGCGCTGCCACCACATAATTTCTTCCTTGACTAGTTACACATGTGCGCTGCCACCACATCATTTCGTACTTGACTAGTTACACATGTGCGCTGCCACCACATAATTTCTTACTTGACTAGTTACACATGTGCGCTGCCACCACATCATTTCTTACCTGACTAGTTACACATGTGCGCTGCCACCACATCATTTCTTACTTGACTAGTTACATGTGCGATGCCACCACATAATTTCTTACTTGACTAGTTACACGTGCGCTGCCACCACATAATTTCTTACTTGACTAGTTAGACATGCGCTGCCAACACATCATTTCTTACTTGACTAGTTACACATGTGCGCTGCCACCACATTATTTCTTACTTGACTAGTTACACATGTGCGCTGCCACCACATCATTTCTTACCTGACTAGTTACACATGTACGCTGCCACCACATCATTTCTTACTTGACTAGTTACATGTGCGATGCCACCACATAATTTCTTACTTGACTAGTTACACGTGCGCTGCCACCACATAATTTCTTACTTGACTAGTTACACATGCGCTGCCAACACATCATTTCTTACTTGACTAGTTACACATGTGCGCTGCCACCACATCATTTCTTACTTGACTAGTTACACATGTGCGCTCCCACCACATCATTTCTTACTTGACTAGTTACACATGTGCGCTGCCACCAAATAATTTCTTACTTGACTAGTTACACATGTGCGCTGCCACCACATCATTTCTTACTTGACTAGTTACACGTGCGCTGCCACCACATCATTTCTTACTTGACTAGTTACACATGTGCGCTGCCACCACATCATTTCTTACTTGACTAGTTACACATATGCGCTGGCACTACATCATTTCTTACTTGACTAGTTACATGTGCGATGCCACCACATAATTTCTTACTTGACTAGTTACACGTGTGCGCTGCCACCACATCATTTCTTACTTGACTAGTTACACGTGTGCGCTGCCACCACATCATTTCTTACTTGACTAGTTACACATGTGCGCTGCCACCACATAATTTCTTACTTGACTAGTTACACGTGCGCTGCCACCACATAATTTCTTACCTGACTAGTTACACATGTGCGCTGCCACCACATAATTTCTTACTTGACTAGTTACACTTGTGCGCTGCCACCACATCATTTCTTACTTGACTAGTTACACGTGCGCTGCCACCACATCATTTCTTACTTGACTAGTTACACATGTGCGCTGCCACCACATCATTTCTTACTTGACTAGTTACACTTGTGCGCTGCCACCACATCATTTCTTACTTGACTAGTTACACGTGCGCTTTCACCACATAATTTCATACTTGACTAGTTACACATGCGCTGCCAACACATCATTTCTTACTTGACTAGTTACACATGTGCGCTCCCACCACATAATTTCTTACTTGACTAGTTACACATGTGCGCTGCCACCACATAATTTCTTACTTGACCAGTTACACGTGCGCTGCCACCACATAATTTCTTACTTGACTAGTTACACATGTGCGCTGCCACCACATCATTTCTTACTTGACTAGTTACACATGTGCGCTGCCACCACATCATTTCTTACTTGACTAGTTACACATGTGCGCTGCCACCACATCATTTCTTACTTGACTAGTTACACATGTGCGCTGCCACCACATAATTTCTTACTTGACTAGTTACACGTGCGCTGCCACCACATAATTTCTTACCTGACTAATTACACATGTGCGCTGCCACCACATAATTTCTTACTTGACTAGTTACACATGTGCGCTGCCACCACATCATTTCTTACTTGACTAGTTACACATGCGCTGCCACCACATCATTTCTTACTTGACTAGTTACACATGTGGGCTGCCACCACATCATTTCTTACTTGACTAGTTACACATGTGCGCTGCCACCACATCATTTCTTACTTGACTAGTTACACGTGCGCTGCCACCACATAATTTCATACTTGACTAGTTACACATGCGCTGCCAACACATCATTTCTTACTTGACTAGTTACACATGTGCGCTCCCACCACATAATTTCTTACTTGACTAGTTACACATGTGCGCTGCCACCACATAATTTCTTACTTGACCAGTTACACGTGCGCTGCCACCACATAATTTCTTACTTGACTAGTTACACATGTGCGCTGCCACCACATCATTTCTTACTTGACTAGTTACACATGTGCGCTGCCACCACATAATTTCTTACTTGACTAGTTACACATGTGCGCTGCCACCACATCATTTCTTACCTGACTAGTTACACATGTGCGCTGCCACCACATAATTTCTTACTTGACTAGTTACATGTGCGATGCCACCACATAATTTCTTACTTGACTAGTTACACGTGCGCTGCCACCACATAATTTCTTACTTGACTAGTTAGACATGCGCTGCCAACACATCATTTCTTACTTGACTAGTTACACATGTGCGCTGCCACCACATCATTTCTTACTTGACTAGTTACACATGTGCGCTCCCACCACATCATTTCTTACTTGACTAGTTACACATGTGCGCTGCCACCAAATAATTTCTTGCTTGACTAGTTACACGTGCGCTGCCACCACATAATTTCTTACTTGACTAGTTACACATGTGCTGCCAACACTTCATTTCTTACTTGACTAGTTACACATGTGCGCTCCCACCACATCATTTCTTACTTGACTAGTTACACATATGCGCTGGCACCACATCATTTCTTACTTGACTAGTTACACATGTGCGCTGCCACCACATCTTTTCTTACTTGACTAGTTAGACATGTGCGCTGCCACCACATAATTTCTTACTTGACTAGTTACACATGTGCGCTGCCACCACATAATTTCTTACTTGACTAGTTACACGTGCGCTGCCACCACATCATTTCTTACTTGACTAGTTACACATGTGCGCTGCCACCACATAATTTCTTACTTGACTAGTTACATGTGCGATGCCACCACATAATTTCTTACTTGACTAGTTACACGTGCGCTGCCACCACATCATTTCTTACTTGACTAGTTACACGTGCGCTGCCAACACATAATTTCTTACTTGACTAGTTACACATGTGCGCTGCCACCACATCATTTCTTACTTGACTAGTTACACATGTGCGCTCCCACCACATTATTTCTTACTTGACTAGTTACACATGTGCGCTGCCACCACACAATTTCTTACTTCACTAGTTACACATGTGCGCTGCCACCACACAATTTCTTACTTGACTAGTTACACGTGCGCTGCCACCACATAATTTCTTACTTGACTAGTTACACATGTGCTGCCAACACTTCATTTCTTACTTGACTAGTTACACATGTGCGCTCCCACCACATCATTTCTTACTTGACTAGTTACACATGTGCGCTGCCACCACATCATTTCTTACTTGACTAGTTACACGTGCGCTGCCACCACATCATTTCTTACTTGACTAGTTACACGTGCGCTGCCACCACATAATTTCTTACTTGACTAGTTACACACGTGCGCTGCCACCACATCATTTCTTACTTGACTAGTTACACATGTGCGCTGCCACCACATCATTTCTTACTTGACTAGTTACACGTGCGCTGCCACCACATAATTTCTTACTTGACTAGTTACACGTGTGCGCTGCCACCACATCATTTCTTACTTGACTAGTTACACACGTGCGCTGCCACCACATCATTTCTTACTTGACTAGTTACACATGTGCGCTGCCACCACATCATTTCTTACTTGACTAGTTACACGTGCGCTGCCACCACATCATTTCTTACTTGACTAGTTACACATGTGCGCTGCCACCACATCATTTCTTACTTGACTAGTTACACGTGCGCTGCCACCACATAATTTCTTACTTGACTAGTTACACGTGCGCTGCCACCACATCATTTCTTACTTGACTAGTTACACACGTGCGCTGCCACCACATCATTTCTTACTTGACTAGTTACACGTGCGCTGCCACCACATCATTTCTTACTTGACTAGTTACACATGTGCGCTGCCACCACATCATTTCTTACTTGACTAGTTACACATGTGCGCTGCCACCAGATCATTTCTTACTTGACTAGTTACACATGTGCGCTGCCACCACATCATTTCTTACTTGACTAGTTACACATGTGCGCTGCCACCACATAATTTCTTACTTGACTAGTTGCACGTGCGCTGCCACCACATCATTTCTTACTTGACTAGTTACACATGTGCGCTGCCACCACATCATTTCTTACTTGACTAGTTACACATGTGCGCTGCCACCACATAATTTCTTACTTGACTAGTTACACGTGCGCTGCCACCACATCATTTCTTACTTGACTAGTTACACACGTGCGCTGCCACCACATCATTTCTTACTTGACTAGTTACACGTGCGCTGCCACCACATCATTTCTTACTTGACTAGTTACACATGCGCGCTGCCACCACATCATTTCTTACCTGACTAGTTACACATGTGCGCTGCCACCACATCATTTCTTACTTGACTAGTTACATGTGCGATGCCACCACATAATTTCTTACTTGACTAGTTACACGTGCGCTGCCACCACATAATTTCTTACTTGACTAGTTAGACATGCGCTGCCAACACATCATTTCTTACTTGACTAGTTACACATGTGCGCTGCCACCACATTATTTCTTACTTGACTAGTTACACATGTGCGCTGCCACCACATCATTTCTTACCTGACTAGTTACACATGTGCGCTGCCACCACATCATTTCTTACTTGACTAGTTACATGTGCGATGCCACCACATAATTTCTTACTTGACTAGTTACACGTGCGCTGCCACCACATAATTTCTTACTTGACTAGTTACACATGCGCTGCCAACACATCATTTCTTACTTGACTAGTTACACATGTGCGCTGCCACCACATCATTTCTTACTTGACTAGTTACACATGTGCGCTCCCACCACATCATTTCTTACTTGACTAGTTACACATGTGCGCTGCCACCAAATAATTTCTTACTTGACTAGTTACACGTGCGCTGCCACCACATAATTTCTTACTTGACTAGTTACACATGTGCTGCCAACACTTCATTTCTTACTTGACTAGTTACACATGTGCGCTCCCACCACATCATTTCTTACTTGACTAGTTACACATGTGCGCTCCCACCACATCATTTCCCTACTTGACTAGTTACATGTGCGATGCCACCACATAATTTCTTACTTGACTAGTTACACGTGTGCGCTGCCACCACATCATTTCTTACTTGACTAGTTACACGTGTGCGCTGCCACCACATCATTTCTTACTTGACTAGTTACACATGTGCGCTGCCACCACGTAATTTCTTACTTGACTAGTTACACGTGCGCTGCCACCACATAATTTCTTACCTGACTAGTTACACATGTGCGCTGCCACCACATAATTTCTTACTTGACTAGTTACACTTGTGCGCTGCCACCACATCATTTCTTACTTGACTAGTTACACGTGCGCTGCCACCACATCATTTCTTACTTGACTAGTTACACATGTGCGCTGCCACCACATCATTTCTTACTTGACTAGTTACACATGTGCGCTGCCACCACATCATTTCTTACTTGACTAGTTACACGTGCGCTTTCACCACATAATTTCATACTTGACTAGTTACACATGCGCTGCCAACACATCATTTCTTACTTGACTAGTTACACATGTGCGCTCCCACCACATAATTTCTTACTTGACTAGTTACACATGTGCGCTGCCACCACATAATTTCTTACTTGACCAGTTACACGTGCGCTGCCACCACATAATTTCTTACTTGACTAGTTACACATGTGCGCTGCCACCACATCATTTCTTACTTGACTAGTTACACAATTGCGCTGCCACCACATAATTTCTTACTTGACTAGTTACACATGTGCGCTGCCACCACATCATTTCTTACTTGACTAGTTACACATGTGCGCTGCCACCACATAATTTCTTACTTGACTAGTTACACGTGCGCTGCCACCACATAATTTCTTACCTGACTAGTTACACATGTGCGCTGCCACCACATAATTTCTTACTTGACTAGTTACACATGTGCGCTGCCACCACATCATTTCTTACTTGACTAGTTACACGTGCGCTGCCACCACATCATTTCTTACTTGACTAGTTACACATGTGCGCTGCCACCACATCATTTCTTACTTGACTAGTTACACATGTGCGCTGCCACCACATCATTTCTTACTTGACTAGTTACACGTGCGCTGCCACCACATAATTTCATACTTGACTAGTTACACATGCGCTGCCAACACATCATTTCTTACTTGACTAGTTACACATGTGCGCTCCCACCACATAATTTCTTACTTGACTAGTTACACATGTGCGCTCCCACCACATAATTTCTTACTTGACTAGTTACACATGTGCGCTGCCACCACATAATTTCTTACTTGACCAGTTACACGTGCGCTGCCACCACATAATTTCTTACTTGACTAGTTACACATGTGCGCTGCCACCACATCATTTCTTACTTGACTAGTTACACATGTGCGCTGCCACCACATAATTTCTTACTTGACTAGTTACACATGTGCGCTGCCACCACATCATTTCTTACCTGACTAGTTACACATGTGCGCTGCCACCACATAATTTCTTACTTGACTAGTTACATGTGCGATGCCACCACATAATTTCTTACTTGACTAGTTACACGTGCGCTGCCACCACATAATTTCTTACTTGACTAGTTAGACATGCGCTGCCAACACATCATTTCTTACTCGACTAGTTACACATGTGCGCTGCCACCACATCATTTCTTACTTGACTAGTTACACATGTGCGCTGCCACCACATCATTTCTTACTTGACTAGTTACACATGTGCGCTGCCACCACATAATTTCTTACTTGACTAGTTACACATGTGCGCTGCCACCACATCATTTCTTACTTGACTAGTTACACATGTGCGCTGCCACCACATAATTTCTTACTTGACTAGTTACACGTGCGCTGCCACCACATAATTTCTTACCTGACTAGTTACACATGTGCGCTGCCACCACATAATTTCTTACTTGACTAGTTACACATGTGCGCTGCCACCACATCATTTCTTACTTGACTAGTTACACGTGCGCTGCCACCACATCATTTCTTACTTGACTAGTTACACATGTGCGCTGCCACCACATCATTTCTTACTTGACTAGTTACACATGTGCGCTGCCACCACATCATTTCTTACTTGACTAGTTACACGTGCGCTGCCACCACATAATTTCATACTTGACTAGTTACACATGCGCTGCCAACACATCATTTCTTACTTGACTAGTTACACATGTGCGCTCCCACCACATAATTTCTTACTTGACTAGTTACACATGTGCGCTCCCACCACATAATTTCTTACTTGACTAGTTACACATGTGCGCTGCCACCACATAATTTCTTACTTGACCAGTTACACGTGCGCTGCCACCACATAATTTCTTACTTGACTAGTTACACATGTGCGCTGCCACCACATCATTTCTTACTTGACTAGTTACACATGTGCGCTGCCACCACATCATTTCTTACTTGACTAGTTACACATGTGCGCTGCCACCACATCATTTCTTACCTGACTAGTTACACATGTGCGCTGCCACCACATCATTTCTTACCTGACTAGTTACACATGTGCGCTGCCACCACATCATTTCTTACCTGACTAGTTACACATGTGCGCTGCCACCACATCATTTCTTACTTGACTAGTTACACATGTGCGCTGCCACCACATCATTTCTTACCTGACTAGTTACACATGTGCGCTGCCACCACATCATTTCTTACCTGACTAGTTACGCATGTGCGCTGCCACCACATAATTTCTTACTTGACTAGTTACACATGTGCGCTGCCACCACATCATTTCTTACTTGGCTAGTTACACATGTGCGCTGCCACCACATAATTTCTTACTTGACTAGTTACACATGTGCGCTGCCACCACATCATTTCTTACCTGACTAGTTACACATGTGCGCTGCCACCACATAATTTCTTACTTGACTAGTTACACGTGCGCTGCCACCACATAATTTCTTACTTGACTAGTTAGACATGCGCTGCCAACACATCATTTCTTACTCGACTAGTTACACATGTGCGCTGCCACCACATCATTTCTTACTTGACTAGTTACACATGTGCGCTCCCACCACATCATTTCTTACTTGACTAGTTACACATGTGCGCTGCCACCAAATAATTTCTTGCTTGACTAGTTACACGTGCGCTGCCACCACATAATTTCTTACTTGACTAGTTACACATGTGCTGCCAACACTTCATTTCTTACTTGACTAGTTACACATGTGCGCTCCCACCACATCATTTCTTACTTGACTAGTTAGACATGTGCGCTGCCACCACATAATTTCTTACTTGACTAGTTACACATGTGCGCTGCCACCACATAATTTCTTACTTGACTAGTTACACGTGCGCTGCCACCACATCATTTCTTACTTGACTAGTTACACATGTGCGCTGCCACCACATAATTTCTTACTTGACTAGTTACATGTGCGATGCCACCACATAATTTCTTACTTGACTAGTTACACGTGCGCTGCCACCACATCATTTCTTACTTGACTAGTTACACGTGCGCTGCCAACACATAATTTCTTACTTGACTAGTTACACATGTGCGCTGCCACCACATCATTTCTTACTTGACTAGTTACACATGTGCGCTCCCACCACATTATTTCTTACTTGACTAGTTACACATGTGCGCTGCCACCACACAATTTCTTACTTGACTAGTTACACATGTGCGCTGCCACCACACAATTTCTTACTTGACTAGTTACACGTGCGCTGCCACCACATAATTTCTTACTTGACTAGTTACACATGTGCTGCCAACACTTCATTTCTTACTTGACTAGTTACACATGTGCGCTCCCACCACATCATTTCTTATTTGACTAGTTACACATGTGCGCTGCCACCACATCATTTCCTACTTGACTAGTTACACGTGCGCTGCCACCACATCATTTCTTACTTGACTAGTTACACGTGCGCTGCCACCACATCATTTCTTACTTGAGTAGTTACACACGTGCGCTGCCACCACATCATTTCTTACTTGACTAGTTACACGTGCGCTGCCACCACATCATTTTTTACTTGACTAGTTACACGTGCGCTGCCACCACATAATTTCTTACTTGACTAGTTACACACGTGCGCTGCCACCACATCATTTCTTACTTGACTAGTTACACATGTGCGCTGCCACCACATCATTTCTTACTTGACTAGTTACACGTGCGCTGCCACCACATCATTTCTTACTTGACTAGTTACACGTGCGCTGCCACCACATCATTTCTTACTTGACTAGTTACACACGTGCGCTGCCACCACATCATTTCTTACTTGACTAGTTACACGTGCGCTGCCACCACATCATTTCTTACTTGACTAGTTACACATGTGCGCTGCCACCACATCATTTCTTACTTGACTAGTTACACATGTGCGCTGCCACCACATCATTTCTTACTTGACTAGTTACACATGTGCGCTGCCACCACATCATTTCTTACTTGACTAGTTACACATGTGCGCTGCCACCACATAATTTCTTACTTGACTAGTTGCACGTGCGCTGCCACCACATCATTTCTTACTTGACTAGTTGCACGTGCGCTGCCACCACATCATTTCTTACTTGACTAGTTACACATGTGCGCTATCACCACATCATTTGTTACTTGACTAGTTACACATGTGCGCTGCCACCACATCATTTCTTACTTGACTAGTTACACGTGCGCTGCCACCACATCATTTCTTACTTGACTAGTTACACACGTGCGCTGCCACCACATCATTTCTTACTTGACTAGTTACACGTGCGCTGCCACCACATCATTTCTTACTTGACTAGTTACACATGTGCGCTGCCACCACATAATTTCTTACTTGACTAGTCACACATGTGCGCTGCCACCACATCATTTCTTACTTGACTAGTTACACATGTGCGCTGCCACCACATCATTTCTTACTTGACTAGTTACACATGTGCGCTGCCACCACATCATTTCTTACTTGACTAGTTACACATGTGCGCTGCCACCACATCATTTCTTACTTGACTATTTACACATGTGCGCTGCCACCACATCATTTCTTACTTGACTAGTTACACATGTGCGCTGCCACCACATCATTTCTTACTTGACTAGTTGCACGTGCGCTGCCACCACATCATTTCTTACTTGACTAGTTGCACGTGCGCTGCCACCACATCATTTCTTACTTGACTAGTTACACATGTGCGCTATCACCACATCATTTCTTACTTGACTAGTTACACATGTGCGCTGCCACCACATCATTTCTTACTTGACTAGTTACACGTGCGCTGCCACCACATCATTTCTTACTTGACTAGTTACACATGTGCGCTGCCACCACATAATTTCTTACTTGACTAGTTACACATGTGCGCTGCCACCACATAATTTCTTACTTGACTAGTTACACATGTGCGCTGCCACCACATCATTTCTTACTTGACTAGTTACACGTGCGCTGCCACCACATCATTTCTTACTTGACTAGTTACACATGTGCGCTGCCACCACATCATTTCTTACTTGACTAGTTACACATGTGCGCTGCCACCACATCATTTCTTACTTGACTAGTTACACATGTGCGCTCCCACCACATTATTTCTTACTTGACTAGTTACACATGTGCGCTGCCACCACACAATTTCTTACTTGACTAGTTACACATGTGCGCTGCCACCACACAATTTCTTACTTGACTAGTTACACGTGCGCTGCCACCACATAATTTCTTACTTGACTAGTTACACATGTGCTGCCAACACTTCATTTCTTACTTGACTAGTTACACATGTGCGCTCCCACCACATCATTTCTTACTTGACTAGTTACACATGTGCGCTGCCACCACATAATTTCTTATTTGACTAGTTACACGTGCGCTGCCACCACATAATTTCTTACTTGACTAGTTACACATGCGCTGCCACCACATAATTTCTTACTTGACTAGTTACACACGTGCGCTGCCACCACATCATTTCTTACTTGACTAGTTACACGTGCGCTGCCACCACATAATTTCTTACTTGACTAGTTACACGTGCGCTGCCACCACATCATTTCTTACTTGACTAGTTACACGTGCGCTGCCACCACATCATTTCTTACTTGACTAGTTACACACGTGCGCTGCCACCACATCATTTCTTACTTGACTAGTTACACGTGCGCTGCCACCACATAATTTCTTACTTGACTAGTTACACACGTGCGCTGCCACCACATCATTTCTTACTTGACTAGTTACACACGTGCGCTGCCACCACATCTTTTCTTACTTGACTAGTTACACGTGCGCTGCCACCACATCATTTCTTACTTGACTAGTTACACGTGCGCTGCCACCACATCATTTCTTACTTGACTAGTTACACACGTGCGCTGCCACCACATCATTTCTTACTTGACTAGTTACACGTGCGCTGCCACCACATCATTTCTTACTTGACTAGTTACACATGTGCGCTGCCACCACATCATTTCTTACTTGACTAGTTACACATGTGCGCTGCCACCACATCATTTCTTACTTGACTAGTTACACATGTGCGCTGCCACCACATCATTTCTTACTTGACTAGTTACACATGTGCGCTGCCACCACATCATTTCTTACTTGACTAGTTGCACGTGCGCTGCCACCACATCATTTCTTACTTGACTAGTTGCACGTGCGCTGCCACCACATCATTTCTTACTTGACTAGTTACACATGTGCGCTATCACCACATTTCTTACTTGACTAGTTACACATGTGCGCTGCCACCACATCATTTCTTACTTGACTAGTTACACGTGCGCTGCCACCACATCATTTCTTACTTGACTAGTTACACATGTGCGCTGCCACCACATCATTTCTTACTTGACTAGTTACACATGTGCGCTGCCACCACATCATTTCTTACTTGACTAATTACACATGTGCGCTGCCACCACATCATTTCTTACTTGACTAGTTACACATGTGCGCTGCCACCACATCATTTCTTACTTGACTAGTTACACATGTGCGCTGCCACCACATCATTTCTTACTTGACTAGTTACACACGTGCGCTGCCACCACATCATTTTTTACTTGACTAGTTACACGTGCGCTGCCACCACATAATTTCTTACTTGACTAGTTACACACGTGCGCTGCCACCACATCATTTCTTACTTGACTAGTTACACACGTGCGCTGCCACCACATCTTTTCTTACTTGACTAGTTACACGTGCGCTGCCACCACATCATTTCTTACTTGACTAGTTACACGTGCGCTGCCACCACATCATTTCTTACTTGACTAGTTACACACGTGCGCTGCCACCACATCATTTCTTACTTGACTAGTTACACGTGCGCTGCCACCACATCATTTCTTACTTGACTAGTTACACATGTGCGCTGCCACCACATCATTTCTTACTTGACTAGTTACACATGTGCGCTGCCACCACATCATTTCTTACTTGACTAGTTACACATGTGCGCTGCCACCACATCATTTCTTACTTGACTAGTTGCACGTGCGCTGCCACCACATTATTTCTTACTTGACTAGTTGCACGTGCGCTGCCACCACATCATTTCTTACTTGACTAGTTACACATGTGCGCTATCACCACATCATTTCTTACTTGACTAGTTACACATGTGCGCTGCCACCACATCATTTCTTACTTGACTAGTTACACGTGCGCTGCCACCACATCATTTCTTACTTGACTAGTTACACATGTGCGCTGCCACCACATCATTTCTTACTTGACTAGTTACACATGTGCGCTGCCACCACATCATTTCTTACTTGACTAGTTACACATGTGCGCTGCCACCACATCATTTCTTACTTGACTAGTTACACATGTGCGCTGCCACCACATCATTTCTTACTTGACTAGTTACACATGTGCGCTGCCACCACATCATTTCTTACTTGACTAGTTACACATGTGCGCTGCCACCACATCATTTCTTACTTGACTAGTTACACATGTGCGCTGCCACCACATCATTTCTTACTTGACTAGTTACACATGTGCGCTGCCACCACATAATTTCTTACTTGACTAGTTGCACGTGCGCTGCCACCACATCATTTCTTACTTGACTAGTTGCACGTGCGCTGCCACCACATCATTTCTTACTTGACTAGTTACACATGTGCGCTATCACCACATCATTTCTTACTTGACTAGTTACACATGTGCGCTGCCACCACATCATTTCTTACTTGACTAGTTACACGTGCGCTGCCACCACATCATTTCTTACTTGACTAGTTACACATGTGCGCTGCCACCACATCATTTCTTACTTGACTAGTTACACATGTGCGCTGCCACCACATCATTTCTTACTTGACTAGTTACACATGCGCTGCCACCACATAATTTCTTACTTGACTAGTTACACATGTGCGCTGCCACCACATCATTTCTTACTTGACTAGTTACACGTGCGCTGCCACCACATCATTTCTTACTTGACTAGTTACACACGTGCGCTGCCACCACATAATTTCTTACTTGACTAGCTGCACGTGCGCTGCCACCACATCATTTCTTACTTGACTAGTTGCACATGTGCGCTGCCACCACATCATTTCTTACTTGACTAGTTGCACATGTGCGCTGCCACCACATCATTTCTTATTTGACTAGTTACACACGTGCGCTGCCACCACATAATTTCTTACTTGACTAGTTGCACGTGCGCTGCCACCACATCATTTCTTACTTGACTAGTTACACATGTGCGCTGCCACCACATCATTTCTTACTTGACTAGTTACACATGTGCGCTATCACCACATCATTTCTTACTTGACTAGTTACACATGTGCGCTGCCACCACATCATTTCTTACTTGACTAGTTACACGTGCGCTGCCACCACATCATTTCTTACTTGACTAGTTACACATGTGCGCTGCCACCACATCATTTCTTACTTGACTAGTTACACATGTGCGCTGCCACCACATCATTTCTTACTTGACTAGTTACACATGCGCTGCCACCACATAATTTCTTACTTGACTAGTTACACATGTGCGCTGCCACCACATCATTTCTTACTTGACTAGTTACACATGTGCGCTGCCACCACATCATTTCTTACTTGACTAGTTACACATGTGTGCTGCCACCACATTATTTCTTACTTGACTAGTTACACATGTGTGCTGCCACCACATTATTTCTTACTTGACTAGTTACACATGTGTACTGCCACATAATTTCTAACTTGACTAGTTACACATGTGTACTGCCACATAATTTCTTACTTGACTAGTTATACATGTGAGCTGCCACCACATCATTTCCCAGCGTGCGCTGACAAAGTGCATCTTGTCCTGCTGAGTCAGCGTTCATGCTGCTGATGTTGTCGACAACAGTACGACAAATGTCACACACGTGACCTTCATATCAACAGGAGGTTGCCTACAGCCGCCGCTGCCAATGTTTTTGATTGGAGGTGATTTGTGTTCATGGACTCAAGGAGTCAGGCCTGCGGTTGTTGGAACATTTGCAACAGTGATAATCTGGGATTTTTATTCAGAGGCCCTCACATTAAAAATGTTTTATTCAAGGTGGTCTCGGTCTTGTTGAGGGGCTGGGAATCAAACCCACGGTCGGTGTGTTTCTGTATTTAAACAACAAGTGGTCACCTTGACCTTGTTTCCAAGTATAAAGAACCTTGGCGCTCTCTCTGGGCGTGACGGGGGTGTTGTGGTGTTGTCGCCACCCGGGCCCCCCGGCACATGCCGCAGTGCAGCTGCTTAGGTTGTCACCTCCCAGCTGGGGGGCTTGCAGGCTTACACTAAGACCCCCGAGATTATTCACTTGCTGTTAACGATAAAAAAGCTTTACCGGCTTCGGCAGTGGATTTTTTGGAGCTAATTTGCTAACTTCAGACGACAGTTTTGGAGCCACGGCCTCAAGTTTAAATACTCTGTGCTTCAGGCGCTCGGCATTTATCTGAAATAGAAAGGTTGAGGAATGTCGTAAAGGGCAAACGGCAGAGTTACACCTTCCAGTCACACAACACATGCATCATATACTGACCTGTCTCTCTCTTTCTATTCGCTCTCTAGCCTGGCCAGCTCCGTGAGGTCACATGACCAGGATGAAGACGTCCAGCAGGCTTCAGATCTTCACCTCGCATGTTTTAAAGGCCAATTGGAGCTGAAATGTCCCACTTTTGTGTTAGCTTTTCTGCTTTTATGGCCGCACACTCGGTGATTTAATAATAATAATGTTGCAGGTCCCAGGTAGGCAGGACAAGCAGTCAGATAATAATGTCCTGTTAAACAGGAGGAAAAAGCACACACACACGTCTCAATTGTTCACAGACTGCTCGCTCTCATCAGAACTTATTAACAGAAATTACAAATCCACAAATCACTTAATTTCCCACATCTTTTGTCACTTTGTATTATCAAGTCAATGTATTTTACTTTATCTTCACCTCTATTTTCAGCAAAACACTCAATAAACTATCATTAAACTGTTACTGTATCACTGGAGTTATAATTACCATAACAATACTGTATGCCTTTTTCACATATCCACATCATCACTCCTAAACATACAAAATAGTGCTCAATTACATTTATTTCACTGTCTTGTCTTCCTCAGGAATATCCACCTTTAACTTCATGCACTTTTTAGTAACATTCATTTAAGCACTTTTCTTTTCTTCAGATTCTTCTTCTTATAATAGCAGCTTTTAGTTACTGTACTTGAAATTTTCGTTGACCATTCCTGAGCGCTTAAAAGCCTACTAAAAGCCACTACTAGCGACCACGCAGTCTGATAGTTTATATATCAATGATGAAATATTAACATTGCAACACATGCCAATACGGCCGCTTTAGTTTATTAAATTGCAATTTTTCATTTCGCGCGGAAGTATCATGCTAAAACGTCGCGGTATGATGACGTGTGTGCGTGACGTCACACATTGTAGAGGACATTTTATCCCAGCACCACTCACAGCTATAAGTCGTCTCTTTTCATCGCATAATTACACAGTATTCTGAACATGTGTTGCTGAATCTTTTGCAATTGGTTCAATTAAGAATTGAGACGTCAAAGAAGAAAGATGTAGGTGGGAAGCGGTGTATTGATGTAAACACAGATGTTGTTTTCCTTGTTTACATTCCCGAAAGATGACGGTGAAGCTTTACTATGGAACGGAGCGGTCAAGCGAACATGGTTCCCTACCACATGTCACCCAGTAGGTTTCGGTGAGAAAATGGTGGTAAAAAGTCGGCTTTGACTGTAGACATGAGCGGAGAGCTGCGTCGTTCCTCCTGCACCTGTCAAAGAGGCAACTGCGGACTCTCTTGCCTCCTCCCTCTGGCCGCCCCCAACCGTCGGATGCTTCCACTGTGGAGGAAGTATCGGCTGCCTTCGCCTCGTCGAGAAACATAGCTTTCCTCGGAGACACTGGCGGTCACCACACCTGTGGCCACACCCCTCCAACTTTCATGTTGTACAGGTACGAGCATATAATCTCACTAAAACACTAGTAACACAATAAGCAGATAAGGGATTTTCCAGAATTATCCCAGTAAATGTGTCTAATAACATCTGAATCGCTCTGCCGTCTAGTTTTCTTTTTTCTTTCTAGTCCTTCACTCTCACTTTCCTCGTCCACAAATCTTTCACCCTCACTCAAATTAATGGATAAATTGTCGCTTTCTCAGTCCGAATCAATCTACCTCCTGCTGGCCATAATTGTAAACAATGTTCAGATGTGAGGAGCTCCACAACCCGTGACATCACGCGCACATTGTCTGCTACTTCCGGTACAGGCAAGGCTTTTTTATTAGCGACCAAAAGTTGCAAATTTTATCGTGGATGTTCTCTACTAAATCCTTTCAGCATGAATATGGCAATATGGCAAAATGATGAAGTATGACACATAGAATGGACCTGCTATCCCCGTTTAAATAAGAACATCTCATTTCAGTAGGCCTTTAACTTATATAACCATGTCTAAACATGATAAAATAGCATGTAAAACATTTTTCAGAACACACACATTATACAAAATATATTAGAAAATCAATAAGTAAACGGGAGCTGTAATTTAGGAGTGTGAATTAGGAACAGAAGTTTCTACACAAACATTGTGCACTCACGTCGCCATTTTGTATTCATTGACAAACACTAACTACACCTTGCAAACACTTTAGAGTTAGACTCCACCATCACAAGGTGTACTTCAAATGATAATGAGCACATAGATATCATTAAATGAGTTGATTCACCAGAACTAACCTCTTAAAGAAGAGGAAAAAGCACACAGAAGGTTTCAGTTGTTCACAGACTGCTGGCTCTCATCACAATGAACACACACTTCCGGTCTGCAGGTAATAACATTTAATTAGGAAGAAACGCTCTACTGCCCCCTGCTGACCAAGGTGAATATTGACAAATGTGGAATGACTGCTCCAAAAAACATTTCAAAACACAAAATAAATAAATAAATCAACACCAAAATGTGACACATTATGGGTTGGTCCCAATAATAATAATATATGATACTTTCTTTTCTTTTACCGTCACGTTGATGTTGTTAAAGCTACTGAACACAAAGTGGATATAGAAGTACTTGCAGGTAAATGGAGTGATATCTCTGTTTGTTGCCAAAAGCATCAGTTTGACTGTCATTGATGGAGCAATATGAACCAAAAGGAGGAACTTCACTGTAAATAGTGCTAATGCTAACATGGCCATGTTAGCGTACCAGCTAGCAAAATGTTGGTTGCTAATGAACCCTCAGTACCACCGTCCCTTCAGGGTTCAAACACAAACACCAAAAATATGCGCAACCTTTTGAACAAGCCAGCAGTTACTTTTCACTTTTGGAGTCTTCAGACATTTTCTGCAAAAACAGACATGATGTGGCAATGATGTCACCATATGTCATCCAATCAGAGGGCTGACAATCATCTGTCACTTTTCTACAAACCACACCTTCTCAAACCTTTGCTCACCACCGCAGAAATCACCTCCCGGTACCACATCATTAAATACAGTAGTATAGTAGACCTAAGTATTCATTAAGTACCACCATCATGACAACATTCAATACAGTAGTGTAGTAGACCTAAGTATTCATTAAGTACCACCATCATGACAACATTAAATACATTGGTGTAGTAGACCTAAGTACTCATTAAGTACCACCATCATGACAACATTAAATACAGTAGTGTAGTAGACCTAAGTACTCATTAAGTACCACCTTCATGACAACATTAAATACAGTAATGTAGTAGACCTAAGTATTCATTAAGTACCACCATCATGACAACATTCAATACAGTAATGTAGTAGACCTAAGTATTCATTAAGTACCACCATCATGACAACATTCAATACAGTAGTGTAGTAGACCTAGGTATTCATTAAGTACCACCATCATGACAACATTAAATACAGTAATGTAGTTGACCTAAGTATTCATTAAGTACCACCATCATGACAACATTCACTACAGTAGTGTAGTAGACCTAAGTACTCATTAAGTACCACCATCATAACAACATTAAATACAGTAGTGTAGTAGACCTAAGTATTCATTAAGTACCACCATCATGACAACATTAAATACAGTAGTGTAGTAGACCTAAGTACTCATTAAGTACCACCATCATGACAACATTAAATACAGTAGTGTAGTAGACCTAAGTACTCATTAAGTACCACCATCATGACAACATTCAATACAGTGGTGTAGTAGACCTAAGTATTCATTAAGTACCACCATCATGACAACATTCAATACAGTAGTGTAGTAGACCTAAGTATTCATTAAGTACCACCATCATGACAACATTAAACACAGTAGTGTAGTAGACCTAAGTATTCATTAAGTACCACCATCATGACAACATTAAATACAGTAGTGCCGTGGCCCGATTGGTACCGGGCCGCAGAAGAATTTTTTATAAAAAAGAAAAAAAAATTTTTTTTTTTTTAAATCAACATAAAAAACACAATATACACTTACAAATAGTGCACCAACCACAAAAAACTCCCTTTTTCATGACAAAAACGTCCCTTTTTCATGACAAAGAAGGAAAAAAAAAAAAAAAGGACACCCCCCCCCCGGGCCGCGGGACAAATTATTAAGCGTTGACCGGTCCGCGGATACAAAAAGGTTGGGGACCACTGCAGTAGTGTAGTAGACCTAAGTATTCATTAAAAACAAGGCAGATGTTTTATTTAAGAAGTATATTTCATAGTTTTGGCAACTGTCCCATCACACACAGTTTGAACAGTAACACTGTGTTGGAATAAAGGACAATACAACACCGCACTTTAATGAAGTGATTCTCTGGTGTACCACTAGGTGGAGCCCGTGTAGCAGTCTGACAATGTGTGTGTGCTTCACACAGCAATGTCAAGTCAACAAGTGAAGGAACATGTGTGATGTGCACTGCTAGTGTGTCCATGATGATGATGTGTACTTTCACACTTGTGTCTGCAGGTCATGATGTCATGTTCTAAGTGCATGATGTCATCTTTTAAGTGCATGTTGTCCTGTTCTAAGTGCATGTCGTCCTGTTCTAAGTGCACGATGTCATCTTTTAAGTGCATGTTGTCCTGTTCTACGTGCATGTCGTCGTGTTCTAAGTGCATGATGTCGTGTTCTAAGTGCATGATGTCATGTTCTAAGTGCATGATGTCGTGTTCTAAGTGCATGATGTCATCTTTTAAGTGCATGTTGTCCTGTTCTAAGTGCATGATGTCATGTTCTAAGTGCATGATGTCATCTTTTAAGTGCATGATGTCATCTTTTAAGTGCATGATGTCATCTTTTAAGTGCATGATGTCATGTTCTATGTGCATGATGTCGTGTTCTACGTGCATGATGTCGTGTTCTACGTGCATGATGTCGTGTTCTAAGTGCATGATGTCATCTTTTAAGTGCATGTTGTCCTGTTCTAAGTGCATGATGTCATGTTCTAAGTGCACGATGTCATGTTCTAAGTGCACGATGTCATCTTTTAAGTGCATGTTGTCCTGTTCTAAGTGCATGTCGTCATGTTCTAAGTGCATGAGGTCGTGTTCTACGTGCATGATGTCGTGTCCTAAGTGCATGATGTCATCTTTTAAGTGCATGTTGTCCTGTTCTAAGTGCATGATGTCATGTTCTAAGTGCACGATGTCATCTTTTAAGTGCATGTTGTCCTGTTCTAAGTGCATGTCGTCATGTTCTAAGTGCATGATGTCGTGTTCTAAGTGCATGATGTCGTGTTCTAAGTGCATGATGTCATGTTCTAAGTGCATGATGTCATCTTTTAGGTGCATGTTGTCCTGTTCTAAGTGCATGATGTCATGTTCTACGTGCATGATATCGTGTTCTAAGTGCATGATGTCGTGTTCTAAGTGCATGATGTCATCTTTTAAGTGCATGTTGTCCTGTTCTAAGTGCATGATGTCATGTTCTAAGTGCATGATGTCATGTTCTAAGTGCATGATGTCATCTTTTAAGTGCATGTTGTCCTGTTCTAAGAGCATGATGTCATGTTCTAAGTGCATGATGTCATCTTTTAAGTGCATGATGTCGTGTTCTACGTGCATGATGTCGTGTTCTACGTGCATGATGTCGTGTTCTAAGTGCATGATGTCATCTTTTAAGTGCATGTTGTCCTGTTCTAAGTGCATGATGTCATGTTCTAAGTGCATGTCATCATCTTTTAAGTGCATGTTGTCCTGTTCTAAGTGCATGTTGTCATGTTCTACGTGCATGATGTCATCTCCTATGTGCATGTCATGTTCTAAGTGCATGATGTCCTGTTCTAAGTGCATGATGTCATCTTCTAAGTGCATGTCGTCATGTTCTAAGTCCATGATGTCGTGTTCTAAGTGCATGATGTCATGTTCTAAGTGCATGATGTCATCTTTTAAGTGCATGTTGTCCTGTTCTAAGTGCATGACGTCATGTTCTACGTGCATGATGTCGTGTTCTAAGTGCATGATGTCGTGTTCTAAGTGCATGATGTCATGTTCTAAGTGCATGATGTCACCTTTTAAGTGCATGTTGTCCTGTTCTAAGTGCATGATGTCATGTTCTAAGTGCATGATGTCATCTTTTAAGTGCATGTTGTCCTGTTCTAAGTGCATGATGTCATGTTCTAAGTGCATGATGTCATCTTTTAAGTGCATGTCATGTTCTACGTGCATGATGTCGTGTTCTAAGTGCATGTCGTCATCTTTTAAGTGCATGTTGTCCTGTTCTAAGTGCATGTTGTCATGTTCTACGTGCATGATGTCATCTTCTATGTGCATGATGTCATGTTCTAAGTGCATGATGTCCTGTTCTAAGTGCATGTTGTCATGTTCTACGTGCATGATGTCATCTTCTATGTGCATGATGTCATGTTCTAAGTGCATGATGTCCTGTTCTAAGTGCATGATGTCATCTTCTAAGTGCATGTTGTCATGTTCTAAGTGCATGATGTCGTGTTCTAAGTGCATGATGTCGTGTTCTAAGTGCATGATGTCATCTTTTAAGTGCATGTTGTCCTGTTCTAAGTGCATGATGTCATGTTCTAAGTGCATGATGTCATCTTTTAAGTGCATGATGTCATCTTTTAAGTGCATGATGTCATGTTCTACGTGCATGATGTCGTGTTCTACGTGCATGATGTCGTGTTCTACGTGCATGATGTCGTGTTCTAAGTTCATGATGTCACCTTTTAAGTGCATGTTGTCCTGTTCTAAGTGCATGACGTCATGTTCTACGTGCATGATGTCGTGTTCTAAGTGCATGATGTCGTGTTCTAAGTGCATGATGTCATGTTCTAAGTGCATGATGTCATCTTTTAAGTACATGTTGTCCTGTTCTAAGTGCATGATGTCATGTTCTAAGTGCATAATGTCATCTTTTAAGTGCATGTTGTCCTGTTCTAAGTGCATGATGTCATGTTCTAAGTGCATGATGTCATCTTTTAAGTGCATGATGTCATGTTCTACGTGCATGATGTCGTGTTCTAAGTGCATGTCATCATCTTTTAAGTGCATGTTGTCCTGTTCTAAGTGCATGTTGTCATGTTCTACGTGCATGATGTCATCTTCTATGTGCATGATGTCATGTTCTAAGTGCATGATGTCCTGTTCTAAGTGCATGTTGTCATGTTCTACGTGCATGATGTCATCTTCTATGTGCATGATGTCATGTTCTAAGTGCATGATGTCCTGTTCTAAGTGCATGATGTCATCTTCTAAGTGCATGATGTCATCTTCTAAGTGCATGTTGTCATGTTCTAAGTGCATGATGTCGTGTTCTAAGTGCATGATGTCGTGTTCTAAGTGCATGATGTCATGTTCTAAGTGCATGATGTCATCTTTTAAGTGCATGTTGTCCTGTTCTAAGTGCATGATGTCATGTTCTAAGTGCATGATGTCATCTTTTAAGTGCATATTGTCCTGTTCTAAGTGCATGATGTCATGTTCTAAGTGCATGATGTCATCTTCTACGTGCATGATGTCATGTTCTAAGCGCATAATGTCATGTTTTAAGTGCATGTTGTCCTGTTCTAAGTGCATGATGTCATGTTGTAAGTGCATGATGTCATCTTCTACGTACATGATGTTCGGTTCTAAGTGCATGATGTCATCTTTTAAGTGCATGTTGTCCTGTTCTAAATGCATGATGTCATGTTCTAAGTGCATGTCATCTTTTAAGTGCATGTTGTCCTGTTCAAAGTGCATGATGTCATGTCCTAGGTGCATGATGTCATGTTCTAAGTGCATGATGTCATGTTCTAAGTGCATGTCATGTTCAAAGTGCATGATGTCATGTTCTAAGTGCATGATGTCATGTTCTAAGTGCATGTTGTCATGTTCTAAGTGCGTGCATGTTTTCATGTTCCAAAGGCATGTTTTCATGTTCAAAGTGCATGATGTCATGTTCTAAGTGCATGTTGTCATGTTCTAAGTGCATGATGTCATGTTCTAAGTGCATGATGTCATGTTCTAAGTGCATGATGTCATGTTCAAAGTGCATGATGTCATGTTCTAAGCGCATGTTTTCATGTTCCAAAGGCATGTTTTCATGTTCAAAGTGCATGATGTCATGTTCTAAGTGCATGTTGTCATGTTCTAAGTGCGTGCATGTTTTCATGTTCCAAAGGCATGTTTTCATGTTCTAAGTGCATGATGTCATGTTCTAAGTGCATGTTGTCATGTTCTAAGTGCGTGCATGTTTTCATGTTCCAAAGGCATGTTTTCATGTTCTAAGTGCCTGATGTCATGTTCTAAGTGCATGTTGTCATGTTCTAAGTGCGTGCATGTTTTCATGTTCCAAAGGCATGTTTTCATGTTCAAAGTGCATGATGTCATGTGTAAGTGCATGTTGTCATGTTCCAACGGCATGTTTTCATGTTCTAAGTGCATGATGTCATGTTCTAAGTGCATGTTGTCATGTTCTAAGTGCGTGCATGTTTTCATGTTCCAAAGGGATGTTTTCATGTTCTAAGTGCCTGATGTCATGTTCTAAGTGCATGTTGTCATGTTCTAAGTGCGTGCATGTTTTCATGTTCCAAAGGCATGTTTTCATGTTCTAAGTGCCTGATGTGATGTTCTAAGTGCATGTTGTCATGTTCTAAGTGCGTGCATGTATTCATGTTCCAAAGGCATGTTTTCATGTTCAAAGTGCATGATGTCATGTTCTAAGTGCATGTTGTCATGTTCTAAGTGCATGTTTTCATGTTCTAAGTGCATGTTTTCATGTTCCAAAGGCATGTTTTCATGCTCCAAAGGCATGTTTTCATGTTCAAAGTGCATGATGTCATGTTGTAAGTGCATGTTGTCATGTTCTAAGTGCGTGCATATTTTCATGTTCTAAGTGCATGATGTCATGTTCAAAGTGCATGATGTCATGTTCTAAGTGCATGATGTCATGTTCTAAGTGCACGTTTTCATGTTCCAGAGGCATGTTTTCATGTTCAAAGTGCATGATGTCATGTTGTAAGTGCATGTTGTCATGTTCTAAGTGCGTGCATGTTTTCATGTTCCAAAGGCATGTTTTCATGTTCAAAGTGCATGATGTCATGTTCTAAGTGCACGTTTTCATGTTCCAAAGGCATGTTTTCATGTTCAAAGTGCATGATGTCATGTTGTAAGTGCATGTTGTCATGTTCTAAGTGCGTATATGTTTTCATGTTCCAAAGGCATGTTTTCATGTTCTAAGTGCATGATGTCCTGTTCAAAGTGCATGATGTCATGTTCTAAGTGCATGTTGTCATGTTCTAGGTGCATGTTGTCATGTTCTAAGTGCGTGCATGTTTTCATGTTCCAAAGGCATGTTTTCATGTTCTAAGTGCATGATGTCATGTTCAAAGTGCATGATGCCATGTTCTAAGTGCATGTTGTCATGTTCTAAGTGCGTGCATGTTTTCATGTTCCAAAGGCATGTTGTCATGTTCTAAGTGCATGATGTCATGTTTTAAGTGCATGTTGTTGTATTTTAAGTGCATGATGTCATGTTCTAAGTCCATGTTTTCATGTTCCAAAGGCATGTTTTCATGTTCAAAGTGCATGTTGTCATGTTCTAGGTGCATGTTGTCATGTTCTAAGTGCGTGCAGGTTTTCATGTTCCAAAGGCATGTTTTCATGTTCCTAGTGCATGATGTCATGTTCAAAGTGCATGATGTCATGTTCTAAGTGCATGTTGTCATGTTCTAAGTGCGTGCATGTTTTCATGTTCCAAAGGCATGTTTTCATGTTGTAAGTGCATGTTGTCATGTTCTAAGTGCATGATGTCATGTTCTAAGTGCATGATGTCATGTTCTAAGTGCATGTTGTCGTATTTTAAGTGCATGATGTCATATTTGATACACATGAACACAAGTCCTAAAAATGTGACTTTTTCCACGCTTGTTTGGTCCTTTTTAGCGACGCAAATGTACGCCACTGAAATATTTTGGCCGAAGTTGAACCTCCATTGTGTCACGCCTCAGTAGTTGGGTGCTTGGGATTTCAGGGAAAGTGTTTGCCGCAGTTTTGGTGTGGTGTCACCGTCACGGTACGACCAACTTTTAGTCAAGGCTGTTTTCTGTTTCATGATGGAAGTTAGACAAATACACAAGTTTGGAAGTTAGACAAATACACAAGTTTGTTCCACCTGGATGGTGCACACACTACAGCTGTCAATCATTGGGCACCACACTTTTCCATTTTTGAAGGTCACCATTCCATTCACAATCTATTATCGATTTGAAACAACTCTCATTTCAAAATCCATATTCTTTAATAACTTTGGCTGCTAGTTCTATGATGAACTACATTCCTACATAAGACAGATAAACAGCTGTGATATATGTCTATATGACTTACAATAAGACTGGTTTGTTGAATAAAATTAAACCAGACATTTAATAAAGTCAAATACAAATAAGACAACAAGAGAAATATCCAACTCTTCTGTAAATGCTAAATAAAAAGAGAATACAACAAATCCTTTTCAACTTATATTCCATTGAATAAACTGCAAAGACAAGATATTCATCTTCACACTGACAAACTTTGTTATTTTTTGCAAATATTAGCTCGTTTGGAATTTGATGGCTGCAACATGTTTCAAAAAAGCTGTCACGAGTGGCAAAATAGAGTGAGAACATTGAGGAATGGTCATCAAACACTTATTTGGCACATCCCACAGGTGAACAGGCTAACTGGGAACAGGTAGGTGCCATCCTGAGGTGGGTGTTCCACTTGGATGTTTAAAGGTGACGATCACCTCAGTTTTCTTGGCAATGAGCCAAAGTCCAACCTTGGTGGACTCTGACTCCACTCGGTTCAAGAGCTCCTGTGCTTGCTTCATGTGGTTGGAGAGCAGACTGATGTCATCCATGTAAGTCTAGGTCTGTCAAGACTACTGCAGGTCTGTCTAGGTCTGTCAAGACTACTGCAGGTCTGTCTAGGTCTGTCAAGACTACTGCAGGTCTGTCAAGACTACTGCAGGTCTGCCTAGGTCTGTCAAGACTACTGCAGGTCTGCCTAGGTCTGTCAAGACTACTGCAGGTCTGTCAAGACTACTGCAGGTCTGTCTAGGTCTGTCAAGACTACTGCAGGTCTGTCTAGGTCTGTCAAGACTACTGCAGGTCTGTCAAGACTACTACAGGTCTGTCAAGAGTACTGCAGTTCTGTCAAGACTACTGCAGGTCTGTCAAGATTACTGCAGGTCTGTCAAGACTACTGCAGGTCTGTCTAGGTCTGTCAAGACTACTACAGGTCTGTCAAGATTACTGCAGGTCTGTCTAGGTCCGTCAAGACTACTACAGGTCTGTCAAGACTACTGCAGGTCTGTCAAGACTACTGCAGGTCTGTCTAGGTCTGTCAAGACTACTACAGGTCTGTCAAGACTACTGCAGGTCTGTCTAGGTCTGTCAAGACTACTGCAGGTCTGTCAAGACTACTGCAGGTCTGTCTAGGTCTGTCAAGACTACTACAGGTCTGTCAAGACTACTGCAGGTCTGTATAGGTCTGTCAAGACTACTGCAGGTCTGTCTAGGTCTGTCAAGACTACTACAGGTCTGTCAAGACTACTGCAGGTCTGTCTAGGTCTGTCAAGACTACTACAGGTCTGTCAAGACTACTGCAGGTCTGTCAAGACTACTGCAGGTCTGTCTAGGTCTGTCAAGACTACTACAGGTCTGTCAAGACTACTGCAGGTCTGTCTAGGTCTGTCAAGACTACTGCAGGTCTGTCAAGACTACTGCAGGTCTGTCTAGGTCTGTCAAGACTACTACAGGTCTGTCAAGACTACTGCAGGTATGTATAGGTCTGTCAAGACTACTACAGGTCTGTCAAGACTACTGCAGGTCTGTCAAGACTACTGCAGGTCTGTCTAGGTCTGTCGAGACTACTGCAGGTCTGTCTAGGTCTGTCGAGACTACTACAGGTCTGTCAAGACTACTGCAGGTCTGTCTAGGTCTGTCAAGACTACTACAGGTCTGCCAAGACTACTGCAGGTCTGTCAAGAGTACTGCAAGTCTGTCAAGACTACTGCAGGTCTGTCTACGTCTGTCAAGACTACTGCAGGTCTGTCTAGGTCTGTCAAGACTACTGCAGGTCTGTCAAGACTACTGCAGGTCTGTCAAGACTACTGCAGGTCTGTCAAGACTACTGCAGGTCTGTCTAGGTCTGTCAAGACTACTGCAGGTCTGTCAAGACTACTACAGGTCTGTCAAGACTACTGCAGGTCTGTCTAGGTCTGTCAAGACTACTGCAGGTCTGTCAAGACTACTGCAGGTCTGTAAAGACCACTGCAGGGTGTCTTCTCGACCTCCTGGTGTAATGGTAAGGCCAAGATCCTGCTAATCTCCTTTGAAGGCCTTCCTTAAAGGCCTACTGAAATGAGATGTTCTTATTTAAACGGGGATAGCAGGTCCATTCTATGTGTCATACTTCATCATTTCGCCATATTGCCATATTTTTGCTGAAAGGATTTAGTAGAGAACATCCATGATAAAGTTTGCAACTTTTGTTCACTACTAAAAAAGCCTTGCCTGTACCGGAAGTAGCAGACAATGTGCGCGTGACGTCACGGGTAGTGGAGCTCCTCACATTGTTTACAATCATGGCCACCAGCAGCCAGAGCGATTCGGACCGAGAAAGCAACAATTTCCCCATTAATTAGAGCGAGGATGAAAGATTCGCGGATGAAGAAATTTAGAGTGAGGGACTGGAAAAAAATAAATAAAAAAGTAAAAAAGAAAAAAGGTGATTGCATTGGTTATGATTCAGAAGTTTTTAGACACATTTACTAAAACCTGCCGGTCGACATGTAGTCGAGATCCATGTTCGCTTGACCGCTCTGATCCATAGTAAAGCTTCACCTCTGGGAATTTTAAACAAGAAAACACCGGCTGTGTTTGTGTGGCTAAAGACTAAAGCTTCCCACCTCCATCTTCTACTTTGACTTCTCCATTATTAATTGAACAAATTGCAAAAGATTCAACAACACAGATGTCCAGAATACTGTGGAATTGCGCGATGAAAAGAGAAGACTTTTAGCCCCAAGTGGTGCTGAGCTAATATGTCCCCTCCAACCAATAACGTCACGCGCACGTGTCATCATTCTGCGATGTTTTCAACAGGAAACTCCGCGGGAAATTTAAAATTGTAATTTAGTCAACTAAAAATAGGATCCTGGGGGGGTGGCTTGGGGACACTGAGGTTCAGTCGCACCCTCATGGTGACCACGCGGTGAGCTGAATGTGCTGTACGGCTCAGCATTTAGGATAGAGTCCCTCCACTTTTGCCTCACTAGGATGTAGTCTAGCTGACGTTGTGTACCTGAGGCTCAGTCTCGGAAACTCCAGCTCTTGCCTGTTCTTTTCTGGAACAAGGTGTTCGCTGCCAAGAGCTGGTGTTCCATGAAAAGGGTGGTGAGGTATGCGCCATTGCGGTTAGTAGTGTTGTGATAAGGGAAGGGAGCATACTCTTGTTCAATCCTAGCGTTGAAGTTGCCAAGGATTGCCAGGAAGTTGTGGGCTGGAACATCCCGGACCGCTGTTGTGAGTTCCTAGTAGAACTTCTCCACCTCCTCAGATAGTGTCACATTGGTGGGTGAGTACACAACTATTAGCGTTGTTACTGGGTTGCTTGGGAATTCTGCAATAGGGATCCTGTCGGTATGGTGGTAAACCCGACGGAGAGCCTTACGCGCCAGAGAACCAAGCAACAGCCTACGGCCCCTGTTGCTGCCTGGGCCTCGTTTTGCCACGATGATGCAGAGATGAACATGGTCTGGTCATCAGTTTGGACTCTTTTGTGTTCCTTGATCCCCAGGATCTCCACTACCCATTCCTCAGCACAGTGTGTCAGCTCAATCAGCCTCGCTTCTTCTCTTGCTGTGCATGCTTTGAAGATTCCCATAACGAATGGCCTCCCACAGCGCATGAGGTGCTGTGATCAAACAGAAACCTCCCTGGTACACTCCCAGGTTATGAGGTCCTGTCGTCATGGTGCCCTCCAGAAGGAGCACCAGCACCACCGTCCGCCGCGATATTCCTGCGGACTCCCACCGCTGGAAGTATAGGTTTTGGGAGACTGTGTACTCCATAATTGACTTCACTATGCTGAAAGCGGACTGTGGGGCGCAACTCCTCGCAGTCCCGGTTTTAGTTCAGAGTGTCCTTCTCCTAAACGGGTTGCCATCCAAGGCTATGAGCCCCATCGACCCAAGCTATTTCAACCATAGCTTGGACAGTGATTGGCAGATGCCAGGGCGTGTCCACACACTGGTGGGCCTGATTGCCTCACCTCTGGGGCCCACTGCTGCTCCGAGATCTCCTACAGTTAGGCCGTGTGTGGCCACGAGGAGACACTGCAGAAGTCTTGACCCAGACTGGGTTGGTCAGCAGCTTGAACTAAGGCAGGGGGGTAACATGCATGTCTACAAGCAACGTCTCTCTAGTATGCTGCACTAGACGCATCAATACACTCTGCGAGCTCTCGCCCACTCAGACACAACTGGTCATGAACCAGTGGCCATGGTCTCCTTAAAGACAAGGTGGACCCTCCATGTGACCTCCAACAACATTGGCCATGGTCTCCTTAAAGACAAGGTGGACCCTCCATGTGACCTCCAAAAAGAGTGGCCATGGTGTCCTTAAAGACAAGGTGGACCCTCCATGTGACCTCCAACAAGAGTGGCCATGGTCTCCTTGTAGACAAGATGGACCCTCCATGTGACCTCCAACAAGAGTGGCCATGGTCGCCTTCTAGACAAGGTGGACCCTCCATGTGACCTCCAAAAAGAGTGGCCATGGTCTCCTTAAAGACAAGGTGGACCCTCCATGTGACCTCCAACAAGAGTGGCCATGGTCTCCTTAAAGACAGGGCGGACCCTCCATGTGACCTCCAACAAGAGTGGCCATGGTCTCCTTAAAGACAAGGTGGACCCTCCATGTGACCTCCAACAAGAGTGGCCATGGCCTCCTTCTAGACAAGGTGGACCCTCCATGTGACCTCCAACAAGAGTGGCCATGGTCTCCTTGTAGACAAGATGGACCCTCCATGTGACCTCCAACAAGAGTGGCCATGGTCTCCTTCTAGACAAGGTGGACCCTCCATGTGACCTCCAACAAGAGTGGCCATGGTCTCCTTCTAGACAAGGTGGACCCTCCATGTGACCTCCAACAAGAGTGGCCATGGTCTCCTTTTAGACAAGGTAGACCCTCCATGTGACCTCCAACAAGAGTGGCCATGGTCTCCTTCTAGACAAGGTGGACCCTCCATGTGACCTCCAACAAGAGTGGCCATGGTCTCCTTCTAGACAAGGTGGACCCTCCATGTGACCTCCAACAAGAGTGGCCATGGTCTCCTTCTAGACAAGGTGGACCCTCCATGTGACCTCCAACAAGAGTGGCCATGGTCTCCTTCTAGACAAGGTGGACCCTCCATGTGACCTCCAAAAAGAGTGGCCATGGTCTCCTTAAAGACAAGGTGGACCCTCCATGTGACCTCTAACAAGAGTGGCCATGGTCTCCTTGTAGACAAGGTGGACCCTCCATGTGACCTCCAACAAGAGTGGCCATGATCTCCTTGTAGACAAGGTGGACCCTCCATGTGACCTCCAACAAGAGTGGCCATGGTCTCCTTCTAGACAAGGTGGACCCTCCATGTGACCTCCAACAAGAGTGGCCATGGTCTCCTTCTAGACAAAGTGGACCCTCCATGTGACCTCCAACAAGAGTGGCCATGGTCTCCTTCTAGACAAGGTGGACCCTCCATGTGACCTCCAACAAGAGTGGCCATGGTCTCCTTTCTAGACAAGGTGGACCCTCCATGTGACCTCCAACAAGAGTGGCCATGGTCTCCTTCTAGACAAGGTGGACCCTCCATGTGACCTCCAACAAGAGTGGCCATGGTCTCCTTCTAGACAAGGTAGACCCTCCATGTGACCAACAAGAGGGGCCATAGTCTCCTTCTAGACAAGGTAGACCCTCCATGTGACCAACAAGGGTGGCCATGGTCTCCTTCTAGACAAGGTGGACCCTCCATGTGACCTCCAACAAGAGTGGCCATGGTCTCCTAAAGACAAGGTGGACCCTCCATGTGACCTCCAACAAGAGTGGCCATGGTCTCCTTCTAGACAAGGTGGACCCTCCATGTGACCTCCAACAAGAGTGGCCATGGTCTCCTTCTGGACAAGGTGGACCCTCCATGTGACCTCCAACAAGAGTGGCCATGGTCTCCTTCTAGACAAGGTGGACCCTCCATGTGACCTCCAACGAGAGTGGCCATGGTCTCCTTCTAGACAAGGTGGACCCTCCATGTGACCTCCAACAAGAGTGGCCATGGTCTCCTTGTAGACAAGGTGGACCCTCCATGTGACCTCCAACAAGAGTGGCCATGGTCTCCTTCTAGACAAGGTGGACCCTCCATGTGACCTCCAACAAGAGTGGCCATGGTCTCCTTCTAGACAAGGTAGACCCTCCATGTGACCAACAAGAGTGGCCATGGTCTCCTTCTAGACAAGGTAGACCCTCCATGTGACCAACAAGAGTGGCCATGGTCTCCTTCTAGACAAGGTGGACCCTCCATGTGACCTCCAACAAGAGTGGCCATGGTCTCCTTAAAGACAAGGTGGACCCTCCATGTGACCTCCAACAAGAGTGGCCATGGTCTCCTTCTAGACAAGGTGGACCCTCCATGTGACCTCCAACAAGAGTGGCCATGGTCTCCTTCTAGACAAGGTGGACCCTCCATGTGACCTCCAACAAGAGTGGCCATGGTCTCCTTCTAGACAAGGTGGATCCTCCATGTGACCTCCAACGAGAGTGGCCATGGTCTCCTTCTAGACAAGGTGGACCCTCCATGTGACCTCCAAAAAGAGTGGCCATGGTCTCCTTGTAGACAAGGTGGACCCTCCATGTGACCTCCAACAAGAGTGGCCATGGTCTCCTTCTAGACAAGGTGGACCCTCCATGTGACCTCCAACAAGAGTGGCCATGGTCTCCTTCTAGACAAGGTGGACCCTCCATGTGACCTCCAGAAAGAGTGGCCATGGTCTCCTTCCAGACAAGGTAGACCCTCCATGTGACCTCCAATAAGAGTGGCCATGGTCTCCTTCTAGACAAGGTGGACCCTCCATGTGACCTCCAACAAGAGTGGCCATGGTCTCCTTCTAGACAAGGTGGACCCTCCATGTGACCTCCAACAAGAGTGGCCATGGTCTCCTTCTAGACAAGGTGGACCCTCCATGTGACCTCCAATAAGAGTGGCCATGGTCTCCTTGTAGACAAGATGGACCCTCCATGTGACCTCCAACAAGAGTGGCCATGGTCTCCTTCTAGACAAGGTGGACCCTTCATGTGACCTCCAACAAGAGTGGCCATGGTCTCTTTGTAGACAAGGTGGACCCTCCATGTGACCTCCAACAAGAGTGGCCATGGTCTCCTTCTAGACAAGGTGGACCCTCCATGTGACCAACAAGAGTGGCCATGGTCTCCTTCTAGACAAGGTGGACCCTCCATGTGACCTCCAACAAGAGTGGCCATGGTCTCCTTGTAGACAAGGTGGACCCTCCATGTGACCTCCAACAAGAGTGGCCATGGTCTCCTTGTAGACAAGGTGGACCCTCCATGTGACCTCCAACAAGAGTGGCCATGGTCTCCTTCTAGACAAGGTGGACCCTCCATGTGACCTCCAACAAGAGTGGCCATGGTCTCCCTCTGGACAAGGTGGACCCTCCATGTGACCTCCAACAAGAGTGGCCATGGTCTCCTTCTAGACAAGGTGGACCCTCCATGTGACCTCCAACAAGAGTGGCCATGGTCTCCTTGTAGAGAAGATGGACCCTCCATGTGACCTCCAACAAGAGTGGCCATGGTCTCCTTCTAGACAAGGTAGACCCTCCATGTGACCAACAAGAGTGGCCATGGTCTCCTTCTAGACAAGGTGGACCCTCCATGTGACCTCCAACAAGAGTGGCCATGGTCTCCTTCTAGACAAGGTGGACCCTCCATGTGACCTCCAACAAGAGTGGCCATGGTCTCCTTCTAGACAAGGTGGACCCTCCATGTGACCAACAAGAGTGGCCATGGTCTCCTTCTAGACAAGGTGGACCCTCCATGTGACCTCCAACAAGAGTGGCCATGGTCTCCTTCTAGACAAGGTGGACCCTCCATGTGACCAACAAGAGTGGCCATGGTCTCCTTCTAGACAAGGTGGACCCTCCATGTGACCTCCAACAAGAGTGGCCATGGTCTCCTTGTAGACAAGATGGACCCTCCATGTGACCTCCAACAAGAGTGGCCATGGTCTCCTTCTAGACAAGGTGGACCATCCATGTGACCTCCAACAAGAGTGGCCATGGTCTCCTTCTAGACAAGGTGGACCCTCCATGTGACCTCCAACAAGAGTGGCCATGGTCTCCTTCTAGACAAGGTGGACCCTCCATGTGACCAACAAGAGTGGCCATGGTCTCCTTTTAGACAAGGTGGACCCTCCATGTGACCTCCAACAAGAGTGGCCATGGTCTCCTTCTAGACAAGGTGGACCCTCCATGTGACCAACAAGAGTGGCCATGGTCTCCTTCTAGACAAGGTGGACCCTCCATGTGACCAACAAGAGTGGCCATGGTCTCCTTCTAGACAAGGTGGACCCTCCATGTGACCTCCAACAAGAGTGGCCATGGTCTCCTTCTAGACAAGGTGGACCCTCCATGTGACCAACAAGAGTGGCCATGGTCTCCTTCTAGACAAGGTGGACCCTCCATGTGACCTCCAACAAGAGTGGCCATGGTCTCCTTAAAGACAAGGTGGACCCTCCATGTGACCTCTAACAAGAGTGGCCATGGTCTCCTTGTAGACAAGGTGGACCCTCCATGTGACCTCCAACAAGAGTGGCCATGATCTCCTTGTAGACAAGATGGACCCTCCATGTGACCTCCAACAAGAGTGGCCATGGTCTCCTTCTAGACAAGGTGGACCCTCCATGTGACCTCCAACAAGAGTGGCCATGGTCTCCTTCTAGACAAGGTGGACCCTCCATGTGACCTCCAACAAGAGTGGCCATGGTCTCCTTTTAGACAAGGTAGACCCTCCATGTGACCTCCAACAAGAGTGGCCATGGTCTCCTTCTAGACAAGGTGGACCCTCCATGTGACCTCCAACAAGAGTGGCCATGGTCTCCTTCTAGACAAGGTGGACCCTCCATGTGACCTCCAACAAGAGTGGCCATGGTCTCCTTCTAGACAAGGTGGACCCTCCATGTGACCTCCAACAAGAGTGGCCATGGTCTCCTTCTAGACAAGGTGGACCCTCCATGTGACCTCCAAAAAGAGTGGCCATGGTCTCCTTAAAGACAAGGTGGACCCTCCATGTGACCTCTAACAAGAGTGGCCATGGTCTCCTTGTAGACAAGGTGGACCCTCCATGTGACCTCCAACAAGAGTGGCCATGATCTCCTTGTAGACAAGGTGGACCCTCCATGTGACCTCCAACAAGAGTGGCCATGGTCTCCTTCTAGACAAGGTGGACCCTCCATGTGACCTCCAACAAGAGTGGCCATGGTCTCCTTCTAGACAAAGTGGACCCTCCATGTGACCTCCAACAAGAGTGGCCATGGTCTCCTTCTAGACAAGGTGGACCCTCCATGTGACCTCCAACAAGAGTGGCCATGGTCTCCTTTCTAGACAAGGTGGACCCTCCATGTGACCTCCAACAAGAGTGGCCATGGTCTCCTTCTAGACAAGGTGGACCCTCCATGTGACCTCCAACAAGAGTGGCCATGGTCTCCTTCTAGACAAGGTAGACCCTCCATGTGACCAACAAGAGGGGCCATAGTCTCCTTCTAGACAAGGTAGACCCTCCATGTGACCAACAAGGGTGGCCATGGTCTCCTTCTAGACAAGGTGGACCCTCCATGTGACCTCCAACAAGAGTGGCCATGGTCTCCTAAAGACAAGGTGGACCCTCCATGTGACCTCCAACAAGAGTGGCCATGGTCTCCTTCTAGACAAGGTGGACCCTCCATGTGACCTCCAACAAGAGTGGCCATGGTCTCCTTCTGGACAAGGTGGACCCTCCATGTGACCTCCAACAAGAGTGGCCATGGTCTCCTTCTAGACAAGGTGGACCCTCCATGTGACCTCCAACGAGAGTGGCCATGGTCTCCTTCTAGACAAGGTGGACCCTCCATGTGACCTCCAACAAGAGTGGCCATGGTCTCCTTGTAGACAAGGTGGACCCTCCATGTGACCTCCAACAAGAGTGGCCATGGTCTCCTTCTAGACAAGGTGGACCCTCCATGTGACCTCCAACAAGAGTGGCCATGGTCTCCTTCTAGACAAGGTAGACCCTCCATGTGACCAACAAGAGTGGCCATGGTCTCCTTCTAGACAAGGTAGACCCTCCATGTGACCAACAAGAGTGGCCATGGTCTCCTTCTAGACAAGGTGGACCCTCCATGTGACCTCCAACAAGAGTGGCCATGGTCTCCTTAAAGACAAGGTGGACCCTCCATGTGACCTCCAACAAGAGTGGCCATGGTCTCCTTCTAGACAAGGTGGACCCTCCATGTGACCTCCAACAAGAGTGGCCATGGTCTCCTTCTAGACAAGGTGGACCCTCCATGTGACCTCCAACAAGAGTGGCCATGGTCTCCTTCTAGACAAGGTGGATCCTCCATGTGACCTCCAACGAGAGTGGCCATGGTCTCCTTCTAGACAAGGTGGACCCTCCATGTGACCTCCAAAAAGAGTGGCCATGGTCTCCTTGTAGACAAGGTGGACCCTCCATGTGACCTCCAACAAGAGTGGCCATGGTCTCCTTCTAGACAAGGTGGACCCTCCATGTGACCTCCAACAAGAGTGGCCATGGTCTCCTTCTAGACAAGGTGGACCCTCCATGTGACCTCCAGAAAGAGTGGCCATGGTCTCCTTCCAGACAAGGTAGACCCTCCATGTGACCTCCAATAAGAGTGGCCATGGTCTCCTTCTAGACAAGGTGGACCCTCCATGTGACCTCCAACAAGAGTGGCCATGGTCTCCTTCTAGACAAGGTGGACCCTCCATGTGACCTCCAACAAGAGTGGCCATGGTCTCCTTCTAGACAAGGTGGACCCTCCATGTGACCTCCAATAAGAGTGGCCATGGTCTCCTTGTAGACAAGATGGACCCTCCATGTGACCTCCAACAAGAGTGGCCATGGTCTCCTTCTAGACAAGGTGGACCCTTCATGTGACCTCCAACAAGAGTGGCCATGGTCTCTTTGTAGACAAGGTGGACCCTCCATGTGACCTCCAACAAGAGTGGCCATGGTCTCCTTCTAGACAAGGTGGACCCTCCATGTGACCAACAAGAGTGGCCATGGTCTCCTTCTAGACAAGGTGGACCCTCCATGTGACCTCCAACAAGAGTGGCCATGGTCTCCTTGTAGACAAGGTGGACCCTCCATGTGACCTCCAACAAGAGTGGCCATGGTCTCCTTGTAGACAAGGTGGACCCTCCATGTGACCTCCAACAAGAGTGGCCATGGTCTCCTTCTAGACAAGGTGGACCCTCCATGTGACCTCCAACAAGAGTGGCCATGGTCTCCCTCTGGACAAGGTGGACCCTCCATGTGACCTCCAACAAGAGTGGCCATGGTCTCCTTCTAGACAAGGTGGACCCTCCATGTGACCTCCAACAAGAGTGGCCATGGTCTCCTTGTAGAGAAGATGGACCCTCCATGTGACCTCCAACAAGAGTGGCCATGGTCTCCTTCTAGACAAGGTAGACCCTCCATGTGACCAACAAGAGTGGCCATGGTCTCCTTCTAGACAAGGTGGACCCTCCATGTGACCTCCAACAAGAGTGGCCATGGTCTCCTTCTAGACAAGGTGGACCCTCCATGTGACCTCCAACAAGAGTGGCCATGGTCTCCTTCTAGACAAGGTGGACCCTCCATGTGACCAACAAGAGTGGCCATGGTCTCCTTCTAGACAAGGTGGACCCTCCATGTGACCTCCAACAAGAGTGGCCATGGTCTCCTTCTAGACAAGGTGGACCCTCCATGTGACCAACAAGAGTGGCCATGGTCTCCTTCTAGACAAGGTGGACCCTCCATGTGACCTCCAACAAGAGTGGCCATGGTCTCCTTGTAGACAAGATGGACCCTCCATGTGACCTCCAACAAGAGTGGCCATGGTCTCCTTCTAGACAAGGTGGACCATCCATGTGACCTCCAACAAGAGTGGCCATGGTCTCCTTCTAGACAAGGTGGACCCTCCATGTGACCTCCAACAAGAGTGGCCATGGTCTCCTTCTAGACAAGGTGGACCCTCCATGTGACCAACAAGAGTGGCCATGGTCTCCTTTTAGACAAGGTGGACCCTCCATGTGACCTCCAACAAGAGTGGCCATGGTCTCCTTCTAGACAAGGTGGACCCTCCATGTGACCAACAAGAGTGGCCATGGTCTCCTTCTAGACAAGGTGGACCCTCCATGTGACCAACAAGAGTGGCCATGGTCTCCTTCTAGACAAGGTGGACCCTCCATGTGACCTCCAACAAGAGTGGCCATGGTCTCCTTCTAGACAAGGTGGACCCTCCATGTGACCAACAAGAGTGGCCATGGTCTCCTTCTAGACAAGGTGGACCCTCCATGTGACCTCCAACAAGAGTGGCCATGGTCTCCTTCTAGACAAGGTAGACCCTCCATGTGACCAACAAGAGTGGCCATGGTATCCTTCTAGACAAGGTGGACCCTCCATGTGACCTCCAACAAGAGTGGCCATGGTCTCCTTGTAGACAAGATGGACCCTCCATGTGACCTCCAACAAGAGTGGCCATGGTCTCCTTCTAGACAAGGTGGACCCTCCATGTGACCTCCAACAAGAGTGGCCATGGTCTCCTTCTAGACAAGGTGGGCCCTCCATGTGACCAACAAGAGTGGCCATGGTCTCCTTCTAGACAAGGTGGACCCTCCATGTGACCTCCAACAAGAGTGGCCATGGTCTCCTTCTAGACAAGGTAGACCCTCCATGTGACCTCCAACAAGAGTGGCCATGGTCTCCTTCTAGACAAGGTGGACCCTCCATGTGACCTCCAACAAGAGTGGCCATCGTCTCCTTCTAGACAAGGTGGACCCTCAATGTGAACTCCAACAAGAGTGGCCATCGTCTCCTTCTAGACAAGGTGGACCCTCCATGTGACCTCCAACAAGAGTGGCCATGGTCTCCTTCTAGACAAAGTGGACCCTCCATGTGACCAACAAGAGTGGCCATGGTCTCCTTCTAGACAAGGTGGACCCTCCATGTGACCTCCAACAAGAGTGGCCATGGTCTCCTTCTAGACAAGGTGGACCCTCCATGTGACCTCCAACAAGAGTGGCCATGGTCTCCTTGTAGACAAGGTGGACCCTCCATGTTACCTCCAACAAGAGTGGCCATGGTCTCCTTGTAGACAAGGTGGACCCTCCATGTGACCTCCAACAAGAGTGGCCATGGTCTCCTTCTAGACAAGGTGGACCCTCCATGTGACCAACAAGAGTGGCCATGGTCTCCTTCTAGACAAGGTGGACCCTCCATGTGACCTCCAACAAGAGTGGCCATGGTCTCCTTCTAGACAAGGTAGACCCTCCATGTGACCAACAAGAGTGGCCATGGTATCCTTCTAGACAAGGTGGACCCTCCATGTGACCTCCAACAAGAGTGGCCATGGTCTCCTTGTAGACAAGATGGACCCTCCATGTGACCTCCAACAAGAGTGGCCATGGTCTCCTTCTAGACAAGGTGGACCCTCCATGTGACCTCCAACAAGAGTGGCCATGGTCTCCTTCTAGACAAGGTGGACCCTCCATGTGACCTCCAACAAGAGTGGCCATGGTCTCCTTCTAGACAAGGTGGACCCTCCATGTGACCAACAAGAGTGGCCATGGTCTCCTTCTAGACAAGGTGGACCCTCCATGTGACCTCCAAAAAGAGTGGCCATGGTCTCCTTAAAGACAAGGTGGACCCTCCATGTGACCTCTAACAAGAGTGGCCATGGTCTCCTTGTAGACAAGGTGGACCCTCCATGTGACCTCCAACAAGAGTGGCCATGATCTCCTTGTAGACAAGGTGGACCCTCCATGTGACCTCCAACAAGAGTGGCCATGGTCTCCTTCTAGACAAGGTGGACCCTCCATGTGACCTCCAACAAGAGTGGCCATGGTCTCCTTCTAGACAAAGTGGACCCTCCATGTGACCTCCAACAAGAGTGGCCATGGTCTCCTTCTAGACAAGGTGGACCCTCCATGTGACCTCCAACAAGAGTGGCCATGGTCTCCTTTCTAGACAAGGTGGACCCTCCATGTGACCTCCAACAAGAGTGGCCATGGTCTCCTTCTAGACAAGGTGGACCCTCCATGTGACCTCCAACAAGAGTGGCCATGGTCTCCTTCTAGACAAGGTAGACCCTCCATGTGACCAACAAGAGGGGCCATAGTCTCCTTCTAGACAAGGTAGACCCTCCATGTGACCAACAAGGGTGGCCATGGTCTCCTTCTAGACAAGGTGGACCCTCCATGTGACCTCCAACAAGAGTGGCCATGGTCTCCTAAAGACAAGGTGGACCCTCCATGTGACCTCCAACAAGAGTGGCCATGGTCTCCTTCTAGACAAGGTGGACCCTCCATGTGACCTCCAACAAGAGTGGCCATGGTCTCCTTCTGGACAAGGTGGACCCTCCATGTGACCTCCAACAAGAGTGGCCATGGTCTCCTTCTAGACAAGGTGGACCCTCCATGTGACCTCCAACGAGAGTGGCCATGGTCTCCTTCTAGACAAGGTGGACCCTCCATGTGACCTCCAACAAGAGTGGCCATGGTCTCCTTGTAGACAAGGTGGACCCTCCATGTGACCTCCAACAAGAGTGGCCATGGTCTCCTTCTAGACAAGGTGGACCCTCCATGTGACCTCCAACAAGAGTGGCCATGGTCTCCTTCTAGACAAGGTAGACCCTCCATGTGACCAACAAGAGTGGCCATGGTCTCCTTCTAGACAAGGTAGACCCTCCATGTGACCAACAAGAGTGGCCATGGTCTCCTTCTAGACAAGGTGGACCCTCCATGTGACCTCCAACAAGAGTGGCCATGGTCTCCTTAAAGACAAGGTGGACCCTCCATGTGACCTCCAACAAGAGTGGCCATGGTCTCCTTCTAGACAAGGTGGACCCTCCATGTGACCTCCAACAAGAGTGGCCATGGTCTCCTTCTAGACAAGGTGGACCCTCCATGTGACCTCCAACAAGAGTGGCCATGGTCTCCTTCTAGACAAGGTGGATCCTCCATGTGACCTCCAACGAGAGTGGCCATGGTCTCCTTCTAGACAAGGTGGACCCTCCATGTGACCTCCAAAAAGAGTGGCCATGGTCTCCTTGTAGACAAGGTGGACCCTCCATGTGACCTCCAACAAGAGTGGCCATGGTCTCCTTCTAGACAAGGTGGACCCTCCATGTGACCTCCAACAAGAGTGGCCATGGTCTCCTTCTAGACAAGGTGGACCCTCCATGTGACCTCCAGAAAGAGTGGCCATGGTCTCCTTCCAGACAAGGTAGACCCTCCATGTGACCTCCAATAAGAGTGGCCATGGTCTCCTTCTAGACAAGGTGGACCCTCCATGTGACCTCCAACAAGAGTGGCCATGGTCTCCTTCTAGACAAGGTGGACCCTCCATGTGACCTCCAACAAGAGTGGCCATGGTCTCCTTCTAGACAAGGTGGACCCTCCATGTGACCTCCAATAAGAGTGGCCATGGTCTCCTTGTAGACAAGATGGACCCTCCATGTGACCTCCAACAAGAGTGGCCATGGTCTCCTTCTAGACAAGGTGGACCCTTCATGTGACCTCCAACAAGAGTGGCCATGGTCTCTTTGTAGACAAGGTGGACCCTCCATGTGACCTCCAACAAGAGTGGCCATGGTCTCCTTCTAGACAAGGTGGACCCTCCATGTGACCAACAAGAGTGGCCATGGTCTCCTTCTAGACAAGGTGGACCCTCCATGTGACCTCCAACAAGAGTGGCCATGGTCTCCTTGTAGACAAGGTGGACCCTCCATGTGACCTCCAACAAGAGTGGCCATGGTCTCCTTGTAGACAAGGTGGACCCTCCATGTGACCTCCAACAAGAGTGGCCATGGTCTCCTTCTAGACAAGGTGGACCCTCCATGTGACCTCCAACAAGAGTGGCCATGGTCTCCCTCTGGACAAGGTGGACCCTCCATGTGACCTCCAACAAGAGTGGCCATGGTCTCCTTCTAGACAAGGTGGACCCTCCATGTGACCTCCAACAAGAGTGGCCATGGTCTCCTTGTAGAGAAGATGGACCCTCCATGTGACCTCCAACAAGAGTGGCCATGGTCTCCTTCTAGACAAGGTAGACCCTCCATGTGACCAACAAGAGTGGCCATGGTCTCCTTCTAGACAAGGTGGACCCTCCATGTGACCTCCAACAAGAGTGGCCATGGTCTCCTTCTAGACAAGGTGGACCCTCCATGTGACCTCCAACAAGAGTGGCCATGGTCTCCTTCTAGACAAGGTGGACCCTCCATGTGACCAACAAGAGTGGCCATGGTCTCCTTCTAGACAAGGTGGACCCTCCATGTGACCTCCAACAAGAGTGGCCATGGTCTCCTTCTAGACAAGGTGGACCCTCCATGTGACCAACAAGAGTGGCCATGGTCTCCTTCTAGACAAGGTGGACCCTCCATGTGACCTCCAACAAGAGTGGCCATGGTCTCCTTGTAGACAAGATGGACCCTCCATGTGACCTCCAACAAGAGTGGCCATGGTCTCCTTCTAGACAAGGTGGACCATCCATGTGACCTCCAACAAGAGTGGCCATGGTCTCCTTCTAGACAAGGTGGACCCTCCATGTGACCTCCAACAAGAGTGGCCATGGTCTCCTTCTAGACAAGGTGGACCCTCCATGTGACCAACAAGAGTGGCCATGGTCTCCTTTTAGACAAGGTGGACCCTCCATGTGACCTCCAACAAGAGTGGCCATGGTCTCCTTCTAGACAAGGTAGACCCTCCATGTGACCAACAAGAGGGGCCATAGTCTCCTTCTAGACAAGGTAGACCCTCCATGTGACCAACAAGGGTGGCCATGGTCTCCTTCTAGACAAGGTGGACCCTCCATGTGACCTCCAACAAGAGTGGCCATGGTCTCCTAAAGACAAGGTGGACCCTCCATGTGACCTCCAACAAGAGTGGCCATGGTCTCCTTCTAGACAAGGTGGACCCTCCATGTGACCTCCAACAAGAGTGGCCATGGTCTCCTTCTGGACAAGGTGGACCCTCCATGTGACCTCCAACAAGAGTGGCCATGGTCTCCTTCTAGACAAGGTGGACCCTCCATGTGACCTCCAACGAGAGTGGCCATGGTCTCCTTCTAGACAAGGTGGACCCTCCATGTGACCTCCAACAAGAGTGGCCATGGTCTCCTTGTAGACAAGGTGGACCCTCCATGTGACCTCCAACAAGAGTGGCCATGGTCTCCTTCTAGACAAGGTGGACCCTCCATGTGACCTCCAACAAGAGTGGCCATGGTCTCCTTCTAGACAAGGTAGACCCTCCATGTGACCAACAAGAGTGGCCATGGTCTCCTTCTAGACAAGGTAGACCCTCCATGTGACCAACAAGAGTGGCCATGGTCTCCTTCTAGACAAGGTGGACCCTCCATGTGACCTCCAACAAGAGTGGCCATGGTCTCCTTAAAGACAAGGTGGACCCTCCATGTGACCTCCAACAAGAGTGGCCATGGTCTCCTTCTAGACAAGGTGGACCCTCCATGTGACCTCCAACAAGAGTGGCCATGGTCTCCTTCTAGACAAGGTGGACCCTCCATGTGACCTCCAACAAGAGTGGCCATGGTCTCCTTCTAGACAAGGTGGATCCTCCATGTGACCTCCAACGAGAGTGGCCATGGTCTCCTTCTAGACAAGGTGGACCCTCCATGTGACCTCCAAAAAGAGTGGCCATGGTCTCCTTGTAGACAAGGTGGACCCTCCATGTGACCTCCAACAAGAGTGGCCATGGTCTCCTTCTAGACAAGGTGGACCCTCCATGTGACCTCCAACAAGAGTGGCCATGGTCTCCTTCTAGACAAGGTGGACCCTCCATGTGACCTCCAGAAAGAGTGGCCATGGTCTCCTTCCAGACAAGGTAGACCCTCCATGTGACCTCCAATAAGAGTGGCCATGGTCTCCTTCTAGACAAGGTGGACCCTCCATGTGACCTCCAACAAGAGTGGCCATGGTCTCCTTCTAGACAAGGTGGACCCTCCATGTGACCTCCAACAAGAGTGGCCATGGTCTCCTTCTAGACAAGGTGGACCCTCCATGTGACCTCCAATAAGAGTGGCCATGGTCTCCTTGTAGACAAGATGGACCCTCCATGTGACCAACAAGAGTGGCCATGGTCTCCTTCTAGACAAGGTGGACCCTTCATGTGACCTCCAACAAGAGTGGCCATGGTCTCTTTGTAGACAAGGTGGACCCTCCATGTGACCTCCAACAAGAGTGGCCATGGTCTCCTTCTAGACAAGGTGGACCCTCCATGTGACCAACAAGAGTGGCCATGGTCTCCTTCTAGACAAGGTGGACCCTCCATGTGACCTCCAACAAGAGTGGCCATGGTCTCCTTGTAGACAAGGTGGACCCTCCATGTGACCTCCAACAAGAGTGGCCATGGTCTCCTTGTAGACAAGGTGGACCCTCCATGTGACCTCCAACAAGAGTGGCCATGGTCTCCTTCTAGACAAGGTGGACCCTCCATGTGACCTCCAACAAGAGTGGCCATGGTCTCCCTCTGGACAAGGTGGACCCTCCATGTGACCTCCAACAAGAGTGGCCATGGTCTCCTTCTAGACAAGGTGGACCCTCCATGTGACCTCCAACAAGAGTGGCCATGGTCTCCTTGTAGAGAAGATGGACCCTCCATGTGACCTCCAACAAGAGTGGCCATGGTCTCCTTCTAGACAAGGTAGACCCTCCATGTGACCAACAAGAGTGGCCATGGTCTCCTTCTAGACAAGGTGGACCCTCCATGTGACCTCCAACAAGAGTGGCCATGGTCTCCTTCTAGACAAGGTGGACCCTCCATGTGACCTCCAACAAGAGTGGCCATGGTCTCCTTCTAGACAAGGTGGACCCTCCATGTGACCAACAAGAGTGGCCATGGTCTCCTTCTAGACAAGGTGGACCCTCCATGTGACCTCCAACAAGAGTGGCCATGGTCTCCTTCTAGACAAGGTGGACCCTCCATGTGACCAACAAGAGTGGCCATGGTCTCCTTCTAGACAAGGTGGACCCTCCATGTGACCTCCAACAAGAGTGGCCATGGTCTCCTTGTAGACAAGATGGACCCTCCATGTGACCTCCAACAAGAGTGGCCATGGTCTCCTTCTAGACAAGGTGGACCATCCATGTGACCTCCAACAAGAGTGGCCATGGTCTCCTTCTAGACAAGGTGGACCCTCCATGTGACCTCCAACAAGAGTGGCCATGGTCTCCTTCTAGACAAGGTGGACCCTCCATGTGACCAACAAGAGTGGCCATGGTCTCCTTTTAGACAAGGTGGACCCTCCATGTGACCTCCAACAAGAGTGGCCATGGTCTCCTTCTAGACAAGGTGGACCCTCCATGTGACCAACAAGAGTGGCCATGGTCTCCTTCTAGACAAGGTGGACCCTCCATGTGACCAACAAGAGTGGCCATGGTCTCCTTCTAGACAAGGTGGACCCTCCATGTGACCTCCAACAAGAGTGGCCATGGTCTCCTTCTAGACAAGGTGGACCCTCCATGTGACCAACAAGAGTGGCCATGGTCTCCTTCTAGACAAGGTGGACCCTCCATGTGACCTCCAACAAGAGTGGCCATGGTCTCCTTCTAGACAAGGTAGACCCTCCATGTGACCAACAAGAGTGGCCATGGTATCCTTCTAGACAAGGTGGACCCTCCATGTGACCTCCAACAAGAGTGGCCATGGTCTCCTTGTAGACAAGATGGACCCTCCATGTGACCTCCAACAAGAGTGGCCATGGTCTCCTTCTAGACAAGGTGGACCCTCCATGTGACCTCCAACAAGAGTGGCCATGGTCTCCTTCTAGACAAGGTGGGCCCTCCATGTGACCAACAAGAGTGGCCATGGTCTCCTTCTAGACAAGGTGGACCCTCCATGTGACCTCCAACAAGAGTGGCCATGGTCTCCTTCTAGACAAGGTAGACCCTCCATGTGACCTCCAACAAGAGTGGCCATGGTCTCCTTCTAGACAAGGTGGACCCTCCATGTGACCTCCAACAAGAGTGGCCATCGTCTCCTTCTAGACAAGGTGGACCCTCAATGTGAACTCCAACAAGAGTGGCCATCGTCTCCTTCTAGACAAGGTGGACCCTCCATGTGACCTCCAACAAGAGTGGCCATGGTCTCCTTCTAGACAAAGTGGACCCTCCATGTGACCAACAAGAGTGGCCATGGTCTCCTTCTAGACAAGGTGGACCCTCCATGTGACCTCCAACAAGAGTGGCCATGGTCTCCTTCTAGACAAGGTGGACCCTCCATGTGACCTCCAACAAGAGTGGCCATGGTCTCCTTGTAGACAAGGTGGACCCTCCATGTTACCTCCAACAAGAGTGGCCATGGTCTCCTTGTAGACAAGGTGGACCCTCCATGTGACCTCCAACAAGAGTGGCCATGGTCTCCTTCTAGACAAGGTGGACCCTCCATGTGACCAACAAGAGTGGCCATGGTCTCCTTCTAGACAAGGTGGACCCTCCATGTGACCTCCAACAAGAGTGGCCATGGTCTCCTTCTAGACAAGGTAGACCCTCCATGTGACCAACAAGAGTGGCCATGGTATCCTTCTAGACAAGGTGGACCCTCCATGTGACCTCCAACAAGAGTGGCCATGGTCTCCTTGTAGACAAGATGGACCCTCCATGTGACCTCCAACAAGAGTGGCCATGGTCTCCTTCTAGACAAGGTGGACCCTCCATGTGACCTCCAACAAGAGTGGCCATGGTCTCCTTCTAGACAAGGTGGACCCTCCATGTGACCTCCAACAAGAGTGGCCATGGTCTCCTTCTAGACAAGGTGGACCCTCCATGTGACCAACAAGAGTGGCCATGGTCTCCTTCTAGACGAGGTGGACCCTCCATGTGACCTCCAACAAGAGTGGCCATGGTCTCCTTCTAGACAAGGTAGACCCTCCATGTGACCTCCAACAAGAGTGGCCATGGTCTCCTTCTAGACAAGGTGGACCCTCCATGTGACCTCCAACAAGAGTGGCCATCGTCTCCTTCTAGACAAGGTGGACCCTCAATGTGAACTCCAACAAGAGTGGCCATCGTCTCCTTCTAGACAAGGTGGACCCTCCATGTGACCTCCAACAAGAGTGGCCATGGTCTCCTTCTAGACAAAGTGGACCCTCCATGTGACCAACAAGAGTGGCCATGGTCTCCTTCTAGACAAGGTGGACCCTCCATGTGACCTCCAACAAGAGTGGCCATGGTCTCCTTCTAGACAAGGTAGACCCTCCATGTGACCTCCAACAAGAGTGGCCATGGTCTCCTTCTAGACAAGGTGGACCCTCCATGTGACCTCCAACAAGAGTGGCCATCGTCTCCTTCTAGACAAGGTGGACCCTCCATGTTACCTCCAACAAGAGTGGCCATGGTCTCCTTGTAGACAAGATGGACCCTCCATGTGACCTCCAACAAGAGTGGCCATGGTCTCCTTCTAGACAAGGTGGACCCTCCATGTGACCTCCAACAAGAGTGGCCATGGTCTCCTTCTAGACAAGGTGGACCCTCCATGTGACCTCCAACAAGAGTGGCCATGGTCTCCTTCTAGACAAGGTGGACCCTCCATGTGACCTCCAACAAGAGTGGCCATGGTCTCCTTCTAGACAAGGTGGACCCTCCATGTGACCTCCAACAAGAGTGGCCATGGTCTCCTTCTAGACAAGGTAGACCCTCCATGTGACGACCAACAAGAGTGGCCATGGTCTCCTTCTAGACAAGGTGGACCCTCCATGTGACCTCCAACAAGAGTGGCCATGGTCTCCTTGTAGACAAGATGGACCCTCCATGTGACCTCCAACAAGAGTGGCCATGGTCTCCTTCTAGACAAGGTGGACCCTCCATGTGACCTCCAACAAGAGTGGCCATGGTCTCCTTCTAGACAAGGTGGACCCTCCATGTGACCTCCAACAAGAGTGGCCATGGTCTCCTTCTAGACAAGGTAGACCCTCCATGTGACGACCAACAAGAGTGGCCATGGTCTCCTTCTAGACAAGGTGGACCCTCCATGTGACCTCCAACAAGAGTGGCCATGGTCTCCTTGTAGACAAGATGGACCCTCCATGTGACCTCCAACAAGAGTGGCCATGGTCTCCTTCTAGACAAGATGGACCCTCCATGTGACCTCCAACAAGAGTGGCCATGGTCTCCTTCTAGACAAGGTGGACCCTCCATGTGACCTCCAACTAGAGTGGCCATGGTCTCCTTCTAGACAAGGTGGACCCTCCATGTGACCTCCAACAAGAGTGGCCATGGTCTCCTTCTAGACAAGGTAGACCCTCCATGTGACCAACAAGAGTGGCCATGGTCTCCTTCTAGACAAGGTGGACCCTCCATGTGACCTCCAACAAGAGTGGCCATGGTCTCCTTGTAGACAAGATGGACCCTCCATGTGACCTCCAACAAGAGTGGCCATGGTCTCCTTCTAGACAAGATGGACCCTCCATGTGACCTCCAACAAGAGTGGCCATGGTCTCCTTCTAGACAAGGTGGACCCTCCATGTGACCTCCAACAAGAGTGGCCATGGTCTCCTTCTAGACAAGGTGGACCCTCCATGTGACCTCCAACAAGAGTGCCATGGTCTCCTTCTAGACAAGGTAGACCCTCCATGTGACCTCCAACAAGAGTGGCCATGGTCTCCTTCTAGACAAGGTAGACCCTCCATGTGACCAACAAGAGTGGCCATGGTCTCCTTCTAGACAAGGTAGACCCTCCATGTGACCAACAAGAGTGGCCATGGTCTCCTTCTAGACAAGGTGGACCCTCCATGTGACCTCCAACAAGAGTGGCCATGGTCTCCTTCTAGACAAGGTAGACCCTCCATGTGACCAACAAGAGTGGCCATGGTCTCCTTCTAGACAAGGTGGACCCTCCATGTGACCTCCAACAAGAGTGGCCATGGTCTCCTTGTAGACAAGATGGACCCTCCCTGTGACCTCCAACAAGAGTGGCCATGGTCTCCTTCTAGACAAAGTGGACCCTCCATGTGACCTCCAACAAGAGTCGCCATGGTCTCCTTCTAGACTAGGTGGACCCTCCATGTGACCTCCAACAAGAGTGGCCATGGTCTCCTTCTAGACAAGGTGGACCCTCCATGTGACCTCCAACAAGAGTGGCCATGGTCTCCTTCTAGACAAGGTGGACCCTCCATGTTACCTCCAACAAGAGTGGCCATGGTCTCCTTTTAGACAAGGTGGACCCTCCATGTGACCTCCAACAAGAGTGGCCATGGTCTTCTTGTAGAAAAGGTGGACCCTCCATGTGACCTCCAACAAGAGTGGCCATGGTCTCCTTCTAGACAAGGTGGACCCTCCATGTGACCTCCAACAAGAGTGGCCATGGTCTCCTTCTAGACAAGGTGGACCCTCCATGTGACCTCCAACAAGGGTAGCCATGGTCTCCTTCTAGATAAGGTAGACCCTCCATGTGACCAACAAGAGTGGCCATGGTCTCCTTCTAGACAAGGTGGACCCTCCATGTGACCTCCAACAAGAGTGGCCATGGTCTCCTTCTAGACAAGGTGGACCCTCCATGTGACCTCCAGAAAGAGTGGCCATGGTCTCCTTCCAGACAAGGTAGACCCTCCATGTGACCTCCAATAAGAGTGGCCATTGTCTCCTTCTAGACAAGGTGGACCCTCCATGTGACCTCCAACAAGAGTGGCCATGGTCTCCTTCTAGACAAGGTGGACCCTCCATGTGACCTCCAACAAGAGTGGCCATGGTCTCCTTCTAGACAAGGTGGACCCTCCATGTGACCTCCAATAAGAGTGGCCATGGTCTCCTTGTAGACAAGATGGACCCTCCATGTGACCTCCAACAAGAGTGGCCATGGTCTCCTTCTAGACAAGGTGGACCCTTCATGTGACCTCCAACAAGAGTGGCCATGGTCTCTTTGTAGACAAGGTGGACCCTCCATGTGACCTCCAACAAGAGTGGCCATGGTCTCCTTCTAGACAAGGTGGACCCTCCATGTGACCAACAAGAGTGGCCATGGTCTCCTTCCAGACAAGGTGGACCCTCCATGTGACCTCCAACAAGAGTGGCCATGGTCTCCTTGTAGACAAGGTGGACCCTCCATGTGACCTCCAACAAGAGTGGCCATGGTCTCCTTGTAGACAAGGTGGACCCTCCATGTGACCTCCAACAAGAGTGGCCATGGTCTCCTTCTAGACAAGGTGGACCCTCCATGTGACCTCCAACAAGAGTGGCCATGGTCTCCCTCTAGACAAGGTGGACCCTCCATGTGACCTCCAACAAGAGTGGCCATGGTCTCCTTCTAGACAAGGTGGACCCTCCATGTGACCTCCAACAAGAGTGGCCATGGTCTCCTTGTAGAGAAGATGGACCCTCCATGTGACCTCCAACAAGAGTGGCCATGGTCTCCTTCTAGACAAGGTAGACCCTCCATGTGACCAACAAGAGTGGCCATGGTCTCCTTCTAGACAAGGTGGACCCTCCATGTGACCTCCAACAAGAGTGGCCATGGTCTCCTTCTAGACAAGGTGGACCCTCCATGTGACCTCCAACAAGAGTGGCCATGGTCTCCTTCTAGACAAGGTGGACCCTCCATGTGACCAACAAGAGTGGCCATGGTCTCCTTCTAGACAAGGTGGACCCTCCATGTGACCTCCAACAAGAGTGGCCATGGTCTCCTTCTAGACAAGGTGGACCCTCCATGTGACCAACAAGAGTGGCCATGGTCTCCTTCTAGACAAGGTGGACCCTCCATGTGACCTCCAACAAGAGTGGCCATGGTCTCCTTGTAGACAAGATGGACCCTCCATGTGACCTCCAACAAGAGTGGCCATGGTCTCCTTCTAGACAAGGTGGACCATCCATGTGACCTCCAACAAGAGTGGCCATGGTCTCCTTCTAGACAAGGTGGACCCTCCATGTGACCTCCAACAAGAGTGGCCATGGTCTCCTTCTAGACAAGGTGGACCCTCCATGTGACCAACAAGAGTGGCCATGGTCTCCTTCTAGACAAGGTGGACCCTCCATGTGACCTCCAACAAGAGTGGCCATGGTCTCCTTCTAGACAAGGTGGACCCTCCATGTGACCAACAAGAGTGGCCATGGTCTCCTTCTAGACAAGGTGGACCCTCCATGTGACCTCCAACAAGAGTGGCCATGGTCTCCTTCTAGACAAGGTAGACCCTCCATGTGACCAACAAGAGTGGCCATGGTATCCTTCTAGACAAGGTGGACCCTCCATGTGACCTCCAACAAGAGTGGCCATGGTCTCCTTGTAGACAAGATGGACCCTCCATGTGACCTCCAACAAGAGTGGCCATGGTCTCCTTCTAGACAAGGTGGACCCTCCATGTGACCTCCAACAAGAGTGGCCATGGTCTCCTTCTAGACAAGGTGGACCCTCCATGTGACCTCCAACAAGAGTGGCCATGGTCTCCTTCTAGACAAGGTGGACCCTCCATGTGACCAACAAGAGTGGCCATGGTCTCCTTCTAGACAAGGTGGACCCTCCATGTGACCTCCAACAAGAGTGGCCATGGTCTCCTTCTAGACAAGGTAGACCCTCCATGTGACCTCCAACAAGAGTGGCCATGGTCTCCTTCTAGACAAGGTGGACCTTCCATGTGACCTCCAACAAGAGTGGCCATCGTCTCCTTCTAGACAAGGTGGACCCTCAATGTGAACTCCAACAAGAGTGGCCATCGTCTCCTTCTAGACAAGGTGGACCCTCCATGTGACCTCCAACAAGAGTGGCCATGGTCTCCTTCTAGACAAAGTGGACCCTCCATGTGACCAACAAGAGTGGCCATGGTCTCCTTCTAGACAAGGTGGACCCTCCATGTGACCTCCAACAAGAGTGGCCATGGTCTCCTTCTAGACAAGGTGGACCCTCCATGTGACCTCCAACAAGAGTGGCCATGGTCTCCTTGTAGACAAGGTGGACCCTCCATGTGACCTCCAACAAGAGTGGCCATGGTCTCCTTCTAGACAAGGTGGACCCTCCATGTGACCTCCAACAAGAGTGGCCATGGTCTCCTTCTAGACAAGGTGGACCCTCCATGTGACCTCCAACAAGAGTGGCCATGGTCTCCTTCTAGACAAGGTGGACCCTCCATGTGACCAACAAGAGTGGCCATGGTCTCCTTCTAGACAAGGTGGACCCTCCATGTGACCTCCAACAAGAGTGGCCATGGTCTCCTTCTAGACAAGGTAGACCCTCCATGTGACCTCCAACAAGAGTGGCCATGGTCTCCTTCTAGACAAGGTGGACCTTCCATGTGACCTCCAACAAGAGTGGCCATCGTCTCCTTCTAGACAAGGTGGACCCTCAATGTGAACTCCAACAAGAGTGGCCATCGTCTCCTTCTAGACAAGGTGGACCCTCCATGTGACCTCCAACAAGAGTGGCCATGGTCTCCTTCTAGACAAAGTGGACCCTCCATGTGACCAACAAGAGTGGCCATGGTCTCCTTCTAGACAAGGTGGACCCTCCATGTGACCTCCAACAAGAGTGGCCATGGTCTCCTTCTAGACAAGGTGGACCCTCCATGTGACCTCCAACAAGAGTGGCCATGGTCTCCTTGTAGACAAGGTGGACCCTCCATGTGACCTCCAACAAGAGTGGCCATGGTCTCCTTCTAGACAAGGTGGACCCTCCATGTGACCAACAAGAGTGGCCATGGTCTCCTTCTAGACAAGGTGGACCCTCCATGTGACCAACAAGAGTGGCCATGGTCTCCTTCTAGACAAGGTGGACCCTCCATGTGACCTCCAACAAGAGTGGCCATGGTCTCCTTCTAGACAAGGTAGACCCTCCATGTGACCTCCAACAAGAGTGGCCATGGTCTCCTTCTAGACAAGGTGGACCCTCCATGTGACCTCCAACAAGAGTGGCCATCGTCTCCTTGTAGACAAGATGGACCCTCAATGTGAACTCCAACAAGAGTGGCCATCGTCTCCTTCTAGACAAGGTGGACCCTCCATGTGACCTCCAACAAGAGTGGCCATGGTCTCCTTCTAGACAAAGTGGACCCTCCATGTGACCAACAAGAGTGGCCATGGTCTCCTTCTAGACAAGGTGGACCCTCCATGTGACCTCCAACAAGAGTGGGCATGGTCTCCTTCTAGACAAGGTAGACCCTCCATGTGACCTCCAACAAGAGTGGCCATGGTCTCCTTGTAGACAAGGTGGACCCTCCATGTGACCTCCAACAAGAGTGGCCATGGTCTCCTTCTAGACAAGGTGGACCCTCCATGTGACCTCCAACAAGAGTGGCCATCGTCTCCTTCTAGACAAGGTGGACCCTCCATGTTACCTCCAACAAGAGTGGCCATGGTCTCCTTGTAGACAAGATGGACCCTCCATGTGACCTCCAACAAGAGTGGCCATGGTCTCCTTCTAGACAAGGTAGACCCTCCATGTGACGACCAACAAGAGTGGCCATGGTCTCCTTCTAGACAAGGTGGACCCTCCATGTGACCTCCAACAAGAGTGGCCATGGTCTCCTTGTAGACAAGATGGACCCTCCATGTGACCTCCAACAAGAGTGGCCATGGTCTCCTTCTAGACAAGGTGGACCCTCCATGTGACCTCCAACAAGAGTGGCCATGGTCTCCTTCTAGACAAGGTGGACCCTCCATGTGACCTCCAACAAGAGTGGCCATGGTCTCCTTCTAGACAAGGTGGACCCTCCATGTGACCTCCAACAAGAGTGGCCATGGTCTCCTTCTAGACAAGGTGGACCCTCCATGTGACCTCCAACAAGAGTGGCCATGGTCTCCTTCTAGACAAGGTAGACCCTCCATGTGACGACCAACAAGAGTGGCCATGGTCTCCTTCTAGACAAGGTGGACCCTCCATGTGACCTCCAACAAGAGTGGCCATGGTCTCCTTCTAGACAAGGTAGACCCTCCATGTGACCAACAAGAGTGGCCATGGTCTCCTTCTAGACAAGGTGGACCCTCCATGTGACCAACAAGAGTGGCCATGGTCTCCTTCTAGACAAGGTGGACCCTCCATGTGACCTCCAACAAGAGTGGCCATGGTCTCCTTCTAGACAAGGTAGACCCTCCATGTGACCAACAAGAGTGGCCATGGTATCCTTCTAGACAAGGTGGACCCTCCATGTGACCTCCAACAAGAGTGGCCATGGTCTCCTTGTAGACAAGATGGACCCTCCATGTGACCTCCAACAAGAGTGGCCATGGTCTCCTTCTAGACAAGGTGGACCCTCCATGTGACCTCCAACAAGAGTGGCCATGGTCTCCTTCTAGACAAGGTGGACCCTCCATGTGACCTCCAACAAGAGTGGCCACTGTCTCCTTCTAGACAAGGTGGACCCTCCATGTGACCAACAAGAGTGGCCATGGTCTCCTTCTAGACAAGGTGGACCCTCCATGTGACCTCCAATTAGAGTGGCCATGGTCTCCTTCTAGACAAGGTAGACCCTCCATGTGACCTCCAACAAGAGTGGCCATGGTCTCCTTCTAGACAAGGTGGACCCTCCATGTGACCTCCAACAAGAGTGGCCATCGTCTCCTTCTAGACAAGGTGGACCCTCCATGTGACCTCCAACAAGAGTGGCCATGGTCTCCTTCTAGACAAAGTGGACCCTCCATGTGACCAACAAGAGTGGCCATGGTCTCCTTCTAGACAAGGTGGACCCTCCATGTGACCTCCAACAAGAGTGGGCATGGTCTCCTTCTAGACAAGGTGGACCCTCCATGTGACCTCCAACAAGAGTGGCCATGGTCTCCTTCTAGACAAGGTGGACCCTCCATGTGACCTCCAACAAGAGTGGCCATCGTCTCCTTCTAGACAAGGTGGACCCTCCATGTGACCTCCAACAAGAGTGGCCATCGTCTCCTTCTAGACAAGGTGGACCCTCCATGTTACCTCCAACAAGAGTGGCCATGGTCTCCTTGTAGACAAGATGGACCCTCCATGTGACCTCCAACAAGAGTGGCCATGGTCTCCTTCTAGACAAGGTGGACCCTCCATGTGACCTCCAACAAGAGTGGCCATGGTCTCCTTCTAGACAAGGTGGACCCTCCATGTGACCTCCAACAAGAGTGGCCATGGTCTCCTTCTAGACAAGGTGGACCCTCCATGTGACCAACAAGAGTGGCCATGGTCTCCTTCTAGACAAGGTGGACCCTCCATGTGACCTCCAACAAGAGTGGCCATTGTCTCCTTCTAGACAAGGTGGACCCTCCATGTGACCTCCAGCAAGAGTGGCCATGGTCTCCTTGTAGACAAGATGGACCCTCCATGTGACCAACAAGAGTGGCCATGGTCTCCTTCTAGACAAGGTGGACCCTCCATGTGACCTCCAACAAGAGTGGCCATGGTCTCCTTCTAGACAAGGTAGACCCTCCATGTGACCAACAAGAGTGGCCATGGTCTCCTTCTAGACAAGGTGGACCCTCCATGTGACCTCCAACAAGAGTGGCCATGGTCTCCTTCTAGACAAGGTGGACCCTCCATGTGACCTCCAACAAGAGTGGCCATGGTCTCCTTCTAGACAAGGTAGACCCTCCATGTGACGACCAACAAGAGTGGCCATGGTCTCCTTCTAGACAAGGTGGACCCTCCATGTGACCTCCAACAAGAGAGGCCATGGTCTCCTTGTAGACAAGATGGACCCTCCATGTGACCTCCAACAAGAGTGGCCATGGTCTCCTTCTAGACAAGGTGGACCCTCCATGTGACCTCCAACAAGAGTGGCCATGGTCTCCTTCTAGACAAGGTGGACCCTCCATGTGACCTCCAACAAGAGTGGCCATGGTCTCCTTCTAGACAAGGTGGACCCTCCATGTGACCTCCAACAAGAGTGGCCATGGTCTCCTTCTAGACAAGGTGGACCCTCTATGTGACCTCCAACAAGAGTGGCCATGGTCTCCTTCTAGACAAGGTAGACCCTCCATGTGACGACCAACAAGAGTGGCCATGGTCTCCTTCTAGACAAGGTGGACCCTCCATGTGACCTCCAACAAGAGTGGCCATGGTCTCCTTCTAGACAAGGTAGCCCCTCCATGTGACCAACAAGAGTGGCCATGGTCTCCTTCTAGACAAGGTGGACCCTCCATGTGACCTCCAACAAGAGTGGCCATGGTCTCCTTCTAGACAAGGTGGACCCTCCATGTGACCTCCAACAAGAGTGGCCATGGTCTCCTTCTAGACAAGGTAGACCCTCCATGTGACGACCAACAAGAGTGGCCATGGTATCCTTCTAGACAAGGTGGACCCTCCATGTGACCTCCAACAAGAGTGGCCATGGTCTCCTTGTAGACAAGATGGACCCTCCATGTGACCTCCAACAAGAGTGGCCATGGTCTCCTTCTAGACAAGATGGACCCTCCATGTGACCTCCAACAAGAGTGGCCATGGTCTCCTTCTAGACAAGGTGGACCCTCCATGTGACCTCCAACAAGAGTGGCCATGGTCTCCTTCTAGACAAGGTGGACCCTCCATGTGACCTCCAACAAGAGTGGCCATGGTCTCCTTCTAGACAAGGTAGACCCTCCATGTGACCAACAAGAGTGGCCATGGTCTCCTTCTAGACAAGGTGGACCCTCCATGTGACCTCCAACAAGAGTGGCCATGGTCTCCTTCTAGACAAGGTAGACCCTCCATGTGACCAACAAGAGTGGCCATGGTCTCCTTCTAGACAAGGTGGACCCTCCATGTGACCTCCAACAAGAGTGGCCATGGTCTCCTTGTAGACAAGATGGACCCTCCCTGTGACCTCCAACAAGAGTGGCCATGGTCTCCTTCTAGACAAAGTGGACCCTCCATGTGACCTCCAACTAGAGTCGCCATGGTCTCCTTCTAGACTAGGTGGACCCTCCATGTGACCTCCAACAAGAGTGGCCATGGTCTCCTTCTAGACAAGGTGGACCCTCCATGTGACCTCCAACAAGAGTGGCCGTGGTCTCCTTCTAGACAAGGTGGACCCTCCATGTTACCTCCAACAAGAGTGGCCATGGTCTCCTTTTAGACAAGGTGGACCCTCCATGTGACCTCCAACAAGAGTGGCCATGGTCTCCTTGTAGACAAGGTGGACCCTCCATGTGACCTCCAACAAGAGTGGCCATGGTCTCCTTCTAGACAAGGTGGACCCTCCATGTGACCTCCAACAAGAGTGGCCATGGTCTCCTTCTAGACAAGGTGGACCCTCCATGTGACCTCCAACAAGAGTAGCCATGGTCTCCTTCTAGATAAGGTAGACCCTCCATGTGACCAACAAGAGTGGCCATGGTCTCCTTCTAGACAAGGTGGACCCTCCATGTGACCTCCAACAAGAGTGGCCATGGTCTCCTTGTAGACAAGATGGACCCTCCCTGTGACCTCCAACAAGAGTGGCCATGGTCTCCTTCTAGACAAAGTGGACCCTCCATGTGACCTCCAACAAGAGTGGCCATGGTCTCCTTCTAGACTAGGTGGACCCTCCATGTGACCTCCAACAAGAGTGGACATTGTCTCCTTCTAGACAAGGTGGACCCTCCATTTGACCTCCAACAAGAGTGGCCATGGTCTCCTTCTAGACAAGGTGGACCCTCCATGTGACCTCCAACAAGAGTGGCCATAGTCTCCTTCTAGACAAGGTGGACCCTTCATGTGACCTCCAACAAGAGTGGCCATGGTCTCCTTCTAGACAAGGTGGACCCTCCATGTTACCTCCAACAAGAGTGGCCATGGTCTCCTTTTAGACAAGGTGGACCCTCCATGTGACCTCCAACAAGAGTGGCCATGGTCTCCTTGTAGACAAGGTGGACCCTCCATGTGACCTCCAACAAGAGTGGCCATGGTCTCCTTGGTGCAGAGCAGTCATAGGGTGCTGTGGTCACATGAGTACAAAAGGAGGGCAGGACCACATGACCTATCCTTCATGTCCCACTTTGCTGGCCAGGCTCGAGGAGGTGCAGCAAGTCAGTGACACTTGCAGGTAAGTTAACTTACTTTAACTTATGTAAGCCACATTGTAATACTTGACTTTACAGCCTGATCTGAGTAAATGATGTACTGCGTATGTTTTGACTTAGTTGTAAACAAAAATGCACAAAAATTATACATCATTTGGACATAAAATATTGGTGTCCTTGCAAGGGTTATTTATAAGTTTTGAAAGTAAATGTACAATGTCAACATTTCATCATGTAGAAGACCTCTAAGGATGTGGAACTCTAAACATCAAATATTATCATTATTATTGTTGTTGTCACTGTCGAACAAAACCATGTAGAACTCAAAATGTTGACATTGTTTTTAAATGTAAAGTAAAACCACTGAGTAGTTGTGTGTAAAAGAGCAAGAGTGTAAATGACAGAATGTGGAGGTGGGTGCATGTCGTACAGTGAGGGACTGCACCTGTCCAGTACTGCAAGTGGAAGCTCTCCTTTCACACACTGGTATGTCATATAAATACGGGGAATACTTGCTCTTTGTTCCAGATTACTGATTAGTTTTAGAGCTCTTGTGGAACCGACAGTATGTCCGACACAGAGGACGTCGTGGAGCAGGAAACTCAGTACGTCCCAACAACTTTGATTTGGAAGATTTTCATTTGGAATAATGCTCATTATTTATTTGCCTTGTTTTGAAATAAATGCCGCCTTATCTACATCATATTTTCTCCTTTCTATGTTACCCATGAAGTGAGGAAGAAGGTAAGAAAAACCCTTTTTCATATTTAAAAATAAATACACACACCCACAAATACATATACACACACACATATAAACATTTGTATATATATATATATATACACATATATAAACATTTGTATATATATATATATATATATATATATATATATATATATACACAGTATATACACACACAAAACCATAAAATTAGTTAAGTTGTCAGGTTGTGTAAATGCTAAATAAAAAGAGAATACGACAAATCCTTTTCAACTTATATTCAATGAAATAGACTGCAAAGACAAGCTATCTCATCTTCACACTGAGAAACTTTTTTTTTTTTCAAATTTTAGCTCATTTGAAATTAGATGCCTGCAACATGTTTCAAAAAAGATGGCACAAGTGGCAAAAAAGAGTGAGAAAGTTGAAGAATGATCATCAAACACTTATTTGGAACATCCCACAGGTGAACAGGCTAATTGGGAACAGGTGGGTGCCATGATTGGCTATAAAAGCAGCTTCCGTGAAATGCTCACTCATTCACAAACAAGGACGGGGCGAGGGTCACCACTTTGTCAACAAATGCCAGAGTGAATTGTTTAAGAACAACATTTCTCAACAGCTATTGCAAGGAATTTAGGGATTTCACCATCTACGCTCTGTAATATCATCAAAAGGTTCAGAGAATGTGGAGAAATCACTGCACATAAGCCATGATATTACACACCTTCCATCCCTCAGGCACTACTGCATCAAAAAGCGAGGTTATTGTGTAAAGGATATCACCACATGGGTTCAGGAACACTTCAGAAAACCACTGTCAGTAATTACTGTTGGTTGCTACATCTGTAATTGCAAGTTAAAACTCTACTATGCAAAGCCATTTATCAACAACACCCAGAAGCGCTTCGCTGGGCCGAAGCTCATCTAAGCTAGACTGATGCAAAGTGTAAAAGTGTTCTGTGGTCTGACAAGTCCACATTTCAAATTGTTTGTGGAAACTGTTGACGTGTCCTCCGGACCAAAGAGGAAAAGAACCATGGGGGCTGTTCTAGGGTGAAAGTGTGGTAGTCAGCATGTGTGATGGTATGGGGGTGTATTAGTGATTGTTGTAGGGTGAAAGTGTGGTAGTCAGCATGTGTGATGGTATGGGGGTGTATTAGTGATTGTTGTAGGGTGAAAGTGTGGTAGTCAGCATGTGTGATGGTATGGGGGTGTATTAGTGATTGTTGTAGGGTGAAAGTGTGGTAGTCAGCATGTGTGATGGAATGGGGGTGTATGAGTTGCCAAGGCATGGCTAACTTACACATCTGTGAAGGCACCATTAATGCTGAAAGGTACATACAGCTTTTGGAGCAACATACGTTATCATGGACGCCCCTGCCTATTTCAGCAAGACGATGCCAAACCACGTGCTTCATAGTAAAAGAGTGTGGGTACTAGACTGGCCTGCCTGTAGTCCAGACATTGAAATGTATGAAGGCTAAAATATGAGGCAGGAGACTGTTGAACAACTTAAGCTGTACATCAAGCAAGAATGGGAAAGAATTCCACTTCAAAAATGTGTCTCCTCAGTTCCCAAACCTGCACTGAGTGTTGTTCAAAGGAAAGGCCATGTAACACACTGGTAAAAATATTCCTCTTTTGCAATGTGTTGCTGCCATTACATTCTAACTTTATGATTATTTGCAGAAATAAAGTTTGTCAGTGTGAAGATGAAATATCTAGTCTTTGCAGTCTATTCAATTGAATATAAGTTAAAAACGATTTGTTGTATTCTCTTTTTTATTTAGCATTTACACAGCGTGACAACTTCCCTGCTTATGGGGTTTGTAGTGTAGTCCACATAAAGTATCTAACTGACTCAAATGTTCAAACCAAATCAATTTACACGACTAAAATCAAAACACATTTTCGTTGAAAGACTAACACCAGATTAAAAACTGTGCTGAAAATGAGGCTGACAGCCCTGCTGGAGAGGAAGACTATATCCGTTTTTTTAATGTGTGTGTGTGTATGTGTGTGTGTGTTGAAATTATTTGTATATTTAATAAAGTGATGTTTCTTTCCTCCCCAATGGAAGATGAATCCAAACCAAAGCCAAAGTAAGTTTCTTTGTCTCTCATTTGCCTCAAGAAAAATCATACTTTAAAATGTTTTTTTAAAAAGTCATCCACAGAACTCATGTGACACGAGAACATTTCTTTCTGCAAGTTCTACGGAGCAAAACAGCTACAATGGAAAATTAACTCGGTATCTTACTATATAGCAGCGTCTATTAACCATAGGGCCAGGGCCCCCGAGAATGTAATATATCTGTTTCTTCAGCTGTGGTCCATGTAGGCGGCAGCAGTGCTGAGTTACAATACACTTTTCCACCACTTGTGGCAGTAATGACCAAATAAAACAAGCAGAAGAAGTCTGGCACTGATCTCAGAGACATTTCTAAAGCGCAAGAAGTTGACTAAAGGGGTGAAGATGTATTTTCATTTGCATTTATAGACAGTTTAGTTACCAAATATAGTTATTGATTTAGTTTATTTTAGCACAACATAATACATATTGTATATATATATATATATTTTTTTTTTTTAAATCAGCCTGACCTAAGCCTAAGGTTTATTTGTTACATGTAATAATAATCTTTATGATTAACACAGACTTTTATATCATTTGACAAGGTTATAAACTGTAATTAGGGTTACATATCATTATTGATTATGATCAAAATCAAGAGTAAGATTACTAATTCAGTCGATACTACTGTGATTACATTGATATTTTTTATTGTCACAAAATTATTATTTTTTTTTAATTTATGTTTATAATGTCAGTAAATACATCCTTGGACACATGAGGACTTTGAATATGACCAATGTATGATCCTGTAACTACTTGGTATCGACATGATCCATACCTAAATGTGTGGTATCATCCAAAACTAATATCAAGTATCAAAGAAGAGAAGAATAAGTGATTATTACATTTGAAGTGTAGATAGAACATGTTAAAACAGAAAATAAGCAGATATTAACAGTAAATGAACAAGTAGATGAATAATCCATTGTTACAGTTTGTCCTTTATTAAGTGTATAAATGACACAATATGTTACAGCAGACTAACTAAGAGTCTTTGTTTGTTTACTTACTACTAAAAGACAAGTTGTCGAGTATGTTCAACATTTTATTAAAGGACTAAATGAAAATAAACACATTTTTCATCTACATTAAGAAGTTTTGTTACAATAAAGACAATAATGACATTTTTAGTGGTCCCCTTTATTTAGAAAATTATGGAAATACATTTTGGCATGGGGAAACCCTAAATTGTATATTGTTGTTCCCTCGCAATGTATGAGTGAGGCGTTGTGTCACTAGGCCAGAAAAGTAGTTCCTCTATGTTAGCCCCTACATAAACAATGTCACTAAAGTATGAGGTCACGGCATGTAAAGAAACTTTGTTAGTGGCTCTGGAGGTTTTTTTTTTTTTAAAAGGATAAATCGGCAATATAAGTGAATATCCCCTCACATGCATTGTTAGCTGCCTTGTGCTAGAGGTTTTTCACTGTTTAGATTTGCCAGCACAAGGGGGAAAGATGTGTTTTAGTCACACATAAATATTGTGGATGGGAGGGAAAAAGAGGCGTGATCAGAGCGAGTCATCTCATCCACAGATTCATGAGCAACATCGCGGCCCCAAAGATCCCCGACGGCGGCGAGAAAGTGGACTTTGACGTGAGTTTGAGTTGTGGAAGGAAGTGAGAAGAAGTGGGCCATGTTGTAGAAGGAAGTGAGAGGCATGTTGTGGAAGGAAGTGAGAGGCATGTTGTAGAAGGAAGTGAGAGGAAGTGGGCCATGTTGTAGAAAGAAGTGAGAAGAAGTGGGCCATGTTGTAGAAGGAAGTGAGAGGAAGTGGGCCATGTTGTAGAAGGAAGTGAGAGGAAGTGGGCCATGTTGTAGAAGGAAGTGAGAGGAAGTGGGCCATGTTGTAGAAGGAAGTGAGAAGAAGTGGGCCATGTTGTAGAAGGGAGTGAGAAGAAGTGGGCCATGTTGTAGAAGAAAGTGAGAGGAAGTGGGCCATGTTGTAGAAGGAAGTGAGAAGAAGTGGGCCATGTTGTAGAAGAAAGTGAGAGGAAGTGGGCCATGTTATATAAAGGAAGTGAGAAGTGGGCCATGTTGAAGGAAGTGAGAAGAAGTGGGCCATGTTGTAGAAGGAAGTGAGAAGTGGGCCATGTTGTAGAAGAAAGTGAGAAGAAGCGGGCCATGTTGTAGAAGGAAGTGAGAAGAAGCGGGCTATGTTGTAAAAGGAAGTGAGAAGAAGCGGGCCATGTTGTAGAAGGAAGTGAGAAGAAGCGGGCCATGTTGTAGAAGGAAGTGAGAAGAAGTAGTCGACCATGTTGTAGAAGGAAGTGAGAAAAAGTAGTCGGCCATGTTGTAGAAGGAAGTGAGAAGAAGTAGTCGGCCATGTTGTAGAAGGAAGTGAGAAGAAGTAGTCGGCCATGTTGTAGAAGGAAGTGAGAAGAAGTAGTCGGCCATGTTGTAGAAGGAAGTGGGAAAAAGTAGTCCGCCATGTTGTAGAAGGAAGTGAGAAGAAGTAATCGGCCATGTTGTAGAAGGAAGTGAGAAGAAGTAGTCGGCCATGTTGTAGAAGGAAGTGAGAAAAAGTAGTCGGCCATGTTGTACAAAGAAGTGAGAAGTAGTAGTCAGCCATGTTGTAGAAGGAAGTGAGAAGAAGTAGTCGGCCATGTTGTAGAAGGAAGTGAGAAGAAGTAGTCGGCCATGTTGTAGAAGGAAGTGAGAAAAAGTAATCGGCCATGTTGTAGAAGGAAGTGAGAAGTAGTAGTCAGCCATGTTGTAGAAGGAAGTGACAAGGAGGCGGGCGTGTGCAGGACATCCACAGGAAGCGGCTGGAGAAAGATCTGTCGGAGCTTCAGTCTCTGATCGAGGCTCACTTCGAGCAGAGGAAGAAGGAGGAGGAGGAGCTCATCGCGCTCGTCAACAGAATCGTGAGTGGGAAATGTCGCCGTGTCAACACAATCGGGAGTGGCAGACGTTCCCGCTCCAGACTGGGACTGACACGCTGCGTCCTCTCAGGAGAAACGTCGAGCCGAGAGAGCCGAGCAGCAGAGAGTCCGAGCCGAGCGGGAGAAGGAGAGGCAGGCCAGGCTGGCCGTACGTCTTTATGTTGACCTGCATGTTTATGTTGACCTGCACATTCAGGACCAGGACTGAAGTCCACTAGTTGACCTGCACATTTAGGAGCAGGACTGAAGTCCACTAGTTGACCTGCACATTTAGGAGTAGGACTGAAGTCCACTAGTTGACCTGCACATTTAGGAGCAGGACTGAAGTCCACTAGTTGACCAGCACATTTAGGAGCAGGACTGAAGTCCACTAGTTGACCTGCACATTTAGAAGCAGGACTGAAGTCCACTAGTTGACCTGCACATTTAAGACTTGGAGTGTAGTCCACTAGTTGACCTGCACATTTAGGACCAGGACTGAAGTCCACTAGTTGACCTGCACATTTAAGACTTGGAGTGTAGTCCACTAGTTGACATGCACATTTAGGACTTGGAGTGTAGTCCACTAGTCGACCTGCACATTTAGGACCAGGAGTGGAGTCCACGAATGTGTGTCTGACTTTCCCAGGAGGAGAAGGAGCGCAGGGAGCAAGAGGAGCAGCGCAAGAAGCTGGATGAAGACGTGAAGAAGAAGAAGGTCCTCACCAACAGGACGCAGCAGTACGGCGCCGCACAGAAGGTCAGTCTGAAGTAAGGTGGTCCCTATACCAATATTTGGTACTAACATGTGTTTCAGTACTTTTCTAAATAGAGGACCACAAAAAATGTCATTATTGTAACAGAACATCTTCGTGTAGATGAAACATGTTTATTATTGTAATTTAGTCCTTCAATAAAATGTTGAACATACTAGACAACTTGTCTTTTAGCAGTAAGTAAACAAAGACTCCTAATTAGTCTGCTGATGTATGCAGTAACATATTGTGTCATTTATACACCTATTATGTTATAAAGGACAAACTGTAAAAATGGATTATTCATCTACTTGTTCATTCACTGTTAATATTTGCTTATTTTCTCTTTTAACATGTTCTATCTACACTTCTGTTCAAATGTAATAATCACTTATTCTTCTCTTCTTTGATACTGGATCCGATACCAAGTAGCTACAGGATCATACATTGGTCCTCATGTATCCAGGGACATATTTACTGACTTAATAAATATAATGTACATTTAAAAAAATAAAAAAATATACATTTTGTGACAATATATCAATGTAATCATTGTAGTATTGACTAGATACACACTCTTGTACTTGGTATCAGTACAGTGGATGTCAGGTGTGGATCCACCCATGGCATTTGTTTACATTCAGGAACGCTAGATTTAGTTAGCGTTGAGCTATTGAAGCATGTTTAGCTATTCCTCGTCTTCCAGTGATAATGCTATTTGTAAGAAACATATAATTTGTAAAACATTGCGAATGGATGTTAGCTGCACCTCTTCCTGATGGTGTTTCAGTGTTATAACTTCACCTTTATCTTGACTTTTTACACCAAAATGTGTCCATTCTCCCTTTTCTGTCTTCACTCTGTGTCTGCTTGTAAGTACTCTGTGTGTGTGCAATGCCCAACATGCTCCTCTGCTCCTAAAACCAGCAATGTCATGCCCGTAAAAAAATAAAAACAACCGGTATTGAATCATATTAGCCAGAAAAACAATAAAACAGATCATAAAATATATTTTATTGCTCTTATAAACAATAGGTTATTGTTTATAAACTAATACATATGAAGTATATAGAAATTAATACTATTTATTTACATTAAGGGTGTCTGGATTCGATAAAATAAAATAAAAACATGTATCCTATGATATGGGCTTGTATCTAAAATCACTGATACATTCTCCAATACGAGCAGTCCAGGTAATCATGGCGGGCTATTGTCTACTAGGAGCTAGCAGCTACACAGCAGCTAAGCACACAAGCTAGACATGCGTAACAAGTGTCAGAACTGCAGTCTAAAACAGGACATGTGTCAATAAATACACGTATCAAATGATTATATTACTTGAATACAAAGTAGAGAAAGTATCCAGTAACTAACACTAATGATTTATTGTGGCCACTAATCCAACCTAAAGACAGCATCAATCTGTCATAAAGTTAGTATTTTTATGCCTATCATTTTTCTCTGAGTAATTTCATCTGATCAAGCATTGTTAAAAAATGCTTGATGGGTGGATCTACACCTGACATCCACTGTAATGATACCACACATGACAAAATAATACAAGTATTGGTATAGGATCAATATTGCTCCGGGCCAACACTTTGGACCTCCGTATCGGCATCGCAAGTGGGAGAAGTGAAAGACACTTTAAAAAAAAAATTAAACATAACATTTTTTTGTAATGATTTTCTTAAATAGTCCCAAACCACTAAGCTCGATTATGGTTGCCAAAAGTCCAAGTGACCTCTTCTCCACCACAGCAAGCTGCAAGCACCATTACAGCACAACACACCCAAGTAGACATCAATCATTTTGAATCATGAATTCTCCCAAACAGAGCGACAACAAAAAAGGAGCCAAAAAGCAAACGGAGAGAGAGAAGAAGAAGAAGATCCTGGCTGAGCGCAGGAAGCAGCTCAACATCGATCACCTGAGTGATGACAAGCTCAAGTAGACAAAGGTGGGCCAAAGGGCTTGGTGAGCAGCACTAATCACCCGCTGTGTGCAGGGAGAAGGCTAACGAGCTGTGGCAGTGGCTGATGGAGCTGGAGATGGAGAAGTACGACCTCAATGAAAAATTCAAGAGACAAAAGACGGATGTGAGTCAACTGGTTTGTTTGTACTTTCTTGCCAACTTCACCAGGCACAGCTGCTCCTCCTAGTGGGGAACTTGCTCAATCACATCTTCGTCAACCTTTTGACCAGCCTCGTTGAAGACATTCCAGATAAACTCTGTGCTTCACCTCCACTGGAAACGTGCACTGCTTCAATAACCCACCTCTGTGTTGCAGATCAACCTGCTGCTGGTTCGAGTCCAGGACCACCAGAAGTAAAGTCACAATCTTCACTACTTTCATCATTCCTATGTCTCATTCCCCTCTTCTTCCAGTACCAAGGGCCGCGGCAAGGGAAAGATGGGAGCCCGGCTGCGGTAAAGTGGACCACCTCCCAGGAGAAACCACGCCAATGTACGCGCCGCTGGCTGGCGAGTGGAGCGTCCATATTTCATATCAATAAACCACTCCACCAGCGGAATACAGCTCCATTTTTCTTTCATCCAACATCACATGGACAAACAGAAGACCTCAAAATAGTAATCTCATGGAGATTCCTGAGCCAATTAAAGAGATAACGAACAAGCGAGTCACAGAAGTAGGGACCGCAGATTCCTTCCCCATCAACAGCAATGCTAATCAAGCTTTGTAAGAGCCAACAACGATTACTATGGGCAAAATGATGATCCAGAACATTAAAATGATCCTGGATATAAGGAAGGTGAGCTACAAGTTTTAGAAGCTCTGAAACACTATAGCATCATGTAGCAGTATTGCTAAGTGCTAAACATGAAATACAAACATAATAAAATGATCACTTACTGTACAATGTCTGCTCCCACTTCGATGAAGACTGATAGGATGTCCACATCTTCCAGTTGAGATGAGCTTAATCATGATGCAGACAAAGGGTTAACAAGGAAGTCTCCCTGCAGACAGTCTTCAGCTGTGTGCGTTTGTCTCCATTTACGGGTATGAATTGAATGTCACAGATGAACAACTTCTAGATTCAAGGATAAATTCTCCAAGTATTCATATGAAGGGCATGATTTACAATATAGAATTACTTTAATTAGTCGAGATGTGATGATGTGAGCAGCAGGACATGGCTCCAGACTCTCAGGGCTACTTGGCTGTGTGTATCATTGCACTGCTCAGAAATAGTCTGTCTGCATTAGCCCTTATAAAAACAACATGGCTAATATTTGGTTAATATATAGGTCACGATATGTATAGAATATTGTTGGCTGGATTTGGATGGTTATTTAGAGTTTTGTGGGCAAAATAGAGAGCGACCATTGACTACATTGTTAGCACAGATTTCATGTATTTATTTATTTATGACTTAGAATGCATATAAACAAATGCAAAACATGTGTTTATGTCTTATATAAAGATTGTGAATGACAAACTGCACATCTCAATGTAATTTTTGCGTATTTCCAGTATGATTGAACTGATAATATGGTTAGAGTGCAGAAGCGTCTCTACAACCTCCTGAGATAGCTGAAAGGTTTTCGGAGTTGAATATTCAAAATGACTGGCTGAAATTTTAGTATTTTGTGATGTTTAAACTGTGTTTTTACATACTTTGCGGATTGTACATATGATTGGATAAGGTTAAATGGACACAATGAAACACAATTAGGCATATAAAGTCAACTTCTTTTTCCACTCTACTGCTACTTTGAGGCTTGTGCTAGTTTGCATACTCTAAGAGGCTGCTGGGGACAATACAGCAAATGGCTGGGATTATTAGTTGGTGTCTTTATTTCTATATTCATGTCCTTCAACCTTTGAGTGTACATTGTGAGGGACTTTAATGTTCATCACAGCGCTTTACTTTTTCCACGGGAAATTATGTGACAGCCCTTTTCCAAAATGGATTGAATTCATTTTTGTCCTCACAATTGATTACAAATAATAACAGAGACATACTGGATAAAAACCAACACTGCTAAGAGGAAGGAGAGAAAGTGCCCAAAGATAGCTCGTGGCATCGTATTCAAAAAGACTTGAGGCTACCAAAGTTGAAAAAAAAAAACTTTTCACTTCGTCATTGTTGGCTCTTGACAGTTGATTTGGAGAACAAAAAATAATTGATTTCATTTTGGAATAAGGGTGTAACACAAAATGTGGGAAAAGCGCTGTGAATACTTTACGGATGCACTTCCCACTTAGACTGAAATGAGACTTGCAAGGCCTCGTAGGAATGGAAATCTTTTGTAAGCCGAGGACCACGGCGACTCATTTAAGGTTATGCAGTTATGGTCACGCATTTATTTTTTAAATTCACTTATGACACAAAAAACTTTCACTAAAGTTCTATCTTTAATTTGATTCCACACATGACATTCTTTAGCGAGGCTCCACATAGTGGTGATAGATGGTACAATTTATAAATCATCCCTATCATATTTGCTGTTCAGTACGTAAGAAAAATAGAATTTTCCAGCTTTTTTCGGGGGGGAGGGAAGTGAGTAATGGTGGACTTGATCCTGACTGTACATTCCAAACTATGAGTGTGCATACACAAACATTGTTGTACTGTATGGTGAGAAGTGTGTCGGGGTCCCAGGGGGGTCCGTGTGGGCAGGATGAGGAGGAGGAGCCCGCTTCCCCCACTCACCATAAGTGTGTTTCTCTGATCTCTGCTATCACCTGGCTGGCTTTCTGCAGGGCCTGGACACACCAAGCAAAGCATACATACTGTAAGTCAGCCTGTATTTATGCTGCCTGCTAAGACCACAAAGACATTATGGTTTGGGGACGTTCACAACATTTGGTACACATTACAACAACAGAAAAGCTTATCAAAAAATATTCCTTTTATAACACTGTGTTCCCTCAAACAGGAGCAGCAGCCATTGAACAATTGAAGTGCAGAAAGTGTTTACTAGAGGTAAGGTATTCACATTGAAGGCGTTTTTGTCTTCTTAACAGAAAAAGGAGATACCGTCTTTTCGGACTATAAATCGCAGTTTTTTTCATAGTTTGGCCGGGGGTGCGACATATACTCCGGAGCGACTTATGTGTGAAATTATTAACACATTACTGTAAAATATCAATATTACTTATCTCATTCGTGGAAGAGACGAAGAAAATGTCAGTAAACGTCAGACACACGTCAGCAATCGTCACACACATGTCAACCAATAAGAATTTGGCGGGGGAGGGTCATGGCAGAAGTGCATTGTGGGTCATGGGATGCTAACTGCTATATGCTACTGCCGTAGCTATTAGAATGTATCATTTCATAGTTGGCGGTAACAAATAAAAAGTGGGAAGGGCTGAACAAAAATGGCGTTGAAAAGGAAATCATGTAGTGCAGATTACAAGCTGGACGTAGTGAAATATGCAGCAGAAAAGGACAAGAGGAAGCGGCGCATATCTTTGGAGTTGGCAGAGTTGTTTAGAAGCAACATCCAGGAAGAAGATTTCATGGGATTTATGGATTAGGAGTGACAGATAGTTTGGTAAAGGTATAGCATGTTCTATATGTTATAGTTATTTGAATGACTCTTACCATAACATGTTAGGTTAACATAGCAGTTGGTTATTTATGCCTCATATTACCTACACTTATTCAGCCTGTTGTTCACTATTCTTTATTTTAAATTGCCTTTCAAATGTCTATTCTTGGTGTTGGATTTTATCAAATAAATTTCCCCCAAAAATGCGACTTATACTTCAGTGCGACTTATATATGTGTTTTTCCTTCTTTATAATGCATTTTCGGCAGGCGCGACGTATACTCCGGAGCGACTTATAATTGGAAAAATATGGTATTTCGTCGAGGTCAGGGACACGGTCTCTAAGAGGATGCGACAACTGCATTTTGCCTCTCAAGTCCAACATATTGGACTAAACTACCACCAGTATGATACAGTGCGGCTGTACACCACTCAAACACATTATGAATTGATTCTAAAAGGATTCCTGAATGTCAAAGAAGAACACAGCAAATTGATACTCAAGAAGATCTTTGTAAAGGCAGCATTTTTGATACAGCTGTTGTATTGGATCTCATTTGATGTGGGTGTTCCTAATGAATTGGCTTGTGAGTATCTATTGGATCGATACTGAAATTTACTCATCAAGCAATCTAATATTAACATAGCTATATGTGTATATATATATCTATATATATCTATATATATATATATATATATAGATATATATAGATATATATATATATTTCTAAATCTATTACTGTTACGTTTAATTTTGCGATACCAAATAAAAATCCAGTAACTCACACCGACAGTAGGGATGTAACGGTATTGAACGTTATAATATTATCACAGCATTAAGGCCACAGTACGATATTATTGTAGTATAAATCGAAAAAAGACTTCAAATGTTATAGTGTGTAAAATGAAGTGGCAAAAATGTTTAGGATGGACACACTTGCTGAAATTGAAGACGAACATTATGCTAAAATGTGTAATTGTATTTATTACTACGGGCAAAGAATTGTGTGGGATCATCCACAGTTTTAAGCAAATCTTTAAAAAAAAAAACCTTAGTGACAATGTAAACATCCAGTGTAAAACTATAATGTTCACTTTAATGTCCAACTTTTACTTTCTGACAAGCAGTGTCCTCCACAGTGGACATCTTTTTATACAAGTCTGGAAAATGCTGTTTGTCAGAAAAGTTAACTAACAATTTAACTTTTAATAATGTAAATACCTCACTAACTGATGTTTGACTTCAGATATATTTTCGGGATGACAGTTTATGAGGATGCATCGAGAGAAAGAAGCGGTGGAAAAATAGATGGATTGAGGATTTATCAAGTAGTATTTCAGTTTCCTCATATTTCTCCTATTGAAAACTTTTTGTGCTGATGAGCTTGGTGCTGTGTGAGGTGACCGGCTGGCTCTGTGTCGCTTTGGGAACACTCAACGCGAAAGTATTGCTTTGCAGACTTTCTTACCTCCGCCAAAGAGGTTGTATCTTCATCATGGTTTGTCTGTCTGTTAGCAACATAACTCAAATACTTATGGATAGATTTAAATGATATTTTTCAGGAAATGTCAAAAAAAACAATTCCTCTTATCGACTGCAAACAGACTTCATTTCCTGCTTAAGGCATTCCACGCCCCCACTTTAGTGCTCCGCGCTGCGCAGAGGATTCTGGGAGATGTAGTTTATTTTCAGACCCTGCCAACGCTAAAGCGCCAGAAAAAGCACCAAGTTTTTGTTTGATACCGTCAAACGTCACGGTATTATTGTAAATATTTTGAAATAGCGCAGTATTTCCAACAATAACAATATCATCAACTTTACCATTGCACTCTTTCAAAAATCCTAATATGGAGGCCAAAATGTTTGACTAATATTAAAAACTCCAAGTTTTTCCAAGTCTGCTTACCTGGAGCATATCCGCCGCCTCGTTGCGTCGCTGCGCCATGTCTTCCGACTCTGTCAGTAGGTCGTCCAACAGCCCAGCTTTGTACAGCTGGCCCACCAGCTCACTCTGCAGGCAGTCCTTCACGTGGTTGACCAGGAAGTGCATCACGGCCTTGGGCACGCTGAAGAGGAGGAATTAGAGACGAGACAGTAAAGCATGCAGCCGTTTTGATGTAATGAAATTCTTGTGATCAGGAGGCAAACACATGACGGGTACAGACAGATCAGTGGATGGGAACAAGGCGGCCTCCATGTACCTGTCCTGGATGTTCTTCCGTACGATTAGAAAATAGGACTTGATGAGTCTCTCAATGACCTCACAGTCTCGCTGCTCCCGAGCGGACAACTTCCTAGATACTGGAACAGGCTGGAAAAAAACAAATTTTTAGTTTATTTCTACGGTCAGTGGTCAAAAAAATTAACAAACAGTTGTACATTCATAAATTTAAAATGTTGCAGACTGAAAGGGTTTAGGCTGAAGTTGAGCACTTATTGCGCTTAACCCTATGAACAATGTCAAATACAAGATGACCTTCCTAAAAATATGAAATATTATAAATACACCTTGTACACAACATAAACACTGTGCAATTATATACGCAGTAAAGACATATGAAATATCGTTGTACACGTGTTGGTTAAACCTTTCCACCCGTTATATACCATATACAAACAATTATACTTCTATTATTATTTATACCCTTCATTTAGTTTTTAATTAACATTGATCATAGTATTAACTACCATGTTGATTCAAGAGTGATATATTTTTCCAAAACATTGGTCTTAAAGTGTTTTTAAATGTGTGAATGGAAGTGGAACATTTGAAAGAATCATCCAAGTTGTTCCACAGATGAACCCCCCTGACAAAAACACATCTACTTTTTAAACTCCTTCTTATGTTTGCTTTCTGAAAGACAGCTGAACCTCTGAGGTCATAGGGACTCTCCCTAGGTTTGAGCGTCTCCTGTAGACACCCAAGCAGCATGTGCTTATGAGCTTTATACGTCAGTCTTGAGGTCAACACGATTGTGCAGTTTTAAAGTTTTTAATTTAATAACGAAAAAGATGCCTGAATGGCTTTTACATTATTCTCCTGATCAATGTGTCCTTTGTCCTTTCCTCTATCTTCTCCTTAGTATTAACAGGATGTGATAACAACTCCAACACAAATACAAGTCAGTCCTTACCACATCTAGCAAATTAACAGCATGGCCCTTTTGTGGGCTGCTCGGTAGGGTGTTGTGGGGCACCGCCCTGTCCCCGGCCATACCCTCCTCTCCCTTTTTCAGCATTCCCCTCCAGTTCCCTGTCCCGCCATCGATCTGCTCGTTGGAAGAGGTGCCCTGAGCACCACCTGCTGCTGCCTGAAGGTCAGATGTTAGCTCCGTAAGAGAGAAACACTCAGAAAAGGTTATATAACAGAGCTTTCTAATATACTGACACAGCTCTTGTATTTGTTCTTTTTAGACTTGTCTAATAAAGTGTCCAGGCAGTATATCTGATTCCTTGTACCTTGTCTCGGGGGACAGCAGATGGCAGGTCCCTCATTCTGTTGCGTCTTTGCTCCTGTGGGAACACACAAACTGCATTTTACATTTCTGATCAATGCAATTAACTTAGCTCATTAGTGCGAGACTGGTACCTCTATATTATGGTTCATCAGACCGCAAGCATCAGCAAAGTCTGGGTGTTTGGTGTTGATGTAAGCCAGCTCGATCGCAACCAGGTTGTGCACCTTAAAGGAAAAAAAGACTAACTTAGCCCTCAATAGATGACCACAAAGTTTAAGTATACAAATACCATTTCATTGGTGACTGGCAGTCTCTTCCTCAACAAGGAGGTGACCACTTCCACAATGGCATCATGGAGCTTTGGAAATCTCAGTAGCTCCTGCAAAAAAAACAACAACATTTGGTTCCCAACATTGTATTTGCCAATGCAGAACCATTTTTTAAGACCTCAGAACCCATTTGTCGATCTAATGCACCTACTAATGGCATTTTGTTCGATGGATGGAAATTTAAAGAACTTCACTTTCTTAATCAAGATCTTGTCTCTAGACCAGGGGTGTGCATTAGGTGGATGGTGGAGGGTGTGTCAGTCCATCACCATTTGTCTATACCAGGGGTGTCCATCACGTGGATGGTGGAGGGTGTGTCAGTCCATCACCATTTGTCTAAACCAGGGGTGTCCATCACGTGGATGGTGGAGGGTGTGTCAGTCCATCACCATTTGTCTATACCAGGGGTGTTCATCACGTGGATGGTGGAGGGTGTGTCAGTCCATCACCATTTGTCTATACCAGGGGTGTCCATCACGTGGATGGTGGAGGGTGTGTCAGTCCATCACCATTTGTCTATACCAGGATTGTGCTTTGGGTGGATGGTGGAGGGTGTGTCAGTCCATCACCATTTGTCTGTACCATGGGTGTGCGTTAGGTGGATGGTGTGTCAGTCCATCACCATTTGTCTATACCAGGGGTGTCCATCACGTGGATGGTGGAGGGTATGTCAGTCGAGCACCATTTGTCTATACCAGGATTGTGCATTAGGTGGATGGTGGAGGGTGTGTCAGTCAATCACCATTTGTCTATACCAAGGGTGTGCATTAGGTGGATGGCGGAAGGTGTGTCAGTCCAGCACCATTTGTCTATACCAGGGGTGCCCATCACGTGGATGGTGGAGGGTGTGTCAGTCCATCACCATTTGTCTATACCAGGGGTGTCCATCACGTGGATGGTGGAGGGTGTGTCAGTCCATCACCATTTGTCTATACCAGGATTGTGCTTTGGGTGGATGGTGGAGGGTGTGTCAGTCCATCACCATTTGTCTATACCATGGGTGTGCATTAGGTGGATGGTGTGTCAGTCCATCACCATTTGTCTATACCAGGGGTGTCCATCACGTGGATGGTGGAGGGTGTGTCAGTCCAGCACCATTTGTCTATACCAGGATTTTGCATTAGGTGGATGGTGGAGGGTGTGTCAGTCCATCACCATTTGTCTATACCAAGGGTGTGCATTAGGTGGATGGTGTGTCAGTCCATCACCATTTGTCTATACCAGGGGTGTCCATCACGTGGATGGTGTAGGGTATGTCAGTCCAGCACCATTTGTCTATACCAGGATTGTGCATTAGGTGGATGGTGGAGGGTGTGTTAGTACATCACCATTTGTTTATACCAAGGGTGTGCATTAGGTGGATGGTGGAGGGTGTGTCAGTCCATCACCATTTGTCTATACCAGGGGTGTCCATCATGAGGATGGTGGAGGGTGTGTCAGTCCATCACCATTTGTCTATACCAGGATTGTGCTTTAGGTAGATGGTGGAGGGTGTGTCATTCCATCACCATTTGTCTATACCAAGGGTGTGCATTAGGTGGATGGCGGAGGGTGTGTCAGTCCAGCCCCATTTGTCTAGACCAGGGGTGTCCATCACGTGGATGCTGGAGGGTGTGTCAGTCCATCACCATTTGTCTATACCAGGGGTGTCCATCACGTGGATGGTGGAGGGTGTCAGTCCATCACCAGCCAGGCAGTAAAAAAATGGAGCTAAAAATGATGGATCATCAATCTTCAACAAGACGTGACTTTGGTCACTTGAATCATGTCACCCGAGGGTCTAGTGAGATGACGCTGGCTGCTGCCACATCATTATTAAGAAAAAATGACCGACAGGAAGGCGAGAAAACACTTTTTATTTCAACAGTCTCTTGCGCCATACCTGCCTTCAAAACTCTAAAGACCGACTGCACAGTTCCTGTCTTCACAATAAAAGCCCTGCTTCATCCTGCCTGCGCTAAAAAAATAAAGAGTCTCAGAAGGCTAGCAAGCTATGGAGTTTGCCGCCAATGTATTTCTTGTAAAGAAATACAATCTTTCATGCGGTATTGGACAGAAAGGAGGGCTTTTTTTCTCCTCCATTTGAAAATGTGGAGGTTATCATCCCTACTGTCTGATTCCAATCAATGCAGGTCATCACAATCACACCAACTTATATTCTTGTTTTCATGAAAGAAAGAAATGTTAAACATGGTTGTATTATCATTAAACACCTTTAACTTCTTAACAAAATCCACTCCTTCATAAATAAATCAATAGAAATGATTTATATGAATGATCCTCCACTTGGTCAATTGAAAAGTAGCTGGCCTGCAAAAAAAGTGTGGACCCCCCTGCTCCAGCTGTTGGCTGATTGATGTTGCAGGTGTATTATTTCTATGTGTGGCCACCTGTGTGCTGTAGTTGCTGCAGTGCTGGATGATCCTCTGCATCTCCTCGTGAACTAACTCCACACAGCGCAGACTTGGATCCTCCAGACGCTTTACTTGCCTTTTGACCAGCAACTCAAAGGACACCTCGGGCACGAATAAAGCAGGCCTTGGGCCCTGGAGGGAAAAAAAAGCAAAAACAAATTGTTGCACTAATGAGTGTAAAAATGATTGTTGGAGTTGCATTTAAAAGATGTTGCAGAAACCCACCGTTGCATTTCTGATTGCCGTGAGTATGTCAATGGTGGTCAGACCCCCCAGGGGATCGACAGACTCCAAGGTGCGCCCAAACGTCTCGTGAAATATGTAACAGATCCTGGCGCCACCACAGCTGAAAGAGGAAGGACACAGAAAGGTCAGTTGGTAGTGCTTTGCAGTGAGCGGCAAGGTGCTGGTGAGGACACTCACAGTTCAGTAGTCTCGATGTACTTGGCTGTGCCCTCGATGGTGTTGCAGTACTCTGCGGCAAACTTGGTGATGAGCTGCAACAACGTGGCACTTTTGTCGTCCACCGGCTCTCCGTAGCTGTTGAGGAGCGACTGGTACTGGGCTGCCAGCACGTTGATCCGCGTTTTGAGCTCAGGGAGGCAGTCTCGGATGTGGTGCATGAGCAATCTAAAGTCATGTATTATTTTTTACTGCACAATAACCAACATTTCAAAAAAGAGGAAAGTCCTCTCCTACCTATTCAGTGTCCTGGCGAGATATTTGGTACCACTTCTGTTTGCAAGGGAGGGGTACTTCTTCTGTAGAAAAGCGTATTCGTCACGTATAGAATCTGCCACAGATTTCCTCTGATTGATATCCAATTGGCTCCTGTGAGAGGTCATGAGAAGACACCACGTTACCAGGAGCGCACAACAGGGGGACAAACCCACATGGCAAAGTCACCTGTTGACGAGTCCGATGATGCCGAGTTTCACAGGAATGACTCGGCCAGTAAGTATATCCATGGCGTCTGTTCCTGCGTCCATCAGATCCAGCTTGGTGACTACTGCTAGCGTCCTCCTGCCTGGACACACCAGTAGGAAAACAATTCAGAGATACTCTAGCTCATAAAAGTGAGTACACCACATACAAACATTTTTTATTACTGTGTATTTTCTCTAAGGACAATACAATACTAGGGATGTTATGATATCAAAATGTCCCGGTAAGATATTGTCAAAGTATTATGGCCACCGTGGTACAATATTATTGTGGTATATGTCCAAGACGAAAAAAGACTCACAATGCTAAAGTGTGTAAAATGAAGTGGCAGGAAGGTTTAGGAAAAACACACTTGCTGTAATTGAACACAAACAATGATCAAATGTTCTAATCATATTTATTTATGATTATTAATTATAAGAATTGTGCGAAAACATCCACTGTGTCTCTCAACTTTCAGAGAAGCAGTGTCTTCTACAGTGGACTTTTTTTTTATCAGTTTGGAAAATGCAGTTCTTCAGAAAAGTTAACTCACATTTTAACTTTAATGTAAATGACTCACAAATCTATGTTTAGCTTTGCAGGCTTAATTCCCCGGTTTCTACTTGTCGGGTCAAACCCTGTCCCTGTGCAACAATGTCAAATATTTCATCAACTACAAGATGGAGGATGATGTCACTACAGTTCTGATGAAGCCAAGGTGCACTTGTTTAGAGCCTACTGTACCCCTATGTACACAGCACCTCTGGGTGAGCTTCAAAAAAAGAGAGAAACTCCAGGTTGCATAGAATCTATGCAGACTGGACACTGGCCGAGAGTCAGTGGGCGGCTGAGGGTGGATTCGGCTCTCTTGGTTGCTTTGTTGGGTCTGCTCCTGTCTATGGCCATGCTCCCCCCACCCCAGCAGAAAATGGCGTGGAACACCAAAGAGGACACCACAGCGTGCCAACTTCACTGGTTTTTGGGTTTGTATATGGCAATAGCCAATTGCCAATGCCGGTAGCATCATGATCTAAAGTTGCATGAGTGCTGCTGACAGTGGAGTGTTCATACTTGTACTCTAACATGAACTCCAAGTTAAATCTCAAGTTTCATTTCTATAGTACTGACCAGCAGCGGTTTTAGAAATTGGCCACATGGGCTCGTGCCCAGGAAAGCATTCTCTAGGGGGCACAAAAACCCTATTTACTTGTGCTCAGCGTCCGTCGCCTCATCCCCTAACAGACAAAAAGACATGGCATTTACCATCCGGGTCAACCTCCCTGGCCACCTTCAGGGCCTCGGACGTTGCCATGTCTGTGTTGGCAGCAGTCACAGCCAGGATGATGGAGTTGGGGTTGGAGATGTACTTGACAATCAGTTCTCGAATCTGGATCTCGATGTCTTTGGGCTGGTCTCCAACTGGCACCTGTGCCAAGAAACGCATACAGTCCATAACCATGTTCGGATTCTGTGAGACATGCCTATTATGTAGCTCACCTTTGTGATACCGGGCAGGTCCACCAGTGTGAGGTTGACAACATGAGGTGAGAAGACTTTCAGGTGAATGGGTTCGTCACTGATACCCTAAGGATAAAAAAGATACATAATTTTTAACATTATATTTATCAACAAGCTTTTTTAAGTATTCAGTTCAACATATTATATGTTTACTATATGAACAGTACTGTATTTCATAATATATTCAATATAAAGTGTCATAAATACTGTTAGAGTACGGTTGCAAAAATAAAGCCATGGTCTTTAACAGACACCTTACCTCCATTGAAAGGCTTGTTACTCAAGTTGATTCTATAAACGTGCCAACCATTATTTAAGTCAACGCAGCACGGTAGACTGAAAACCAAACTGTCAGTACCTTGTTAATGCCAGATATTCTTTCTGTTTCTGCTTCGATTTCTTGGCGGATCTCCTCAAAATTTGTGTAAATCTAAAAACCACAAAATATGCAACATTTTAGCATCAGGGCTATAATATAATGACTAATCTTTAATATGGTAAATCAAATAGTAAAGTAGCTGAGGGCTCATTTGTTCACTGTCAATGAAATGTTACCTTGTTTTTGGTGTGCAAAAATTTTCCCCATTCCTCGCCATCGACGCCTGCAGACAATCAGGTTGACAGCATTACACAAACATGAGCAGTTCTCTGTTTTCTACTCTCAAGAGAGTGGTGGTGGTGGCTAAAAGTGGGACTGTTCCATAAAGTGGAAAAAATAATGACAATTTCTACTGTATGGAAAATGTGATGGAAGCACATTGAACCCTGAAGCATAAAGAAGGAAGCACGGTGAAGCTAATTAAAACTGCCACAACAACAAAACAAGTATAAAGACAGGGATTGTCAGTCAGCTCAGGGAAAGCTGGCAGTTTAGGGCATCAAAGCTAAATTCAGGATGTTGGTACATTGAATTAATTATTGTAATATAAATGCAAACCTAATTTGTACACGGAATTATCCAATAAGTGGAAATGAGGGCATGAGCTGTGGGTGGGTGGGGCGTCACGGGACACAAAAATGGGGGGATCAAGGAGGTTATGTAATGTATAAACACAGTAAGGCAAATAAGACAAGGAGACCTCTGTAAAAGCGGCCATTTTTCTTGAATTCTGTGGTTTGAGAGAGACAACAAGATGCCCGAGATGATGATCATGTTAGAAGTTCTAAAGTGAAAGACAAAGGTTGGGAACATACAATATTATATTACCATTCTCTTCGCTGCTCTTCCTGCGGTCTTCGGGGTCGATGTGAACCAGCTGAAAAATCAGGGGCCGGCGGGTTACGATGCCAGTGCCACGTGGTAGCACGTCCCTGCCAACAAGGCTCTCTAAAACCGAACTCTTGCCGCTGCTCTGTAAAAATAAAACAATCAGAATCAGCTTTGTTGGCCAAGTATATTTGACACACAATGAATTTGACTTGGTACACTGAGGTCTCTTTGTTCCACGTAGACAACTAACAAGGAAAAGTGATCATTAGATCTACAAACTTAAGGACTTTGTCGCTAGCATGTAGCTGGCTGGCCAAGGGGAAATAAAACCCTCCAGAGGCCTGGTTTGTCCAACTCCTAACAGCAATGATGGCCAAAACGGCCGAGACAGCCACATCCGATTAGCTGGCCAATGAAAGTAAACCTGCCACATTAAACCAATTAGCTGCCAAAGAGTGTGTAGGCCGCGCCAAGGGGCGGTATGGCTCGCTTGGTAAAGTGGCCGTGGCAGCACCTTGAGGGTTCCAGGTTCGAGCCCCGCTTCTGCCATCCTACTCACTGCCGTTGTGTCCTTGGGCAATACATTTTACCCACCTCCTCCCGGTGCCCCCCACACTGCTTTAAAAAGGTGAGTTAAATATGGATTTGACAATGTAAAGCGCTTTGAGTGCTTAGAAAAAAGCGCTATATAAATATGATTCACATGGCCAATAGTGGTGTACTCTTACAGCAACATTAAGATACGCAAGTGTAGGGACTAGGGTTGCAAAATTTTGGGAAAATTCAACGTTAGAAACTTTCCATGGGAATTAACAGGAATGAACGGGAATAAACATTGAATGCAACATGCTCGATCTTGCAGCATGATTATTAGCCAAAACAACCTGATTTAATACAAATTCAGTAGAATTTCAACCCTTCACAGTGCATTCCTCCATCACATGCTGGGATAATTGGCAGCATGCTACACACTACAGCAGGACTATTGAGGCCACACTAGTATTTGAGCCCAAAGACTTCATCCAGTCAGGTAAGTGTTGATTAGATTAGATTAGATTAGATAGTACTTTATTTATTCCGTCAGGAGAGTTCCTTCAGGAAAATTACAATTTTCAGCACAATCCCATTCAAGATCAGACAAACATTAAAAGGGAGACAGAACAGGATCGCTGCCGGGTCTGCCGGCTTCCAGCGCCCCTTACAAAAAAAGATGAGATACAGGTAAACAAGGGGGGGGGAGAAAAAAATAGAAGATTAAAATAAAATAAAAAAATCAGTCTTAGCCTGGGTAAATATATTTGATCTATGGTATCTAAGTGTAATAGAGGTGTAATTGCTTGTTACTGTATGACTGTAGACTACTCCAGCAGACTTCCACTCAAGCTAGCTAGGTGTTCCTGTACTTGTTACATGATTTGGGGCCAATATCTCTAGCTAGCTAGCTTTATGTACCACCACAGTCTCATAATGAACCCAAAATATTTCTCTGTTAGCCGTGATGCTAGAAAAATCCCATTCCTTTATGCTAACAACGTTAGTGATCAAAATTGATCATTTTTGTGATGTGTAAAGTTCAAGTAGCAAATAGTAAATGAAAAGGTGTAGTTTCCTCTGCCTTCTGTTCTGCTAGCCATTCTGTTGTCATACAAGAATGTAGCTTATAGTTTGATTTAGCATGCTGACTGACTCTTCATTTATTCATCTAGCCTATTTCTATTCATTTGTTCACCAGTCATATATTTTTAAAGACTACTCCAATTGTTCAGCTGACTATTTATATCTGTGTGTGGCATTGCATTAGTCTTTTACAAGAATAAATCAATACAAAGAGAATAATGCCATGTATGATGTGTGGAGACATTTCACCCCAACCAATGTAGGCTTTGGAAAGGCGGTGTACATTTGCAAAATAGTGTGCAAAGAGCTAGGTCAGGTATGCCACAAAGATGCGGCAGCATATAGACAAGTGCCCAATAATATATCATTATTGGAATTCTCCATTCATTCCCATATATTCCTATTAATTACCATGGACGCTGTCCAACTTTGAATAATCAAAAAATGGTCAATATTTCCAAACTTCCAGAGCTTAACTTTCCGTGGTAAATTTACCAGAAACTTTCCATGACTTTCCAACGCGAGTAGAAACACACATCTACTCAATTATTATTGTGTGCCTGGAGAGGAGCTAACATTACACTACACATTGTCACACTAAGGTTGCTATATTTCCATAATATAACATGATTTAGTTTTTGTAAACTTTACCTTAGGTTTAAAAAAAACAATGCAATGTGTTTCAGTTCATTATAAAAAAGGTGACATAGGCCAGTGGTTCTCAACCTTTTTTCAGTGACGTACCCCCTGTGAACATTTTTTTAATTCAAGTACCCCCTAATCAGAGCAAAGAATTTTTGGTTGAAAAAAAGAGATAAATAAGTAAAATACAGCACTATGTCATCAGTTTCTGATTTATTAAATTGTATAACAGTGTAAAATATTGCTCATTTGTGATGGTCTTTCTTGAACTATTTGGGAAAAAAAGATATAAAAATAACAAAAAACTTGTTGAAAAATAAACAAGTGATTCAATTATAAATAAAGATTTCTACACATAGAAGTAATCATCAACTTAAAGTGCCCTCTTTGGGGATTGTAATAGAGATCCATCTGGATTCATCAACTTCATTCTAAACATTTATTCACAAAAAAAAATCTTTAACATCAATATTTATGGAACATGTCCACAAAAAAATCTAGCTGTCAACAGTGAATATTGCATTGTTGCATTTCTTTTTACCGTTTATGAACTTACATTCATATTTTGTTGAAGTAGTATTCAATAAATATATTCATAAAGGATTTTTCAATTGTTGCTATTTTTACAATATTTTTGAAAAATCTCACGTACCCCTTGGCATACCTTCAAGTACCCCCAGGGGTAGCATCCTCAGGTCAGTGCCGCTGTTAATGTTGAAATGTAATTCTGTGGCTTGGCAGTTTGCCTGTTTGATTGTATTTGTGACATCATCATTGGAGGAAATTATATCTGACGTACTTAACATTTGGAAAGCCCTTAATGAGATCAAATGTACTGAAAATGCACTCTTCTTCTGTCACAGAGAAAGAATGGGCTCACACATCCTTGTGGAAACTTCCAAAAACCCAGAATGTCCCAAAGTGAGTTGAATCCATAGGAATAAATATCTACATTTTGGCATAAATTGCAGAGGGGTTAGTGTGTCTGCCTCACAATAAAAAGGTCCTGGGTTTGATCCTGCGCTTGGGATCTTTCTGTGTGGAGTTTGCATGTTCTCCCCGTGACTGCGTGGCTTCCCTCCGGGTACTCAGGCTTCCTCCCATCTCCAAAGACATGCACCTGGGGATAGGCCCCTCCCACCTCCAAAGACATGCACCTGGGGATAGGTCCCTCCCACCTCCAAAGACATGCACCTGGGGATAGGCACCTCCTACCTCCAAAGACATGCACCTGGGGATAGGCCCCTCCCACCTCCAAAGACATGCACCTGGAGATAGGTTGATTGGCAACACTAAATGGTCTCTAGTGTGTGAATGTGAATTTTGTCTATCTGTGTTGGCCCTGCGATGAGATGGCGACTTGTCCAGGGTGTAATCCGCCTTCCGCCCGATTGTAGCTGAGATAGGCACCAGCGCCCCCCGCGACCCCAAAGGGAATAAGCGGCAGAAATGGATGGATGGATGTTGCACGATCGCACTAAGAAAAAAATCCAACTTTGTGAACCTGTTCTCAAAAAATGGCAATAAAAACTATTCTGATTGTGAATATGTCCAGGAGTGGGCCAATGAGGTACAAGTAACGGAGCAGTAAGAGCACCTGGGCCACACCTTGAACACACCTGAGCTGCACCAAGTAACGACGCTCTTTGTGATGACAATGGTCGCAACAAACCGCCAACGAACAGTTTGCGCGACAACGCATTGAGGTCGTTACATTTGTATTTGACTCCCAGTCAATGGATGTCATGAAAACATCGTAGAACAAGTTTAAAGAAGTTGCTACTATGTGAGAAGTTAGCGCCGGCTAAGTCAGCAGCTAGTCCAGTGACGTCACTCACCTGAGTGCCGACAACGACTATTTGCGGCAGCTGAATGACGTCCGCGCCCACAGTGTTGAAAACATCTTGCAGTTTGTTTATGACAGGTATGAGGGCCTCCATCAGCTCAGAAACCGCTCCCGAGCCGTCAAACAAAAGGCGACCGAGTTCCTTCCGCGGCCTCAAACGGACAACAAAGTCATTCAATGTCCCGCGCGGCTAATGCTAGCTGGCGGCGCCTCGACATGGCTTTGACGCGCTCGCGACTGCGCACAACAGTTGCGCACTGTTGCATTGTGGGAAAGAGAGTGCGTTCATGCTGACGTCCAATTGGATTCTCGTGGAAACGTCACGGTGGCAGAGGGGTTAGTGCGTCTCCCTCACAATACGAAGTTCCTGCAGTCCTGGGTTCAAATCCAGGCTCGGGATCTTTCTGTGTGGAGTTTGCATGTTCTCCCCGTGAATGCGTGGGTTCCCTCCGGGTACTACGGCTTCCTCCCACTTCCAAAGACATGCGCCTGGAGATAGGTTGATTGGCAACACTAAATTGGCCCTAGTGTGTGAATGTGAGTGTGAATGTTGTCTGTCTATCTGTGTTGGCCCTGCAATGAGGTGGCGACTTGTCCAGGGTGTACCCTGCCCTCCGCCCGATTGTAGCTGGGATAGGTGCCAGTGCCCCCCGCGATCCCGAAAGGGAATAAGCGGTAGAAATGGATGGATGGATGGACGTCTGGACCCCTGGACTACATTTCCGGTCAATGACGTCAAACTCCTGAAACAAGAATTGAAAAAAAGACGGAACAGTAACCAAGGTTGCAGGCAACATATTTGTGTATGGATATTACAAAATATAAAATGTATTTGCAAATAAAAAATAACAATTGTAATGATTGTTTTGTCATTATTAGGGTATCGCATTAAATAAATACGTTTTCATGAGTATTTTTACTTGCCTGAATTTAGTTAGTATTCAGATGGAAAAAAAACTATTACATGTTGCCATATTTAAATAACAGCAGTTTCAACTTATTTCTAAAGATATTTCCTAACAAAAGCAAACATTTTAAAATATACTCTAAAACGTGACAGGTTGATTGGCAACACTAAATGGTCCCTAGTGTGTGAATGTGAGTGTGAATATTGTCTATCTGTGTTGGCCCTGCGATGTGGTGACTTGTCCCGGGTGTATACCGCCTTCTGCCCAACTGCAGCTGAGATATGCTCCAGAGCCCCCCATGACCCCGAAAGGGACAAGGAGTAGAAAATGGATGGGTGAGCACAATGTAATTATGAGTGTATTTATGTATTTTTTAACATGTCTGGGCAAATAACGTGTGAATATGTGTGAATTTCTGTACAAGTGTACAGTAGTTTCCCAGCAGGCACAAGACATTGAAACAACAATGAGTACTTGTTGAATTAGGTCCTGACCTTGAGCAACTCAAACCTGACGTTGGAACAACATGCTTTTTGACGACATTTAATCAACTGTGGCTCCCGTCGTTGATTTGACCGTTGAAATGTAGTCATTTTCCAACCAATATTTTACAACAGAACTACAACGTTAAACAACATGCTTTTAGATGTTTATTCACTGTTGGGTTGTAACGTTGATTTGACATTGAAATTTGGTCATTTAACAACCAACGTTGTGTCAATTTACAAACTATTTTGCAACATTGTTTCAAAGTCAGTTTTAAAGGACATGTATGTATAATCCACATTACATCAATGTCTTGTGCCTGCTGGGTGTATGAAGGCTTGCAAGTACGTATAAATATGTATTCATCTAAGAGCGTGTGTATGGATGTTTGTCATGCGTAGGAGGCCAGAGACTATGCCCCGACACCAGACAGCAGGTCGGGCCACGCATGGGCCCCTCCAACAAGAGGCCCCAGCCAGGGCCAACCAACCCCCTTGCCAGCAAGACACCATACCCCATGAGGGCTGACAGAAAATGTGAGGCCAAAATCTCTTCTACCACCAGGAAGAAGACAATCTTGTACAAAATAAAAGTGCTTCAATTTATTAGATTACATCAAATGACAAAACAAAACAAATATTGCACAACGGATATTGAAACAACAGGGTCAGGAACACAGTAACATACATTATGTTAGATAAACAGTGTGTGCATTTAGTAGTCAGTTTTTTTAGATTGAAGGCACATATTTACAAAATACTAAATATTTACAAAATGACTTTTAACAGGTTTGGCTACACTAAATGCCAACCACGTTTAAAAAGAGCAGTGTCAAAGTCAGTCAACATTCCTATTTTTCTTTTGGGCTATCAAGTACTACACTATATCCACCCACTGTGTACAGTCTGGGGAATGGGTGTATTTAATCCTGTATTACAAGCACTTTCTGATTTATCATCACAACAAACATCAGTAGGACATATTTAAATGCTGCACTGCAAAAAGTCAGTGTTCAAAAATAAGGGGAAAAAAAAAATATTAGGGGAATTTCATTTGAAATAAGCAAAATGATCTGCCAATAGAACAGGAAAATTTGGCTTGTCAAATTAGCTAACTTCAATGAACCCAAAAATATGTTAAAATAAGTATATTCTCACTAAAAACTACTGCACTTTTCTGGGTAGAAAAAACAGACCTTTTTGCTCAATATGTTGAAAAATATTCTTAAAATAAGTAAATGCTAGTGCAATTATCTTGACATAATGATATGCGCTTGGCATTACATTTCTTGAAACCAGCAAACTTATACTAAAAACTAATTTATTGTTCTTAATGGAAATGGTCTATGGTGTAAAAATGCATTTTTCCATCGATAACATGACATCATCGCGCTAAGTTCGTGCTCTTTCAGTCAATTAGTGTGTGAGGAACTATGTATATATATATATATATACATATAATTATATATACACATACAGCCGCCACCCTTCCAAAAATGTTTTAATTGTAATTTTGAAGAATTCATCTATATGTGCATGAAGTATTTCTGTTCAAAATTGTAGACATATTAAATGTTTAAGTTGTAACTGTCAGTTTACTGTTCTGTGCAAACGTTGCTACTTTATGAGCATGTATTTTTCATTGTTTCATTAAAAAAAATAAAACAGCAAAGTCCGTCCGTTTGAATTTTGAGACAAAATTGTGTCAAAGTCATAATTTTTTTCTTCATGCTTGAAATAAGAAATTATCACTTTAAAAAAGCAGTTTTATACTTGTGAGTGTTGATGACACAGCTTTGCATCAGTTGATATTCTTGTTTCAAGCACGTTTTACTCAATATAGCTCATCAAATCTCAGCTATAGGCTGTAATATCTTACTGAGATCATTTAGGACCAAAACTTAAAACAAGTAAAACACTAACATAAAATCTGCTTAGTGAGAACAATGATCTTATTAGACAGAAAATAAGCAAATATCACCCTTATTTGAGCTATTTAATCTTACTTAGATTTCACTTTTTGCAGTGTGCATGTTAGGATGCAGTGCAGTCCGTGTATGTGGTCACCATATTTCCTCTGCGCTGCGTCACCGTCCTGCAGTGCTGCTTGGACGTGCCGTGGAAAACATTCTGGCTCTGTTTGGGCTGTGTGTGCAAGGTGAACGTTCGCTCTACGTCGTCCAACACGTCGTCGAAGAAACCCGCCCCTTGAAAATGTCTCCTGCGTCGGCCGTGCGGCTCTCGTGAGGAGTGCTCGTCAAAGTGTCTTCTGTGGCGGGCGTGCCGGTTGTGGCTGTCGATGTCAAAATCCTTGAATATGTCGTCGAATTTGAAGCTGAAAGACTGGTGGGCTCTCTGCCTCTGCTGCGTGCCACCGCTGGAAAAAGGAGCGCTGCCACCAAAGCGGTCATACTCGCTTCTTCGGGTTGCATCTGATAAAGTTTCGTAAGCTGCAAGAAAGAAAAGATTGTGAGTGACGACACGGCAAGGGAAAACATTAACTTGAGGGATGTAAATAACTATTCATAAGGTGAAGAGAAATGAGGGTTTTAAAGAATAGCTTTGAAATTGTGACTCTTACCTTCAGCGATGTCCCTGAATGTGGCTTCTGCATCCGGACTGTTGTTCCTGTCAGGGTGATACCTCATGGCCAGCCTGTGAAAAGCTTTCTTTACCTGCCGCTCGGTGGCGTCCTCAGGCACTCCCAGGATGTGGTAGTAATTCTTCTTGGCCAGAAGCGGCTCTGTGACCACCAGGAGGCACACGGCCAGCTTTAAGGCGGACTGTGCGTTGGCCATTGCTCGCCTGTCATGCACAACATGTCAACAAATGCACGCAACAAGATGAAGGCAGAAAAACAACACTACGTTTATACCGTTTGAAACACATTACATGGCTAACTTGTCATACTTGGCTAGGAAAGTATGTTACCTTAGATTCTCGCAGCTAATCAATGCAAATTCTAGTACTATGTAACGGTGTTTTTCAACCTTTTTTGAGCCAAGGCACATTTTTTGTGTTGAAAAAAATGCGGAGGCACACCACCATCCATACTTTCCAACCTTGAGACCTCCGATTTCAGGAGGTGGGCGGCGTGGTTAAGAGGGGAGGAGTATATTTACAGCTAGAAAAGTGCAGATTGGATTTTAACCTATTTAAAAAACGACATCAAAAATATATATTTATTGTAAGAAATCATTAAGATGATCAGTGTTTCCACAAAGATAAATATTATTCATTATTAATAATAACATAGAGTTAAAGGTAAATTGAGCAAATTGGCTATTTCTGGCAATTTATTTAAGTGTGTTTCAAACTGGTAGCCCTTTGCATTAATCAGTACCCAAGAAGTAGCTCTTGGTTTCAAAAAGGTTGGTGACACCTGCCGTAGATGTTATTGTCACATATGCATGTACAGTAGATGGCCGTATTGTCCTGTAAGAGTGTCACAACATTGCTGTTTACGGCAGACTTACTGCTTTACGATGGACGAAAATGTGACTGCTGTTGTTGTGTGTTGTTACCGAAGTGGGAGGACGTTATTGAAACTGCCTAACAATAAACCCACATAAGAAACCAAGAACTCGCCCTCGATCATTCTACAGTTATAACGTCATTGGGCAGGCTCGCTGTTTATATTGTAGGAAAGCAGACGTGAAAACAGGCTGTCGACACGTCACTGAGGTCCGCATGGAGCTGGAGGGGCGTGGCATCCAGCTCCGCCTGAATTTTGGGAGATTTCGGGAGAATATTTGTCCGGGGAGGTTTTCGGGAGATGAGCTGAATTTCGGGAGTCTCCCGGAAAATACGGTAGAGTTGGCCAGTATGCCACCAGCAGAAATAATAATAAAAACGAAACTCGGTAGACAATAAAAAGTCGTAGTCGCAATTGCTGGACATGGCTTTAAAGCATAACCAAGCATGCATGACTATAGCTTTTGTCTCAAAGTAGGTGTACTGTCACATCACACCCTGACTTATTTGCACTTTTTTTGCTCTTTTCCTGTGTGTAGTGTTTCACTTCTTGTCTTGCGCTTCTATTTTGGTGACTTTTTCTTCTTTTTTTGGTATTTTCCTGTAGGAGTTTCTAGATGGATAGTACTTTATTGATTCCTTCAGGAAAATTTAAAAAAGCATGTCTTCTTTTGAATTATATTTCCCACATCTACTTTGTTTTAGCAATCAATAATATTTCAGTTGTTTTTATCATTCTTTGTGGGGACATTGGTGACTGTCATATCATGTTTGGATGTACATTGTGGACATTGTCTTTGCTCCACAGTAAGTCTTAGCTGTCGTCCAGCATTCTGTTTTTGTTGACTTTGTAGCCAGTTCAGTTTTAGTCTTGTTCTGCAGATCCTTCCCTAAGCTTCAATGCCTTTTCTTAGCAGCACTCACCTTTTGTTTATTTTTGGTTTAAGCATTAGACACCTTTTTTGTTTACCAGCATGCTGCCTCCCGCTGTTTCCCACATCTACAGAGCAATTAGCTACCTGCTGCCACCTACTGATATGGAAGAGTATTACACGGTTACTCTGCCGACATTTAACAACACATCATTTGCAGACTGTAATTACTGCTTTGCAAAAATTATCATTAACCCAAAAAGGTGAAAGGAGATGATCTCCCGCGGCACAGTGGTTGAAAAACACTGCTCTCTAAACATGCAACACAAATGTCCGAGCTAACGTCTTCCCACACGTCTCTTAGACGTGCTTGACTCACCTTTAATGAGACAAGTGCACGCCGAGATGGTGGAGTGTGATTAGTATTTAATAATGACGATGTTAGCGCGACATGGCGCCATTCTTGCAAGCATCTCTTCTTCGTTGGTTATTGACATGGGCAGTATGGCAACCGGAAGTGTGTACTCATTGCTGCCCCTTTTGATAGATGTAAGTACTACAACTGTAAACACAGTTACTCATTTTAATTTAAACTACTGAATTAAGTTAAAGTACCATAAATAGTCACACACACTAGGTGTGGAGAAATAATTCTCAGCATTTGACCCATCACCCTTGATCACCCCCTGGAAGGTGAGGGGAGCATTTTTGGTGATTTAACCCCGTATTCCAAGCCTTGATGCTGAGTGCCAAGCAGGGAGGTAATGGCTCCCATTTTTATAGTTTTTGATATGACTCGGCCGGGGTTCGAACTCACAACCTACCCATCTCACGGGAGACACTCTAATCACTATTATTAAATCTTAAACACTTTCAATCAGACTATTTGTTTTCTTCTTTTTTTTCTTTCTCAGTATCGTTTGTTACCGCACTTTGATCAAATACTTTGTTTATATAATTGATGGTTTTGGCAATAATTTTTTACATTTTTACTCATAAATCAAGGTTCTCCCTTTCCGTATTGGCTACTTGTGGATTAATTACTATATATTGAAAAAACTGTGAGCCGAATGTTAACATTTTCAAAAAAAAGGTGAAATTTGTGGATAAGTCATTTAAGTATATAAAATGCCATAAAATCAATTAAAATGACTTAAATAACAATGAAAACTTAATAATGTCGTATATGTAGATTGGTAATAAAGTTGTGGCCATAAACATTTTGGTCGTCACAGAAATAATCAATAACATATTTTACGGTAAAATGGAGGATTTGTATCAACTACTTTACATTTATTTAATAAAATAAAAGTTAATCTTTCTTTAATTTAAGCATCTGTTGTCTTAATAAAAAATGGATAAAGAAACCTCTAACCTTCACTATAAGAAAGTAGAGTACTATCCTATGTCCCCTTTCTGTATTTGTGTATATTTTTATGGTGGGTTTTTTCATATTTGTTTTATTTGTTCATTATTTTATGACATTTTTAAGAAATAGTTTAAAACTCTGGGATGAGGTGGCGACTTGTTCAAGGGTGTACCTTGCCTTCCGCCCGATTGTGGCTGAGATAGGCTCCAGCGACCATGCCACCCCGAAGGGAATAAGCGGTAGAAAATGGATGGATGGATAGTTTAAAATATAAAAATGGTTTGAAATGTGAAGAGCAGAAGCTGTACTAAACTGTGTGATACATCTTGAAATGCTAACTGTTGCTAAAGTTAAAAGAGTTAGCATATTGCAAGAGGTTACGAATTTGCTCTAAATATATCCCATTAGCTAAAATGCTGGCATAAAAAGTTAACAGGGGAACAGCTAGCATTCTTTTAACATGGCGCCAAGTAACATAATTCATATTTATTAGGTTGAAATGTAAATGATTAGCTAGCGTGCTAACATTTTATTCCAATGATAGCAGTGGGAGAGCTACCATACTTCTAAGATGGTGGAAAGTAACAAAATCCCTCTTATCAGGTTAAAAATTACAAAACTAGCTAAAATGCTAACATAAATTGTTAGCATTAGCATGCTAACAGGTGAAAAGCTACAATACTTTTAAGATGACACCAATTAACAAAAATCCATGATTATTTGGTTGAAACGTAAAAAAGAATTGCTTCACTGCGACCATAAAACATTAGCATGTGAATTGGTTAACAGCTAGCATCCTTCTTAAATTGCACCAAGAAAAAAATCCATGTTTATTATGTCACGACGGACAAAATAAGCTAAAATGCTAGCATAAATCGTTAGGGCGCTAATATTAGAACGGTTCGCATACTTTCATGATGATGTCGTGCAACATCATTTATGAGCTGAAGGGGTTGGTGATGGAACTACTTGAACGGGTCAAGACGTGTGGGACTGTGGAATGGGTGGTAAGCACATGTCCAGCTCATTGACTAGGCCAGGCTTCAAGTGGTTGCTCTTTTGCACACTCAGATAGTTGCCACTCTGTTTGCTGCGCAGTAGTCATAATGGTGTGGTGAATCCAACCTATAGACGAACTTGGAAAAATGTCGCAATCATTTCAACGGGAAATTCCTGGTAATTTGGAATTTCTGTAAAAGTGTGAACATTTGGAAAGGATAAATAGCATGATTGTCCTGAATGACCTGAATTAGTTGGTGTTGACATTTTTTTAATCCACTGAGAAATTTGTGAATTGTGGAGACACCTGGGGATTGGCCCCTCCCACCTCCAAAGACATGCACCGGGGGATAGGCCCCTCCCACCTCCAAAGACATGCACACCTCCAAAGACATGCACCTGGGGATAGGCCCCTCCCACCTCCAAAGACGTGCACCTGGGGATAGGTTGATTGGCAACACTAAATGGTCCCTAGTGTGTGAATGTTGTCTATCTGTGTTGGCCCTGCGATGAGGTGGCAACTTGTCCAGGGTGTACGCCGCCTTCCTCCTGATTGTAGCTGAGATAGGCGCCAGCGGCCCCCGCGACCCTAAAAAGGGAATAAGCGGTAGAAAAAGGGATGGATGGATGAATTGTGGAGATCTGAAAAATGTCTTGTTTCCTGTTATTTCGGAAATTTCAGGAAAAGTGGGAATTTTTCCAATGTAATAAATGGCATGAATGTCCTGAATGAGCTAAATAAGTCGGTGTTGGATTGGTTCGAGTTGGTTAAGAAATGTGTTAGTAGTGCCATTTTATATTTAAGAAATAGTGATACAGAATTTCTGGAATTCTAGAATTTCCAGGAAAACCGGAATTTGTTAGTTTGATGTCCAGGATGAGTGGAATGTGATGAAAGCGGAATGGTTGGAACCGGCTGAAAAATGTCAGGATTCTGGACCCCCCCATTCATTTCCACGGGAAGTTTCTCAGAAATTTGGGAATTTAGGGAAAATTGGGATTTTTTTGGAAAAGGATAAATAGCTGAATGTCTTGAATGAGCTGAATTGGTTGCTGTTGGAAATGTTTGAATAGTAGGGAAATGTTGATGCATTAACCATTTTTATTTGGGACGCTATTACGGAATTACCAAACTTCAGAGCAATGTTTTGACGTTACAACAGTGAAAATGGATTGTAAAGTGTTTAAGAAATAGTGGAAATACCTTTTTTTTTTTAACTTGGAAATATGATAGTTTGAATTTCTGGGATGAGTGGAATGTGTTGAGGTGGAATGATTTGAATCGCTTGAAAAACGTGGCAATTGTGGAAGTTTGACAAGGCCCTTTCATTTTCCATCCATCCATTTTCTACCGCTTGTCCTTTTTGGGCTCACGGGGGTGCTGGTGCCGATCTCAGCTGCATTTGGGAGGAAGGCGTGTACACCCTGGACAAGTCACCACCTCATCACAGGGCCAACACAGATAGACAACATTCACACACTAGGGACCATTTAGTGTTGCTAATCAACCTATCCCCAGGTGCATGTCTTTGGAGGTGGGAGGTGCTTATCCCCAGGAGTATGTCTTTGGAGGTGGGAGGGGTCTATCCCCAGGTGCATGTCTTTGGAGGTGGGAGGGGCCTATCCCAAGGTGCATGTCTTTGGGGTTGGGGGAGGGCCTATCCCCAGGTGCTTGTCTTTGGAGGTGGGAGGGGCCTACCCCAGGTGCATGTATTTGTAGGCGGGAGGGGCCTATCCCCAGTCACGGGGAGAACATGCAAACTCCACACAGAAAGATCCCGAGCGCACACTAACCTCTCCCCCACCGTGCTGCCGCCCTTTCGTTTTGAATAGGAATATTTTCCAGGATAACTGGAGAATGCCAGAAATTATTTTGAGAATTGTTGAAACCAAGCATACCTTTACTGACTCAGCTGATTGATTGGTTGAAACTTGTATTCGTAGATTGCACAGTACAGTAAACATTCCGTAAAACTGACCACTAAATGGTAACACCCCAATAAGTTTGTCAACTTGTTTAAGTCGGGGTCCACTTTCATCAATTCATGGTAAACATGAATTGGGGTGGCATAGCTCGGTTGGTAGAGTGGCCGTGTCAGCAACTTGAGGGTTGCAGGTTCGATTCCCGCTTCTGCCATCCTAGTCACTGCTGTTATGTCCTTGAGCAAGACACTCTACCCACTTGCTCCCCGTGCCACCCACACTGGTTTAAATGTAACTTAGATATTGGGTTTCACTATGTAAAGCGCTTTGAGTCACTAGAGAAAAGCGATATATAAATATAATTCACTCCACTTAAACATGAACATTTTGAAGTTACACTGGTTGAAAAATGTGTAAGGTAGAATAGGATCAAGCAGGTATAATAAATAGATGGATGTTGGTGAAAATAGCTGCGCTGCGTGGACTGTAAATACTGTTTGTTCACCCTGTCGTTTCCTTCTTATGGCCAGGGTTCAGCCAATCAACACCCGCCGTCTTCGGGGGTCAAACTATAACCAACCAATAGCGGAGCTGCACCCTGTGTCACGTGACTGTTGTTGTTCTTCCCGGCAGACATGACAGTGTGGAGAGCCAGCGGGAGTGCCATCAAGTTGTAGTGTTGCCGTGTCACTATAGTCTACAAGTCAAGTGTAGTGTTGGCGTGTCACTATAGTCTACAAGTTAATAGTCTACAAGTTAAGTGTAGTGTTGCCGTGTCACTAGTCAACTAGTCAACAAGTCAAGTCGGCGAATGGCGGCCCAAGAAGATGGCTTTAAAAGCTGTCCAGTCATCTCAATACGACCACTTTAAAAGCAGCGGTACGGTCATCTTGTTTCCTTTAGCCTGTGTGGATGCTAGCCTTTAGCTTCCTCCATTTTCACACTCTGCTTGTGTGTATTATTTTTTACTTTCATCTGCTAGTCTATACTTTCATACTGTGTTTACTTTCATCTCAAAGTCTATACTTTCATACTGTGTTTACTTTCATCCAAAAGTCTATACTTTCATACTGTGTTTACTTTCTTCCCTGCATGTGTAGCTAGTCCATCCATCCATCTTCTTCCGCTTATCCGAGGTGGGGTCGCGGGGGCAACAGCCTAAGCAGGGAAGCCCAGACTTCCCTCTCCCCGGCCACTCGGTCCAGCTCTTCCCAGGGGATCCCGAGGCGTTCCCAGGCCAGCCGGGAGACATAGTCTTCCCAACGTGTCCTGGGTCTTCCCCGTGGCCTCCTACCGGTCGGACGTGCCCTAAACATCTCCCTAGGGAGGCGTTCGGGTGGCATCCTGACCAGATGCCAAACCACCTCATCTAACTCCTCTCCATGTGGAGGAGCAGCGGCTTTACTTTGAGCTCCTCCGGGATGGCAGAGCTTCTCACCCTGTCTCTAAGGGAGAGACTCGCCACCCGGCGGAGGAAACTCATTTCAGCCGCTTGTATCCGTGATTTTGTCCTTTCTTTCATGACCCAAAGTTCATGACCATTAGAGAGGGCGGGAACCTAGATCGACCTTTAAATGGAGACCTTTGCCTTCCGGCTCAGCTCCTTCTTCACCACAACGGATGGATACAACGTCCGCATTACTGAAGACGTGTTGCTAGTCTATAGTTTTATACTGTGGTTGTTTTTATTGGTCTTTACTTTCAGCCCTGCATTGATTGATTGATTGAACGTTTTATTAGTAGATTGCACAGTTCTGTATATATTCCGTATAATTGACTACTAAATGGTAACACCCCAATAAGTTTTTCATTTTACATTTGATTATTTACATTTTGTTATTTACAGTTCAGGAGATGGGATGTGAATGGAGGAGAGTATTAGTAAAGGGTTGAAATTGCCTGGAGGTGTTGTTTTAGAGCACTTTTGAAGGAGGATAGAGATGCACTTACTTTTACACCTGTTGGGAGTGCATTCCACATTGATTTGGCATAGAAAGAGAATGAGTTAAGACCTTTGTTAGATGGGAATCTGGGTTTAACGTGGTTTGTGGAGCTCCCCCTGGTGTTAGGTGGGAATCTGGGTTTAACGTGGTTTGTGGAGCTCCCCCTGGTGTTGTGGTTATGGCGGTCATTTACGTAAAGGAAGTAGTTTGACATGTACTTGGGTATCAGGGAGGTGTAGCGGATTTTATAGACTAGGCTCAGTGAAAGTTGTTTGACTCTGTCCTCCACCCTGAGCTTGCCCACTTTGGAGAAGTGGGTAGGAGTCAGGTGTGGTCTGGGGTGGAGGTCTAGAAGTAACCCTACTAGCTTGTTCTGGGATGTTTGGAGTCTAGATTACCCATGTGGTAAATTTTAAATGTGCTTTATAAATAAAGTTGATTTTATTTTATTTTATTTTATTAGATTTGAGGGTTTTGGAGGTGCAGGGTTACCAGGAGGTGATCCCATGTGCTGCTAGTCTATAGTAGTGTGGTGCACAGTGAAATATTGAGGAAAAGTGAGTGTTTGGTATGTCATTGTCACCTTTAGTACCTCTCACTGTCTGTTGATCATCAGCAGGTTGACGGAAAGAAGGAGTGTGGAGCTAAAGTTCCTTCGGATGGAATGAACTCTTAGCACTTTTAAAGGATGAGTCACAGATGGTGCCTGAGTGAGTACCTGGGTTCAACTGAACAGAACATTTGATATACGCCACTCATGCAAATCAGCATCCTCCCCATTTCCCTCCTCAGGTACCTTCCAGCGCTCACTCCATGTGCAACATCCTCAGTGCGTCTTCCTCAGCCAGTTGTACATCTTCCACTCTCGGGGGGCTCCGACTCGAAAAGCATGGCGCCGCAGGGCTTACCAGCTTAGACAAAAACTGGGGATCCACACCGGGGGCTCGTGTTTGAACAGCTCGACACCTCGCTGGTCTGCGGGCCTGAGCCAACACATGTCACGAATGAGGAACACGCTGGACACGGTTTCTAAAGCCGTGACGCAAACGGACCTCCTCTCCAAGATCACCAGACTCAAAGCCCAGAAGTCTGGGACAAATGTGGCACCGGCTGCGGAAAAAGGGACCACTACTGCTTCTGTAACTGCACTAGAAGCTGCTGCCACTACCTCCTCCTCGCAGCCTCACAACGCCACACAAGCCACCGACGCTGTTGCCACCGCACCCGCGCAGGAGAGTAAGGAGATAAAGCTGAGGCGTGTCAAACCGGAGGAGCCTCAACAATCCTCCAACGGGAAACCAACCCAAGCACTTTTCCACCCTAGCAGCTTGTCAGTCAACCTGGATCAAACCTACAACTACGTAGCGCATCACATCAATTCTTACTTCGACAGCAGTACCAAATCTCAGGAGAAGAAAGACCATGTGGAAAAGCCTCCACAATCAAGTGACCTAATGTGTAATAGACCGCCCCTTCCCGCTAAGAAAGGCTTAGGCCACTACCTGGCCTATTCCGCTCCCACCGTGCAAGCTTTTGTCGGGAGCTACCTCACCCCCTTGGTGCCAAAGTTCAGGACGGGGGAATCCAAAAGTGCTACGGATGACGCCGTTAAGCTTGAGGATATGCCGGGGAAGCAGGCGGAGGTCAGCATCAGTAAAGAGCATAAGGTGGCAGATGAGAAGGCCAATAAACTTCTTCTTCAAAGGGAAAAGGTAAGTGCTTTGGATTGAGTTGCCATAGCTACAGAGCACCTGTTGTAGCGTATATAAATATCAGAATGTGTGCACATCTCCTGCAGCGACATGTGTCTAAAGCTTGTGGCAAGCCCTGCGTGACTGCATGTATTTTTAGCCTGGCTGCTCATGTGACCAGGACTTGATGGTGAACACAATTCCCAACCTGTTTGTTATCATCAGGCTTCCTTATGTTGTATGACTCACCTTATCAGGCATTCCAAGCATCATCTGTAAAGCTGAAAAGAAAATGTGGAGTACTCCGATGAAAAAAGATGCATAACCATACCTCAAAAATAACTCATTTGACCGTAATACCACCTAAATATAATTTTGCAGAATACTCAATGCTTACACAAATGTACCTTTTTTGTAATTTTTAATTCTTAGGGGAGTTATTTAAATTACTGTAATAATTATAATATGATATTTCCTATTCACATGAATATATATTGTATTATAATATGTAAAGAGGTATCCAATTTTCAATAAAACACTAATTCAGAGTATTACAATCAATATTATTTTATTAGGTTATACATGTTTAAAAATGTGTATATGATATTAAAAATCACATTTTTATTCAATGTTTAAAAGTACATTTGTAATAGGGATATTCAATTATTCATATTTAGAAATGATGTATTTTTGATTTTAAAAATCACAATGTTACTTAGTATTTTTTTATAAAATACGTTTGTAATAGGGATGGGAATCTCAGGATTTGATCACGATTCTTGGGGTGGCAATTCAAATTCGAACACGATTTTTGCAAGTTATTATTTGGTATGATAATAAAACCTATCCCAAACAGATTGCAAGTTACAAAAGATCCTCTTGGCTTCTGACACCAACGACATACGCACACTGTATAAGCGTGGAGATGGCCCAAAATTGATTCCTAAAAAATGTATACATATATAGAGTTTTAAAAAGCAAATCTTGATCATTTTTAATTGATTAAGAATCAGAATAAATAAGTATCACGATTCGGATGTGAAACAATTTTTTGATGAGGGCCTCCCCTAAGAAAAGCGTTGAACATGAGATGGAGCTAAGATTTCATGAGACTAAAACAATATGATACAACACTTTATATTATACGGTATTTATTATAATATAATGTGTTATTAATTGTTCCCTCGTTTAACGCTGGAGTTATGTTCCAAAAAGTACCCGCTTTAAGTGAAATCCGTGTAGTACAAGTAGATTTTTTTTTCTTTCGTTTTTTTATATTTTTTATACATGTTTTTTCATTTACATGATGTTTTTTTCATTTGCTGTGCATGTTTTTTTGCGTATAGGTTGGTTTTTTTCTTTGCAGTACTGTACAGTATGTTTTTTTGTTTCTTATATATGTTTTAAGTCTATAAAACCCTTAACCGCACACCTTATAAACTTTTCTCAGACAGGCATTAACATTTTCTTACATTTCTCCAGTTTAAACACTCTCAAACTTCAAACCTTTGTGGATCTAAAAAAATAAGTACAGTACACTACTGTATTAAAGAATGAAACCAAATATCAAAACCTGTTTTTTAGGGCTCTATGATTTTTTGACCTACAAATAAGCCTTGGTTTTATCATAAAGCCCACAGCATTTCCACACATAACCAAAGTACACCATCTTGTTGGGCCTTAAATCCTGCGTTTTGGCCTTGTCCTGCATTATAAAGGTGCGAGAGGGCATTAGTTTCCAAAATAAGTCTGTTTTATTCATATTAAAAACTTGTACAGGATTAAATTCTCCACCACAGTATACATTGCGTACTGTACAGGACACATGGCATGAAGAAGATTGATTGACAATGGTCTACAGTTCCTTAGCCAATCAGTATGCAGAACACAATGCGCATTCATACACTGTAAACAAAAAAGCATGCAACACTGTAAAAAATTACATATAGACAAAAATCCGTGTAACAGTGAGGCTGTGTTAAGTGAACAATGTTGTAGCGAGGGAACACTGTTTATATTTAAAATAGATACTATGTTTAAATATTTAAAAAAACAAAACAGTTTAAATCTATAAACATTTCACTTCAGGTGCCTCCTGTTATAAAAGTAAATACTCTACTGTAAAGTGAATCTTCGGACTATTTACTAATATTTTGTATGATAAAAGATTTAATATGTATTCTTGTGAGTCATTTTAATTGTTTATTTGAATCACTAAAGCATGGTAGGGAATTGATTTCTTCTATTAGGACCAAAAGTAAGTTAATAGGAAAAAATACAGCATATAATGTGCATTTGTGAGTTCAATGTTTTTGAGAACTGTATAGCAATTTTGTTGAGGTTTTAGTATTGCTTAGCACATGTAAATGTTCTGTCGGTCCCCATCACCTGCCTTCAGAGCAACCATGAGTGTCTTTTAGGTATTTTTATTACAGTACAAATGGACACACACATTCTGAACAGTTCTTTAGGTATTTTTTTATTATTTTCCCTCATCCAGATCATTGCCAGGGTGAGCGTGGATAATCGAACCCGTGCTCTGGTCCAAGCTCTCCACAGGGCCACAGATGTGAGGGTTTACATCAGCAGAGTGGAGGACCTCAGCTACCATCTCCTGGAGTTCCCTGAGACTTGTGGGGTTGCTGTCAAGGTGAGGTATCTAGTTGGCTCTTCTGGGTTTGCTGCCGGGCAAACAATATGTAGATGTGGCGCATGGTCTTATGGGCATGCGCTCCATTTATTTATATCACGGTCTTATCTCCATCAGGGCCTAACCTTTTTCTAACCGTGGGCACTTACTCATGTAGGCAAAGGTTCTACTAATGCCCCGTGAAGTGAAGACAGGTGACTCCCACATCCAGAAGTGGTTGCCACTGTCAACTAATTCTTCTGAAACACAAAAATAGGGATGCATTGTGACTGACTGAGTTATGTTAAGTTATTCTGCTTGTATTTGTCCTCCAACTTGCCTCGAAAACTCCAATGTTTTCCTTTGTTCCTCAGGAAAAAGTCATCCCCTGCTTATTGCGTCTACAACAAGCAAAAGATCCTGGTCTGAGGGAAGCAGTTCGAGAAGCTCTTAATCTGGTGGGCTACCATAAAGCAGTTAAAGGCCGAGGCATACGCATCCTGTCCATAGACGGAGGAGGTTTAAGGTACATTCAGCATCCTAATAATGTGTGGTCAACTTCCTGATACAGGTTATCTGTCACAAATGCTTTTATATATTACTTTCCTCAAGCCTTTTGTGGAACATGACTTGTTTTTCATTGTAAGGTTTTTTGTTTTGAACAGCATAAATGAAAATATTAAAGCAAAAAGGCACCTTATAAAGACAAAAAGGGGATAACTGATATCAAACACGAATTGTTGACTTACAATTAGGGCTGCTCATGTAATTAAAATATTTAATCTCGATTAGTCGCATTTTGTTCTCGGTTAACTCAAAACTAATTGCAGAAAAAAATATAATCATCATTAGTAAGTGTTCCCTACACAGGTCATTTTCAAGTTTTGCTACCATGACTGGATTTAATTGACGTTTTTTAAACTCTATACTTTTTAAACAGCTCAACACATCACAACCTATAGTTATCCTGAGGAATCCTGAAGGAATCAACAAAGTACTATCTATCTACAAACCCTGTTTCCATATGAGTTGGGAAATTGTGTTAAATGTAAATATAAACAGAATACAATGATTTGCAAATAATTTTCAACCCATATTCAGTTGAATATGCTACATGGACAACATATTTGATGTTCAAACTGATAAAACATTTTTTTTTTTGCAAACAATCATTAACTTTAGAATTTGATGCCAGCAACACGTGACAAAGAAGTTAGGAAAGGTGGCAATAAATACTGATAAAGTTGAGGAATACTCATCAAACACTTATTTATAACATCCCACAGGTGTGCATGCTAGTTGGGAACAGGTGGGTGCCATGATTGGGTATAAAAACAGCTTCCCAAAAAATGCTCAGTCTTTCACAAGAAAGGATGGGGCGAGGTACACCCCTTTGTCCACAACTGTGTGAGCAAATAGTCAAACAGTTTAAAAACAACCTTTCTCAAAGTGCAATTGCAAGAAATTTAGGCATTTCAACATCTCCGGTCCATAATATCATCAAAAGGTTCAGAGAATCTGGAGAAATCACTCCATGTAAGCGGCATGGCCGGAAACCAACATTGAATGACCGTGACCTTCGATCTCTCAGACGCCACTGTATCAAAAACCGACATCAATCTCTAAAGGATATCCCCACATGGGCTCAGGAACACTTGAGAAAACCACTGTGACTAAATACAGTTGATCGCTACATCTGTAAGTACAAGTTAAAGCTTTACAATGCAAAGCGAAAGCTTTTTATCAACAACATCCAGAAACGCCACCGGCTTCTCTGGGCCCGAGATCATATGGACTGATGCAAAGTGGAAAAGTGTTCTGTGGTCAGACGAGTTCACATTTCAAATTTTTTGGGGAAATATTCAACATCGTGTCATCCGGACCAAAAGGGAAGCGAACCATCCAGACTGTTATCGACGCAAAGTTCAAAAGCCAGCATCTGTGATGGTATGGGGGTGCATTAGTGCCCAAGGCATGGGTAACTTACACATCTGCGAAGGCACTATTAATGCTGAAAGGTACATACAGGTTTTGGAACAACATATGCTGCCATCCAAGCGCCGTCTTTATCACGGACGCCCCTGCTTATTTCAGCAAGACAATGCCAAGCCACATTCAGCACGTGTTACAACAGCGTGGCTTTGGAAAAAAAGAGTGCGGGTACTTTCCTGGCTTGCCTGCATTCCAGACCTGTCTCCCGTCCAAAATGTGTGGCGCATTATGAAGCGTAAAATACGACAGCGGAGACCCCGGACTGTTGAAGGACTGAAGCTCTACATAAAACAAGAATGGGAAAGAATTCCACTTTCAAAGCTTCAAAAATTAGTTTCCTCAGTTTCCAAACGTTTATTGAGTGTTGTTATAAGAAAAGGTGATGTAACACAGTGGTGAACATGCCCTCTCCCAAGTACTTTGTCACGTGTTGCAGCCATGAAATTCTAAGTTAATTATTATTTGCAAAAAAAAAAAAAGTTTGAACATCAAAAATCTTGTCTTTCTAGCATATTCAACTGAATATGGGTTGAAAAGGATTTGCAAATCATTGTATTCCGTTTATATTTACATCCAACACAATTTCCCAACTCATAAAAAAGGGTGTGCAGAGAGTAAGACCAGGTGTGGGAGGAAAGCTAAGAGGAATAAAAAAAATCAAGTGTTGGATGAGTAACAACTCAAATGTGTGGTTATTAGTTTTCAGTGCTATAAAGATACACATCCACAGGCCAGGTGTTACTATGTCTGTCTTTCCATGTGAAATGACGTATGTACATCCCTGCATGTTGAGCTCCTACGTCTGGAATTGGTAGCGACATTACTATATTGCTAACGTAGCATTATAAATGCTCTATCTACACTTATTAGACTTCATTGTTTTGGGGATAGGTTGATTGGCAACACTAGATGTTCCCTAGTGTGTGAATGTGAGTGTGAATGTTGTCTATCTATCTGTGTTGGCCCTACGATGAGGTGGCGACTTGTCCAGGGTGTCCCCCGCCTTACGCCCAAATGCATCTGAGATAGGCTCCAGCATCCCCTGTGATCCCAAAAGGGACTAGTGGTAGAAAATGGATGGATGGATGGATGGATGTTTATATACCCGCTGATGTCCAAAGTCTCATTGGGAACAAAGCAAAATAATTTTTAAATATTTCTGCAATTGCTTTACATTTAAGGGGTACTGCACTTTTTTTGGAATTTAGCCTGTCAGTCACAATCCCTATGTAAGACAAGAACACGTTTGTCTTTTTTTAATGCATTCTAATTCGTAAAATAGGGCAAGTAATGAGGTGGCTAACAATGCGGCTCATGGTAGTACTCTATTGCACCTATAAAGCCTTCTAAAACATCTAAAAACCGTCAACTATACTCCATTGATAATACTCCGAGTATTAGCGATATTGTTATTATAAACGCTAATGTTAAGGAACTACTTTTAGCTGCGGCAAATTTAATCGGTGGCATTGTGCTCTCTGGAAGCAGATAACAAAACATGTAACTAAGTTAGTAATGAGATAATAGACCATCTGCGAATAGGTGGCAACTTGTCCAGGGTGTACACCGCCTTCTGCCCGAATGCAGCTGAGAAAGGCTCCAGCACCCCCCGCGACCCCAAAAAGGACAAGCGGTAGAAAATGGATTGATGGATGGATAATAGACCATGCCAGAATGAAGATGACTTAACTCAAAAGACATGCTTTGGAAATATGAATAATAACAAAAGGCAAGATGTTGTAAACAAGCAATACTCGTGGGAACATTTTCAACAGACCGCCCCTCTCTCTCTGGGCCTCCTCACTCAGAACTGGTGAAGGAAGTCACATGACGCTGTGTTGCGCTTTAAAAATAAAAGCACATATACTTCTGCGGTTCATTTTTTGGGTGGGACAAATGCGTCTTCAATTACGGTTCCTGCGCCCCGGTGAGGATGATTAATTCTTCATCTAAACGGAAATATATAAACATCCCAGTGAGAGCAGACATTGTACAGTAGGTGATTATTGTATTGTGTCCGGACTTAATTTCTTGTTCAGTATTTAGCCACAGTTCAGTGTTTACCTCAAGCTGGATCTGTTTAGCACACAGCTTCTAAAACTTGTAGATCATCCTCCTTATTTACTAATAGGTTTTAGACCATGGTTTGTCCCAAAGCAGTCATTGTTAGCTGAGCTCTCTTGAAGTCTGCATTAGTAGTTGTGTTTTTGAAAGAAGTAACCTGCTTAAAATGACCAAAATACATCAATATTACATGTTATGTTATGTGCCTGTTACTACATTATGTACAATCCTATAGCATGTACAGTATATAAGACGTTGATGGAGGCTTTTTAGAGCGCTTTACAGGCAGAATAGACATAATGACTCCTGTTGCCTTCATTGTTAGCCAACTTTTGCTAGCGTGTATTTAGGAGTTCAGCCGCATACAAAAATGTTTGAAAATTCCCCCAAAAAGTGCGATTGTCCTTTTTAAAGTTTACAGCACTAATGGGGATCGCAAATACACCAAGACAGGTAAAATAGGCAAGATATGACCCTGTTAAGACTTCATTTAGGCCCAAAATAAATACAAAAATGATCGTGAAGCCACAATCTTTGAAGCACAATGCGGCGAAGGACAACTGCATGCAGAGTATTGTCTTGCCCAAGGACACAAAGGCAGTGACAATGATGGCGGATGCTACAATCGAGCCAGATGCTCTACCCTCTGAGCCACCCAACCTGGAAGTGACTAATATATCAATATTTGGACTTAATAGTCCATCCATCCATCCATCCATTTTCTACCGCTTGTCCCTTTTGGGGTCACGGGGAATGCTGGAGCCTATTATTACATAAACATGAATATATATTTTTTAATTTAATTACAAAATGATATAAATATATCAAAGGGTCCCTTAGTGGAAAACATTTGGACACCCCTGCTTGAACTAAACCCCAATGAGGACAGTACAATCATTACAGCTATTTTTAACCATTAATAGCCATTATATTTAAAAAAAAAAAAAAAAAACATTTTGAAAATTTAATTGAATGACTCAATCACAATTTATTTCTATATCCCTTAATCACAAATACCTCAAAGGGCTTTATAAACCACAAGGACATGGCCTGAACTCAACCCACATCACGACTCTTTGAACACTTGCTCATCCATTCATAAGTGTACTACCAATGTAATTGCAGTTGAAGATAAAGAAGGTAAGACAAAGTTGCTGAGTTCTGACAACTGATACCTCCATCTTGTGGATTTAGTACCAATCAGCGGTGTTTATTTATTTTTTTTTTAACCCAGGTGGTTCATTGCTTTTTGTCGACTGTAGGGCAGGGGTAGGGAACCTATGGCTCTAGAGCCAGATGTGGCTCTTTTGATGACTGTATCTGGCTCTCAGATAAATATTATCTGACATTGCTTAACACGATAAGTAATGAATAATGCCGCTGGTAATCACGATGTTAAAAATACCGTTCAAAATATAAAACATTCTCATGCATTTTAATCCATCCATCCGTTTTTCTACTGCACCTGTTCAAGAAATTCGAAGATTCAAGATTGTTTATCGTCATATGCACAGTTAAACAGACAGTTTGCCCTATAATGAAAATCTTACTTTGTTTCACAATGTTACAATGTTTTTAAAAATAATTAGAGACTTATTATACTCTAAAAATGATGGTTTTACTTAAAAAAATTGCACGCATTTAGTTGTATTCGGTGTTAAAAAATATGATATGGCTCTCACGAAAATAATTTTAAAATATTTTGCTTTCATGGCTTTCTCAGCCAATAAGGTTCCAGACCCCGGCTGTAGGGGTTTCAGTGGTTATTTAGAGAGATGTGGTAAATGTTTGTATTTCTAATTTCTTACTTAATTTGTCATATTTTCTGTACTTTCAGGGGACTTCTTGCCCTTCAGACTTTGCAGAAATTGGAAGCCCTTACCGGCAAACCCATTTACAAACTGTTCGATTATATTTGTGGCGTCAGCACAGGTGAGTTGTTTTCCTGTCCCACTTTGTCATGTAAACACACTGCATCATGCTCTGAATGCTAATATGGACACAAATGATCCAGGGCGGTATAGCTTAGTTGGTAGAGTGGCCGTGCCAGCAACTTGAGGGTTCCAGGTTCGATCCCCGCTTCCGCCATCCTAGTCACTGCCGTTGTGTCCTTCAGCAAGACACTTTACCTACCTGCTCCCAGTGCCACTTGCATTGGTTTAAATGTAACTTAGATATTGGGTTTCATTATGTAAAGTGCTTTGAGTCACTAGAGAAAAAGCGCTATATAAATATAATTCATTTCACTTCAATATAAGGAAAAAGGCCTCAATCAGCACTATAAAAATGACCACCAGGGGGAGCTCCATCTTCACCCTTTTGCAGCATCATTAAATGACTATTTAGCCGCCAGATTGGCCTTTAATCACCAACACTATGTTGTTGTGTTTATTCCTGGCGGGTCCCTCAGATCCTCATTTTCCCTGTCAGGGAATATTATCGAAAGATTATGCAATTCTTCATGCAAACTTGAAACATTCACAATCCATTTGGGCCACATCTGCTCACTTTTTGATCACCCACATTTCCCCCTGCCCACGTTATCTGTCCACTTGTGGTACTCTCGGGCATTGTTCATCACCAAGGGTCTTGTTCAGCCTTCCCAGTGGGCTTGTGCACCTGCCACTGTGAGATTTGTTCACACTGCAGGTGCCATCCTCGGCTTCATGCTGGGCGTGTTCCAGCTGCCGACCGGCGAGTGCGACGACCTTTACCGCAAACTGGGCTCGGACGTCTTCAAGCAGAATGTGATCGTTGGCACGGTGAAGATGGGGTGGAGCCACGCTTTCTACAACAGCGAAGCCTGGGAGAGCATCCTCAGGTCAGTGCCGCTGTTAATGTTGAAATGTAATTCTGTGGCTTAGCTGTGAGCCTGTTTGATTGTATTTGTGACATCATCATTGGAAGGTAATTATTTCTGATGCACGTAACATTTGGAAAGCCTTTAATGAGATCAAATGTACTGAAAATACGCTCTTCTTCTGTCACAGAGAAAGAATGGGCTCACACATCCTTGTGGAAACTTCCAGAAACCCAGAATGTCCCAAAGTGAGTTGAACCCATAGGAATAAATATCTACATTTTGGCATACATTGCAGAGGGGTTAGTGTGTCTGCCTCACAATAAGAAGGTCCTGGGTTCGATCCCGCGCCTGGGATCTTTCTGTGTGGAGCTTGCATGTTCTCCCCGTGACGGCGTGGGTTCCCTCCGGGTACTCCGGCTTCCTCCCACCTCCAAAGACATGCACCTGGGGATAGGCCCCTCCCACCTCCAAAGACATGCACCTGGGGATAGGCCCTCCCACCTCCAAAGACATGCACCTGGGGATAGGTTGATTGGCATCACTAAATGGTCCCTAGTGTGTGAATGTGAGTGTGAATGTTGTCTGTCTATACGTGTTGGCCCTGCGATGAGGTGGCGACTTGTCCAGGGTGTACCCCACCTTCCCCCCGATTGTAGCTGAGATAGGCACCAGCGCCCCCCGTAACCCCGAAGGGAATAAGCGGTAGAAAATGGATGGATGGATGGACTTGTCAAGGGTGTACACCGCCTTCCGCCCGATTGTAGCAGAGATAGGCTCCAGCACCCCTCGCGACCCTGAAAGGGATAAGCAGTGTCTGCAAAAAAAATCTGCACATTTTGCAGTGAACAGCTTTTTCAAGCCAGGTTTGAATCATGACATTGCATGATACTGATAAAGCATGTTCCCCGTGGTCACACTGCCTGCACCACTATTTGAGAAGGACTATAGACTACAACATTGCAGTCTTAAGCACCACATCTGTCCATATGGAAAGTACTAAATAATTATAAATAAAAGGTCTCCTAGGCAGAAGTATTTTAGAAAGTATTTAGTAACAAACGTATCTGCAATATTCATACTTCCTGACGGAATAAATAAAGTACTATCTAATCTAATGTATTACTGCGTCATACGCTAAACTTCAAGAATGATTGTGTCGCTAAAACAGTTACCAGTCCACTTCAACTTATTGACAGCATACCTCCATTCCGGACAGTTGACAATGATTAGGTTAGTGTTTTCTGTTTGATCAAACCTTTTGTAACGTTCTACACAAACAAAATAATACAAGTATGTTTTATTGGTGCTGATATCGTATCGGATTAAAATGGGTAGCAGCAATACTCAAGAGGTGGACAGCCCTATTGGAGACTTGAAAGATTCTTTAGTGTAATTTTCCCATACGTCAGTGGTCCCCAACCTGTTTGTAGCTGCGGACCGGTCATTGCTTGAAAATTTGTCCCACGGACCGGGGGATGTGTGTTTTTTTATTTTCCGTTTTTTTTTTCCACAAAGAAATACAATCACGTGTGCTTACGGACTGTATCCCTGCAGACTGTATTGATATATAATGTATATATTGTGTTTTTTATGTTGATTTAATGATTTAAAAAAAATATATATATATTATTTTTATATTTTTAATTTCTTGTGCAGCCCGGTACCACACGGTACCTGTCCGCGGCCCGGTGGTTGGGGACCACTGCCATACGTGACATGCTGCCTGACAATCCCTGTGTTGACGTGCAGGTGGCAGCAGTGAGCACCATCGTGAACAGGGGCACGCCACTCAAGGCCTACGTGTTCAGGAACTACAACCTGCTGCCGGGGGTGCGCTCCCACTACCTGGGGGGCTGCCAGCACCAGCTCTGGCAGGCTCTCCGCGCCACATCCGCGGCCCCCGGCTATTTCCAGGAATTCCTCTTGGGGAGTGACCTCCATCAGGTAAGTTTTCTAATCAGAAAGAGACGATTCATTCTTAGTTTCCACCTCGTGTTGTTGGATTCATGCATTTAATGAAAGTCCAACAATTGTTAGACAAATGGGAACAAAAGGTACTTGTGTGACACACCGTAAGGAGTGACCTTCACTTCCTGCCTGTCATTCTTGGTTTCCTTTTGCTGGAAGAAAGGCACTTAAGTCCATCTTTGCTGAGCAACCATGCATTAGCCATCATAACAAAACACCGTTGGACAGATCAATAACCTGATGCTACTCTACTGCCTGAGTAAGCGCTCAGTCTGCAAACTACAGGGGTCAGACGCCTGAGTAAAAGCATCTACTTTTCATGGTGTCAACATCTCCTGGAGTTGGAGCACACCCTCACTCTCATGTTCATAGTGCTAGTCAGTGGGAGGAAACAGAAGACTGGGCCAGGATGTTGGGGGAGATTTTTCCCCCGCCTGTCGTCTTGCAGGTGGAAACCGACTGCAAGATGCACACACCCACGTTTGACTGCTTCACCTGTCTCACTGGGACAATCAGACTAACTGTCTAATTATGAAAGGGTCTCTTTCACACTCTGGATATTTATTGAGCATCCTGGACTTGACACTTCCTTCTTTAGTGAGACTTTGTAAGTGGAATAAGGATCGTAGGTTGTTTGACTCTGCCAATCTACTTTTTACCCAAGTATTTGTTTTACAGCATTTATTACTCGTGTTGCGTTTCCCAGATGGGGAATTGTCATGACACGGTGAGGACAGATGTAGAGTAAGATGGAAGAGCAGCAAAGTCATATTTATGGTGTTGAAGTATTTCACCAACCCAAATCCAATCCAATATTTTTATTGGCAGCTGGTCTCGTACCGCTGAGCTTCTGGTCCCCAAAACATGTCCTCGTGGCCCAAATGAAATGCTCTCATGCTACTTTACTAAACACAGTTATCATTACAATAATAAAGTCATACATTAAAACAAAATTACTGCAGCAAATATCGTCTCTACAAGAGAAGCACTCTTCTGTTTTTATAGACCCACTGTCAAAGTCAAAGATCCTCTCTATATCAGTGGTTTTGATTGATTGATTGAAACTTTTATTAGTAGATTGGACAGTACAGTACATATTCCGTACAATTGACCACTAAATGGTAATAACACCCCAATAAATTTTTTAACTTGTTTAAATTGGAGTCCACGTAAATCAATTCATGGTCCCCAACCATTTGGTCGTGACGCCTTTGCTCCCGGGCCGCAGAGAAACATTAAATCATTTGTAAAGGACTGCATTTTCTCCAGCTTAACTTTGGCCTGTCTGACTAGACACACCAACAATCTTGTTTATAGATGTATAGTACAACTCCTAATAGGAAGTTGGCATTTGTTATATTTGTTATAACTTTGTGACCTGATACAATGCACATTAATGAACATATAAAATATAAATGTGACTGATTGCATCTCATTGCAAAGAAACAAGCCCAGGGCTCCCACTAATTCAGCGTTATAGTGAGTTGTATTTTTCATGCACTTATTTTTGCTGTATTTATCTGTCACAAGTGGAAAGCCGGTCCCTGAAAATAATGCCTACATTAAACAGGTCCGTGGTGCAAAAAAGGTTGGGGACCACTACTCTATATGACAGGAGTGCTTTGCAGATGAACTACATTATGTTCATGGAGCTCAAAGATCCTCTATATGACAGAGCTGATCTGCTATTTTTAAGGTTCACTGCAGAAATGCTTGTCAAAGATCCTCTATATCAGTATTTTTCAACCTTTTTTAAGCCAAGCCAGGTTTTTATATTGAATAAAATCCCGAGACACACCCCTAGCAGACAATGTTAAGAAATGAAATTCATTAGCCAATATTGACAGTATAAAGTCCTTCAAGGAAGGCGTGGCGCAGTGGAAGAGTGGCCGTGCGCAACCCGAGGGTCCCTGGTTCAATCCCCACCTAGTACCAACCTCGTCACGTCCGTTGTGTCCTGAGCAAGACACTTCACCCTTGCTCCTGATGGGTGCTGGATAGCGCCTTGCATGGCAGCTCCCTCCATCAGTGTGTGAATGTGTGTGTGGATGTGTAAATGTGGAATAAGCGGTAGAAAATGGATGGATGGAATGTGTAAATGTGGAAGTAGTGTCAATGCGCTTTGAGTACCTTGAAGGTAGAAAAGCGCTATACAAGTTCAACCCATTTATGTATTTACATCAAATATCTGACATATTTGTTTGATATACGTACCATAATCATACCGGCATTTGGGACGACGTGGCTCGGACGGTAGAGCGGCCGTGCCAGAAACTTAAGGGTTCCAGGTTCAATGCCAGCTTCCAAAATCCTAATCACGGCCCACCTATCTCCAAGTGGCCCCTACACTGCTGTATGATTGTGCAGGACTCTTGAAAAAGAGATGCGTAATCTCAATGGGACCTTTCCTGTGTACATAAACATAAAAATAATAATAACCATCCATCCATGCATCACTGTCTCTTATCTCAAATAAGTGATCTACTACCTGCTGCCACATACTGATATGGAAGAGTATTACTCTGTAGCTCATGAGACAGCACGGACACTCAACAACGGCATATTATTTTTAGAATACAATTAATGGTTTGCAAAAAATATTTTTGATTATAACATTTAGGTGACATTGCAAAATGTCCAATGGCACATCAGTCAATATCTTAGGACATACAGTGTGGTTGAAAAGCACTGCTCTATATGACAGTGGTGCCTTGCAAAAGAGCCCCAGTAGGTTTTTGCAGGGCAAAGATTCTCTATATGACAGACACACTCCTTTTTTAAGGCCCTATTGCCAAATGTTAGTTAAAGATTGTCAATATGACAGGAGGGTGTTGCGGTATGTTGATGTAGGTCCTCTATATGACACTGTCATTTTTGTGCCCACAAGTCAAAGATCTTCTATATCAAAGTAAGACATTTGTTTGGAAATGTTTATCCATTTTATTTCTGAGTATCTTATTTTGAAAGAACTCTCATTTATATGCCTAGTTCTACCCCTTGAGTCAAATTATTTAATTGTAGTATTGCCACTACCTTGGGGAAGTCATCAAGGTAAACATTTAGTCACATCATTGACCACCTTGAGGACACGTCATCTTTGAATAGTCATGCCGCTGAACGTCTATGATGTCAGCATTCCTGCCTGACAAGAGAGTCATTTCACTCTCTTCCACCCATGCCCACGGAGTTTTCCACTTAATTCAGGACCCAAACAATCCCCCTTTTGTTTGGTCCAAAGGGTTGCCGCACTATGCATGCTGGAATGTGGCCTTCCAAGAAAGTTATGATTGTTTTGGTGATGTCCCTGCAGGACCATCTTTGTTCCAGAGATTATGATTGAAATATAGTGAATTTAGAACTTGGAGCAGCTTTGTTTTTTAATCATCCGCTCCTCACACTTGCTAGCATGGCCACGTAGAAGATGTCTTAATGAGTTGGAACAAGGGGATGAAGCGGAGGAGGAGGAGGGGGAGAGGGCCGCATGTTCCACATTAAAGCATTCTCAATTATCCCTTTGCTTAACGACACAGGTCAGGATGACTTGAGACGTTGGACAATGGATGTATGGAATGACGAGGAGGGGCCTTGTTGCCATGGTGTTTCCTGAGGGGATGGGGTGGAATGGGAGCGTGTATTTTTGCCCACCTTTTAAAGATGGGATTGTTGGAGCACCACCACCACCCTCAGCGAGTCTGCTTGTGAATCATTCTCTTCTAAAGGTTTGGCCCATTAGTGAGTCACATTACTGATGCCCCTAAAGCTGACCAACACGCCGGATTGTAGTCAGCTGGAGGCGTGTCTTAATGAAATTAAACAATGGATGTCCGCTAACTTTTTGCAACTCAACGCCAAAAAAACGGAAATGCTGATTATCGGTCCTGCTAGACACCGAACTCTATTTAATAATACAACTCTAACATTTGACAACCAAACAATTAAACAAGGCGACACGGTAAAGAATCTGGGTATTATCTTCGACCCAACTCTCTCCTTTGAGGCACACATTAAAAGCGTTACTAAAACGGCCTTCTTTCATCTCCGTAATATCGCTAAAATTCGCTCCATTCTGTCCACTAAAGACGCTGAGATCATTATCCATGCGTTTGTTACGTCTCGCCTCGACTACTGTAACGTATTATTTTCGGGTCTCCCCATGTCTAGCATTAAAAGATTACAGTTGGTACAAAATGCGGCTGCTAGACTTTTGACAAGAACAAGAAAGTTTGATCACATTACGCCTGTACTGGCTCACCTGCACTGGCTTCCTGTGCACTTAAGATGTGACTTTAAGGTTTTACTACTTACGTATAAAATACTACACGGTCTAGCTCCATCCTATCTTGCCGATTGTATTGTACCATATGTCCCGGCAAGAAATCTGCGTTCAAAGGACTCCGGCTTGTTAGTGATTCCCAAAGCCCAAAAAAAGTCTGCGGGCTATAGAGCGTTTTCCGTTCGGGCTCCAGTACTCTGGAATGCCCTCCCGGTAACAGTTCGAGATGCCACCTCAGTAGAAGCATTTAAGTCTCACCTTAAAACTCATTTGTATACTGTAGCCTTTAAATAGACTCCCTTTTTAGACCAGTTGATCTGCTGTTTCTTTTCTTTTTCTTCTATGTCCCACTCTCCCCTGTGGAGGGGGTCCGGTCCGATCCGGTGGCCATGTACTGCTTGCCTGTGTATCGGCTGGGGACATCTCTGCGCTGCTGATCCGCCTCGACATCTCTGCGCTGCTGATCCGCCTCCGCTTGGGATGGTTTCCTGCTGGCTCCGCTGTGAACGGGACTCTCGCTGCTGAGTTGGACCCGCTTTGGACTGGACTCTCGCGACTATGTTGGATCCATTGTGGATTGAACTTTCACAGTATCATGTTAGACCCGCTCGACATCCATTGCTTTCCTCCTCTCTAAGGTTCTCATAATCATTATTGTCACAGACGTCCCACTGGATCATTATTGTCACCGATGTCCCACTGGGTGTGAGTTTTCCTTGCCCTTATGTGGGCCTACCGAGGATGTCGTGGTGGTTTGTGCAGCCCTTTGAGACACTAGTGATTTAGGGCTATATAAGTAAACATTGATTGATTGATTGATACTGAAACCAAGGCCACTCTGAGAATACCTGCTGAATCAGCCTTTTGATGAAGCCAGAGAAGTGAGAGAGGGGATACATCTGAGCCTGAAGCCACTTCCTCATCCGGGCTGGCCTCTCTGGCGTTAAACACCGCTCTGAGATTGTTTCACGCATTTACTGGCTGCTGCTTTGTTCACATTTCAGCACCTTTTTATGGCAGTGTATCTTCTCAAGAGGGAATACTAAACATGGATACACTTTAAAGTAGTCAGTAAGTCTTCACTGCCTTACAAGCCGAACACTCTCAACTATGGTTGCACGACATAGAAGATATATTCAGACCCTTTACAAAACATGAGAACATCATGGAAAAGTGTATTTCCTGTCATAATTACATTCAAAATGTTAAACTTCCATAGATTATAGATTCAGGGCCCACAACTTAAAACAATTTCAAGTACATTTGGGCGTCCAGCTCACAAAACCTACAAAAACAGGATTTCAAAACATGCATATACTGTAGGGGTGTAACGGTACACACAAATTTCGGTTCGGTATGTACCTCGGTTTAGAGGTCACTGTTCGGTTCATTTTCAGTACAGTAAGACAACAACAAAATATAAATTTTTTGGTTATTTATTTACCAAATTTGTAAACAATGGCTTTATCCTTTTAATGTTTTGAACACTAAAATAATTCTGCCCACTTTAATCCACATTAAACTGTCTCAACTTGTTGCTCAGATTAAATAAAACAACATAACTTTTCTTCTACATATAAAAACTGCAACATTAAACAGTTTTAAGTCAACTCATCATGCTTATTTTTTTACAGCATTTGGGAAGCCTATAGTTGATTTTTATTATGTAAATGTTATATTTTTTGTCAACATGTGATAGCAGGGACCCTGCCATTCAAAACAAGGCTGCTACATTACTAATGATTAATGTAACTATAGCTGAAAAAATAGTACAACAGCAATAGGAGAGACTATTCATCCCTTAACACCATGGAGTTCAAGTGAAATAACAGACACACAGGGCTTTGCTGCCCCTAACACACACAGACACACACTCGCACACACACACACACACACACACACACACACAGCAAAATGAGCTAACATTACGCTAAAAGCTAAATAGCCTTCACCTCAAGCCAGGACTGCGAGCGAGCTGAGCTGCAGTTTAAGTTTCTAGAAGGTCAACGGGCTCATAGTGATGTTAGTAGTAGTTGACTACTGGGAGGTGTTTATTATAATTTGGGGAGAGTCCGCTGCTCACCTGCTACACACCTATCTGCTCGACTACATACGCTCTGAATACGCACTGCTGATTGGCTGTTACCGCTTTGTATGTAACCAATCAGAGGGTTGTGTGGGTGGGACAATGCTGGGTGCTGACACAGAGGCAGAAGAAACAAAGCAGCTTGTTAAGACTTTAGCTTAGAAACTCGTTTGGTACACCCCCGTACCGAAACGGTTCAATACAAACCCACGTAACGTTACACCCCTAATATACTGTAAAGAAATTTGACAGGTCATGAATGTTTGAAAGTGAGTGTCACACACTACTCACCTACTAAAGTCAAAGTACCTGCACAGGTGTCGTTAAATTGCTTGACTTTGATTCAAGTGTCTCAGTTAGGATCAATATTGGGAAGACTTGACAAGTGGCCAGAAGACCACCATTGAGACCCTCCACAGGATGTAAAGTTCCTAGCCGAGTGCTGTGTCCGAGCATATCGCTGGGAAGTTAGTGGAAGGGCAAAAGTTGGCAAGAGAAGATGCATCAGCAGAAGAGATGACCGTGGGCTTCTGCTGATGATCCAACAGAGAAGATTCATGAAGCTGGCAGAGAACCAGAAAGAGTGGGAGTCCCAGCTTCAAAAAGCACCACATTCAGACTATATTTTCATTGATTTGATGTCATCCTCATTTCTTTTCTGCAAAAACTGAGAAGTAAATGGGGATTTCTTCACAGTATTCAAATTTTTTGAAGTCCTGTTTTCACGGCTTTTATGAGCTAGAAGCCCAAATGATGTACAAATAAACAACTAAATATTTGAAATTGTTTAAGTTGTGGGCCCTGAATATATAATCTGTGCAAATCTAACATTTTGAATGGAATTATGGAAATAAATACACTTTTCCGTGATATTCTCATTTTCTGGAAGGCCTTTCCTACTGCCTGAATGCAGCTGAGATTGGATCCAGCACGCCCCGCAACCCTCAAAAAAGACAAGTGGTACAAAATGGATGGAGGGTCTACAAATTATATCAATTTGCCCAAGGATAGAGCCTTATGGTCTAGATAACATGAAATGGTGGTTCTAGGATGAAACATTTGCATAGATTTTGTTCTACAGACCTATTTTCAAGCCACATGTTTGCTTCTTTTCCAAACAAGTCATCTTGAGAGGCCAAGTTGTTAGTAAAAGGAACCCTGACGCTGACCGAGCCTCTTTCACCGTTTTGTAATTTTTAGCTCTCTGGCTTTTGCCGTGCATTATGGACATCGGTGACCGCCATATGTTTTGAGTGACTGTCACCACAACACAAGGTCCCTGATGATTTATAGTGGCCTCGACGTCACTTGCATGCACATTTCCATAAAGTGACAACAAAGGAAGTTGACGGGGAGGAAGTGGCTACTACTACAAAATAAAATAAAAAGGGCAACACCTTGAAAATGAGTGTTTTTTTATGTGAAAGTAAAGTAATATAAAGTATGAATGGATGTATATGGTGTCATATATTTGTTGTTATGTCTGTTAAGTAAAGGAGACACAGACATCAGTGTGGATCTACCTTAGATTTATTTTTACACGCACATGTAAACTAATGTGTCACAGCCTCAATTCTGCTTTTTTAACAATCAATCAAGCAATCAATCAATGTTTATTTATATAGCCCTAAATCTCAAATGTCTCAAAGGGCTGCTGCACAAGCCACAACCACCTCCGTGGTTCATCGCCCACATGAGGGCAAGGAAAAACTCACAACCCAGTGGGACGTCGATGTGAATGACTATGTGAAACCTTGGAGAGGATCGCAAATGTGGTAACCCTCCCTCTATCCAAATATGTATTCATATGTTACATATAGACTATAATTTGTGCACTAAAATATATATTCATATATTACATATAGACTATAATCTGTGCATTAAAATATACATTCATATATTACATATACAATATTATTTGTGCACTAAAATATATAATCATATATATACAATATTATTTGTGCACTAAAATATATAATCATATATTACATATAGACTATTATTTGTGCACTAAAATCATATATTACATATAGACTATAATTTGTGCACTAAAATATATATTCATATATTACATATAGAATATTATATGTGCACTAAAATATATTACATGTAGACTATATGTGTACTAAAATATATATTCATATATTACATATAAACTATAATTTCTGCACTAAAATATAAATTCATATATTACATATAGACTATAATTTTTGCACTAAAATATATATTCATATATTACATATAGAATATTATATGTGCACTAAAATCATATATTACATATAGAATATAATTTGTGTACTAAAATATATATTCATATATTACATATAGAATATTATTTGTGCACTAAAATATATATTCATATATTACACATAGACTATAATGTGTGCACTAAAGTATATATTCGGTGTTTGGTGGTCATAAATAAAAAGCTAAAGAGGGCGTTGTAATAAAATATACATTTCCTCTGGTGAGTGCGTCTTTCCGACACACATATGTGACATAGCTCGCCCAAAGATGATGAAATAATTCCATTCAGGTCACATTGTGTTGAGACTGAAGTCACATTGGAAAGGATCAGATTCCAATGTGATTCAGGACTACCTCCTGATGTGGTCTGAATCTGATGGCAAAGGATCAGATTTGAAGCACTTTGGAGCATTTAGACTGGCAAACTAAATCAGATCTGTGTGACTTTAGGGCAAAACAATCCGATTTGGGTTGCAGTGTAAACAGGGGCCTTTCAGTGGATTGTAAATCAATAGTGCGGTACAACCTGTACACTGACTACTTTAAACATGACTTTCTATTGTATTCCCCTCTGAGACGATATGATTGTTGATGTGAGATGTTATGGATCGTGCACTAGATTGTTCACCACACAGGCTGTCGCCCCAGGACATAAACACACTCTCCTACTTTCAGTTTGTATTAATATGCAAGTGTGTCTTCGGCCTCATCTCCTTGCTTGCAGTAGGGAAATTAGAATTAGATTTCCTCGGAGATGACCCAGCAGACGATGGAAATCAAAAGTGATGTTTAGTGCTGCCAAGTCAACTGATAGGGGCGTGCAACCTCAAGGGAATCTAGTTTGAGTCAATATAATCACGGCGGATGTGCGCACCATTTTCTCTCAGTTACATTTTGGGGCCGCCAGACGTTGTTGAGTGGTGGCAATGGCGGTTCTACATGTGTGGTCGTGGTTGTGTGGGAAAAGTTAACCGTGGACAGTAAATCTCCATTGCATTCGGTATTCGGTGCCCCTCGACATTGACGAGTCCCGCCTCTTTTGTCACGTGAGGGAGATCGTTTGACCTTTTGAGAGGCAAAAGGAGAGGAGGACTGTTTGTTGCCATCACATAAGTTGCCGTGAAGACCTCTGACCCCGACAACATAACAGAGGTGGTGTGGTTTGGATGCCATCTTGGATTGAGCTCTTTAAATGATCACCATAACAGATGTGAGCACAATTATTTCCTTTTATGAAATGAATGGCCATGTGGGGTGGCCTGTTCGGGCGTTCCAAACTCCTGAATACTTGACAGAGCCTGCTACTAAATCAGTGTTGAGTCCGGCCTTGACAGCACAGCCCAAGGCCCACAGTAATGACCACAGCTGTCATTTGAATAGATGCATGGGTCAAAGGCGCCGCTCATTCATCATATGTTTTATTTGAATGATCCCCAAGGGGACATTCTGAGGATCGTGCCCAACTGAGGAAATAGCATTGTCAAAGTGCTGTGACTTTTTGATTGAAGGTTCTCTCAGTGTTTATATTCAGATACTCTTAGATCTTGCCCACAGGAGGCAGAGATACCCAACCGCAAGGCCTTAAAGAAGAGGCTGCAGAGTGCTACTAATGGCGTCTGACGTACACCGGGCCGTACATTACTTTTACTGATCTCCACAATGATGCCTCCTTTTTTTTTTTTAGATCCACCCAAAGCACTGCAGGGCAGATTCAGGTAGCGCTGAGTCTCAAAAAAGACTGAAGCCCTTCCAAAAACAATTTGAAATGTGGACTCGTCAGACCACAGAACACTTTTCCACTTTGTATCGGTCCATCTTAGATGAGCTCGGGCCCAGCCAAGCAGGCAACGTTTCTGGGTGTTGTTGATAAATGGTTTTGGCTTTGCATAGTAGAGTTTAAACTTGCACTTACAGAAGTATCAACCAACTGTAGTTACTGACAGTGGTTTTCTGAAGTGTTCCTGAGCCCATGTGGTGATATCCTTTACACACTGATGTGGCATTTTGATGCAGTAGCACCTGAGGGATCCAAGGTCGGTAATATAATCGCTTACGTGGAATGATTTCTCCACATTCTCTGAACCTTTTGATGATATTACAGCGCGTAGATGATGAAATCCCTAAATTCCTTGCAATAGCTGGTTGAGAAATGTTGTTCTTAAACAATTTGCTCAGGCATTTGTTGACAAAGTAGTGACCCTCGCCCCATCCTTGTTTGTGAATGAGTGAACATTTCATGGAAGCTGCTTTTATAGCCAATCATGGTACCCACCTGTTCCCAATTAGCCCGTTCACCTGTGGCATGTTCCAAATAAGTCTGTGATGTGCATTCCTCAATTTTCTCACTCTTTTTTGCCACTTGTGCCAGCTTTTTTGAAACATGTTGCAGGCATCAAATTCCAAATGAGCTAATATTTGCAAAAAATGACAAAGTTTACCTGTGTGAACATTAAGTATCTTCTATTTGCAGTCTATTTAATTGAATATAAGTTGAAAAGGATTTGTTGTATTCTCTTTTTATTTAGCATTTACACAACCTGACAACTTCACTGATTTTATGGTTTGCATATCCAAGTTTAGTAGGCCACAGTATTCATTTTCTTAAATGTGAGTGGTGTGTTCCCTTAATCGAAAAATACCTTATTAGTCTAAAAAGGAGTTTTATGATGAATTGGTTTATGAGTGGCAGGTGGCCCCCTGGCGGGAAAAGACCAATATGGAAGAGCTTTGCCCCTCGAATATTGGCAGGAAATTGACATTTGGCAACTACCCACTTTTAAAGATCCATCGCTGTCAATGGCATAGTCTCCCTAAAACATCTGTGTGCTTCCTTGCGCTAGCTTTCTCCTTTTTGTGTTTGACAGACTTTGCATGAAATCAAGCCTTTTAAATGCAAAGGCCATGTCTCCTAAGTAGACTGCTGAGTGTACTGAGCCTGTCTTTCAGTACAGTGTTAAGTGAGAAGGTGGCTGCGGGCCATGAAGTGCATCCCAGCATCTGTCTCACTCACCTTCTCATTAAGCTGTTGTTTGCTCACCACCGCTGCAGAGGAAGGTATCATAGACTGGCTGATAGCCGGGATGACGTCAGCACACGCCAGTCCCCGAGACAAGGACCTTTTCACAACTTTCCTAATGAACAGCCTGCGATTGGGTTGACTGAGCAGGTGGACTCGCAGCATTGTGCACTTGACTTCTAATGATATAATTGCTCTCTCCCACGCTGTTTGTGAAACGTGCCTCCAGCTACCGGCACAAAGAACCCTTAACTGGCCAGTGGTGCGGTGAAGGCCACAGTGTTCAGAATGTCAAGTGTCTGCTGGATCCTGACTGCTTTTAAGGATCATCCCCAATGCATTTTCTCTCTTGTCTGGGATGAAGCTTTTTATGTGCCAGGGTGCATAAGGTCTATACTATTTCCATGTTTTGCAGCTTTTTTTTGTCATTGCCTTCTGAAATTCTATCCATTTTTTTTTTAGCTCGTGTTTTATCTGAGCTATACCATCAGTCCTTTTAATAGAGAAATGGCTGCATCAGATCTTGCACCTTTACCTTTTATATAGATGACATCAAAGCAGGATTGATGTGTGTTAATGTCATTGAGATGTGATGTATAACGTTGTGTTGGTGTGAGTGAGAGAGTGAAGTTGGACACAAAATATGTAAATAAGGTGGTTAGATTACCAGGACCAACTGACAAAACGTATGTAGTTTATGAGAAATAGTTAGTATATGACTAGAAGAAATGTACCGTATTTTTTGGACTATAAGTCACAGTTTTTTTCGTACTTTGGCCGGCTTATGTGTGATATTATTAACACGTTACCATAAAATATCAAATAATATTATTTATCTCATTCGCGGAAGAGACAAATAAAATGTCAGCAATTGTCCCACACACGTCAACCAATAAGAATTCGGCGGGGGAGGGTCATGGCAGAAGTGCATTGTGGGTCATGGGATGCTAAATGATAAATGGGTTGTACTTGTATAGCGCTTTTCTACCTTCAAGGTACTCAAAGCGCTTTGACATTACTTCCACATTTATCCATTCACACACACATTCACACACTGATGGAGGGAGCTGCCATGCAAGGCGTTAACCAGCACCCATCAGGAGCAAGGGTGAAGTGTCTTGCTCAGGACACAACGGACGTGGCGAGGTTGGTACTAGGTGGGGATTTGAACCAGGGACCCTCGGGTTGCGCACGGCCACTCACCCACTGTTAACTGCTGTATGCTATATGCTACTGCCGTAGCTATTAAAATGGATCATTTCATCGTTGGCGGTAACTTATAAAAAGTGAGAAGCGCTGAACAAAAATGGCGTTGAAAAGGAAATCATGTAGTGCAGATTACAAGCAGGATGTAGTGAAATATGCAGCAGAAAAGGACAAGAGGAAGCGGTGCATACCTTTGGAGTTGGCAGAGTTGTTTAGAAGCGACATCCAGGAAGAAGATTTCATGGGATTTATGGATTAGGAGTGAGAGATGGTTTGGTAAAGGTATAGCATGTTCTATATGTTATAGTTATTTGAATGACTCTTACCATAATATGTTAGGTTAACATAGCAGTTGCTTATTTATGCCTCATATAACCTACACTTATTCAGCCTGTTGTTCATTATTCTGTATTTATTTTAAATTGCCTTTCAAATGTCTATTCTTGCTGTTGGATTTTCTCAAATACATTTCCCCAAAAATGCGACTTATACCCCAGTGCGACGTATATATGTTTTTTTTCCTTCTTTATTATGCAATTTCGGCCGGTGCGATGTATTCTCCGGAGCGATTTATAATCTGAAAAATACGGTAGGTGCATAACCATTTTTTTAAGCATTAAATCAATCAATCAATCAATCAATGTTTACTTATATAGCCCTAAATCACTAGTGTCTCAAAGGGCTGCACAAACCACCACGACATCCTCGGTAGGAAAACTCACACCCAGTGGGACATTGGTGACAATAATGACCCAGTGGGACGTCGGTGACAATGATGACTATGAGAACCTTAGAGAGGAGGAAAGCAATGGATGTCGAGCGGATCTAACATGATACTGAAAGTTCAATCCACAATGGATACAACACAGTCGCGAGAGTCCAGTCCAAAGAGGATCCAAGACACAGCAGCGAGAGTCCCGTTCACAGCGGAGCCAGCAGGAAACCATCCCAAGCGTAGGCGGATCAGCAGCGCAGAGATGTCCCCAGCCGATACACAGGCGAGCAGTACATGGCCACCGGATCGGACCGGACCCCTTCCACACGGGAGAGTGGGACATAGAAGAAAAAGAAAAGAAACGGCAGATCAACTGGTCTAAAAAGGGAGTCTATTTAAAGGCTAGAGTATACAAATGAGTTTTAAGGTGAGACTTAAATGCTTCTACTGAGGTGGCATCGCGAACTGTTACCGGGAGGGCATTCCAGAGTACTGGAGCCCGAACGGAAAATACTCTATAGCCCGCAGACTTTTTTTGGGCTTTGGGAATCACTAATAAGCCGGAGTCCTTTGAACGCAGATTTCTTGCCGGGACATATGGTACAATACAATCGGCAAGATAAGATGGAGCTAGACCGTGTAGTATTTTATACGTAAGTAGTAAAACCTTAAAGTCACATCTTAAGTGCACAGGAAGCCAGTGCAGGTGAGCCAGTACAGGCGTAATGTGATCAAACTTTCTTGTTCTTGTCAAAAGTCTAGCAGCCGCATTTTGTACCAACTGTAATCTTTTAATGCTAGACATGGGGAGACCCGAAAATAATACGTTACAGTAGTCGAGGCGAGACGTAACAAACGCATGGATAATGATCTCAGCGTCTTTAGTGGACAGAATTGAGCGAATTTTAGCGATATTACGGAGATGAAAGAAGGCCGTTTTAGTAACGCTTTTAATGTGTGCCTCAAAGGAGAGAGTTGGGTCGAAGATAACACCCAGATTCTTTACCGTGTCGCCTTGTTTAATTGTTTGGTTGTCAAATGTTAGAGTTGTATTATTAAATAGAGTTCGGTGTCTAGCAGGACCGATAATCAGCATTTCCGTTTTTTTGGCGTTGAGTTGCAAAAAGTTAGCGGACATCCATTGTTTAATTTCATTAAGACATGCCTCCAGCTGACTACAATCCGGCGTGTTGGTCAGCTTTAGGGGCATGTAGAGTTGGGTGTCATCAGCATAACAGTGAAAGCTAATACCGTATTTGCGTATGATGTCACCTAGCGGCAGCATGTAGATGCTGAAGAGTGCAGGGCCAAGGACCGAACCCTGGGGAACTCCACACGTTACCTTAACGTAGTCCGAGGTCACATTGTTATGGGAGACACACTGCATCCTATCAGTAAGATAAGAGTTAAACCAAGACAGGGCTAAGTCTGACATACCAATTCGTGTTTTGATACGTTCTAATAAAATGTTATGATCGACGGTATCGAAAGCAGCGCTAAGATCGAGGAGCAGCAACATAGATGACGCATCAGAATCCATCGTTAGCAATAGATCATTAGTCATTTTTGCGAGGGCTGTCTCCGTGGAGTGATTTGCCCTGAAACCGGATTGAAAGGTTTCACATAGATTGTTAGACGCTAAGTGTTCATTTAACTGCTCCGCAACAATTTTTTCGAGGATTTTTGAAATAAAGGGAAGGTGAGACACCGGTCGGTAATTTACCATGAGGTCAGGATCGAGGTTAGGTCTTTTAAGAAGAGGATGAATAACCGCTTTTTTGAATGCTAGGGGAACAGTGCCCGAGGAGAGTGATAAGTTTATAATATTTAGCACTGATGGACCTAATAATACAAAGAGCTCCTTGATCAGTTTCCCAGGAAGAGGGTCAAGTAAACATGTTGTCTGTTTTATTCCATTTACACGTTGTAACAATTCCTCTAATGTTATTTCCTCAAAACGAGAGAAAGTATTTTGGAGGGTAGTATCCGCCGTATATACAATCGTGTCAGTGTTAATAGAACCCCGTTGTAGCTGGGACGCATTGTCTTTAATCTCCTTTCTAATGACTTCAATTTTCTTACTAAAGAATTGCATAAAGTCATCAGCTGAGTGGGTTGAGCTACTGGAAGGAGTCCCTTGTTGGGTTAGCGATGCTACCGTACTAAACAAAAATTTAGGATCGTTTTTATTACGGTGGATGAGATTTGAGTAATATTTAGCTTTAGCTAAGGTAAGCATGCGTTTATAAGTTATTAAACCATCACTCCATGCTTGATGGTGCACCTCAAGTTTAGTCGTGCGCCATTTGCGTTCCAGCTTTCTACATAATAATTTCTGAGCTCTAGTTTCTTCTGTAAACCACGGGGTGCGCTTTTTTGGAGCCTTTTTTAACTTTAGCGGTGCTATGTTATCAATGGTTTCGCGCAGGGCGTCGTTAAAGTTGTTAGTGAGGTTATCAATAGAGCCCACATACTTTGGGAATGGTGCCATTACCGAGGGCAGTAGGTCAGCAAGAGTTGTCGTTGTGGCTGTATTAATGTTGCGGCTGCTATAGCAGTTATTATTATTATTAGTTTGACGAACATGCGTCTGAACCTCGAATTTTATAAGGTAATGATCAGACAATACTTTAGTATACGGGAGTATCGTAACTTTGGAAACGGTGATGCCCCTGACAAGCACTAGGTCTATCGTATTACCGTTGCGATGCGTGGGTTCATTTATTATTTGTATGAGACCACAGCTATCAATTACAGTCTGGAGCGCTACGCACGGTGGGTCCGATGGGGTATTCATATGGATATTAAAGTCCCCCATTATGATTATATTATCGGCGTGTGTCACTAGATCAGCAACGAACTCTGAGAATTCATTAATAAAGTCCGAATAGGGCCCTGGGGGGCGGTAGATAACAGCCAGGTGTAGAGGCAGCGGTGTGACAGACCTCATAGTAAGCACCTCAAACGATTTATATTTATTATTTATGTTAGGACTAAGGTTAAAGTTTTCGTTGTATATTAGTGCATCCCCCCGACCCCTTTTGAGTGGACGGGCAATATGCGCATGTGTAAAGTTAGGAGGACATGCCTCATTTAGCGCAAAAAAGTCGTTTGGTTTAAGCCAGGTTTCGCTGAGACCGATGACGTTAAGATTGTTGTCTCTGATAATATCATTAACTAACAACGTTTTAGGAGACAATGATCTTATGTTTAAAAAACCTATATTATAGGTAGTGGGCTGTTTTAGGGAGTTTTTGATCAAATTATCCGTAGTAGCAATATTAATAATGTTGTGTTTATTATGCCCAGTGCATTTAGTATAGTTACGACCATATCTAGGAATTGATACGACAGGAATTTTCCGATTGTTTGATTGTTGCTTTGATAAACTGCACGCATCATGGTTAGCCACCTCAGTAACGGGGATTTTCCGATTGTTTGTTTGTTGCTTTGATAAACTGCACGCATCATAGTTAGCCACCTCAGTAAAACACATGTCCAACTCTGAAACACTCAAAGCAGAAAAAACTTGTTCTAATTTAACAGACTCCTTACCCAGACCAGTAGTCTCGCATTTTCCATCTAAATCCGTCTTCGGGATGGAGGAAAGTGGTGTTCTGTGGGGATTAGCCTTCTGCTTTGTTTTTAGCCCCGCTCGGCATCCGCGTTTCCGATCACACCGCTGGCGTCTGCTCCGTAGACGGCCCCCGCTGCTACTAGACTCCCCTGCTTCACGGGCCGCTGGATGTAGCCGCCGATGTATTCCCATGCTAGTTAGCATGTTTAGCACGCCCGCGTCTATCAGTCCAAAACGGCCCGATGTGTCCACATCCAGAAGTGTCTGGCGGTCGTACGTGATCACGGAGTGACCACGATGTGAGCCAGCCATAAAGTTTGTGGAATTGTCCGGTATTTCTGCCAAATGTTCCATCTTTAGCAGGATCTCCTCGAGAGCGCAGCCCGTCCGGGCGCCGCCATCCTACATGATGTGTGATACATGATGTGTGTCAGCAAAAAAGTGTGTGAATGTCACACACACTAGGTGTGGTGAAATTTGTCCTCTGCATTTGACCCATCCCTTTGTTCCACCCCCTGGGATGTGAGGGGAGCAGTGGGCAGCAGCAGTGGCCATGCCCAGGAATCGATATTGGTGAAAAAAGGCATATTTACAGCAAAAAAAACAACTACTTTTAGTAAGAGAGTGGTGAGTTAACAGGAAGAAACATGATCTAACCAAATTTTACTTTTGTGAGAAAGCTAGAAGACACTTTTTTAGGAGGACAGTCAATATTTAGCTGGATCAACATATGTAATATAAAAATGCATAACTTTGTAATAAACTAGTCTTAAAATGTGTAATGTGGCAAAAATCTTAGTATGTCTTTAAGAAAACAGTTGTTTTACTGTACAACATTTCACAACAAAGTTGTACTGGAAGGACAAAAGCAATTCAGATGTCAGAACATGAAATAGTCATAAAAAAGACAGAAAATGTGTCTTCAATAAATGATGTCCTATTATTTTACAAGAAAAATGTCAAAATTCTACAAGAAAAAAATGACTAGATATTTCAATTTGAAGAGCGTTAGGTCTATAACTAAACATGTCATTTGATTGGATAAAATGGTAAGTTTATGGGGGAAAAGGTCATCACACTGCCGGAAAAATATTTTACTGAAAATATTTACAACATTGGTAATATGAATAATGAAAACAAAGCATGTCATTGTGTTGTAAAAAAGGGGTATGGTTACGAAGAAAAAGCCTGTTGTTCTGCTAGAATTTTTTTTATTTGAAATATTTGCAGACTTCTACAAGGAAAAAAGTGATGGAAAATGTTATTTTAAGAGAGTGATCTCCCACGCTTATGAGAAAAAAGTTCAAACAGGTTGGACTACTGCAACTCACTTCTTGTTGGGATCCCCAGCAAGAAGATCCAGAAGCTGCAGTAAATACAGAATAGTGTTGCTAGGATCCTGATGAGAGTGTGGAAATACAACCATATCACACCAACTCTCAAATTCCTTCACTGGCTTCCTGTTCCACTCAGGATTGAATACAAAGTCTCCCTCCTAAATCACCAGTGCCTCCATGGAAATGCCCCCCTCTACCTCAAAGAACTGCTCACCCCCAAATCCTCCACACGACGCCTCTGCTCCAAATAGGCTGACCTCCTCCTACCTCCAAGGACAAAGCTACGAACTACTGGAGACCGGGCTTTCTGCTCTGATGCTCCCAGGATTTGGAACGCTCTCCCTGACCACCTCAGACTATGGATGCTTTTAAAAAAAGGCTTGAAAACCCTTCTTTTAAAAAAAGCCTTTATATGGATATTTGCATACTAGTTTTAGCTATTAGGATGTTCTGGTTTTTATATTTAATTAATTTTATTATCTTTTTATTATTATTATTTTTATTTTTTTATTTTTTAATACACTAGCACTTTGAGGTTGTTTGCGCAATGTAAAGTGCTTTTTTATAAATAAAATCTATTATTATTATTATTACATATATCTTGAGGATCTAAAGTGTGCTTTATTAGACAAAGGCGGTATGTTTATGAAAATAAAAAAATGATAAGCCTGGTCCTGGTCCCCCAGTTTTACATTTGGGGTTGCCGTTTCCTCAAAACAAGGTTCAGGGTTCCTGATACAAAGTCTGGGAGCACCTTGCCAGATGATTGGTGGACTACAGGACGCTGTGGCCGACCCACCCCTCACATTCTCTCATGTCTTTTTCATTGAGCAGCAATACCGTGGCCATGATCTGGTCATTAACCACCACGCTCCCATAAACCACCCTCCCGAGAGACACTTATGGGGGGGCCTCGTGGCTCCCAGCCCCCCAGCCTGGCCTCTTTAATGAGGACTGGCCCCTGTGTGTTTGATCATGCTGCCAACCCTGCAGCCCCTCGTGCCTATTCATCAATCCCCACAGTGCCCCCCGCGTCGCCTTGGGTAGACTATGGATCCGAAGCAAAAGCACTCCGAGGCGCTTGTTCGATATCAAAGCGCTGCTGACAGGAACTGTGAGCCGAGGGGGAAAGAACACCAAGGAGAAAAAAAAACAATTTCCTTTGTCGTCTGCAGCCACATTGATCTCTTCTTTGTGTTTCCTCCAAAAATTCCTGTATTGACTGCGGTAGAATCCATGAAAATGTTTCAGAAAGGCAGATGCAACAGTCTGACTGTGATCCTGACCAAAAGCATGGTGATCAGACATCTTTCTCTCTGCCTGCAGGATGGAGGTCTGCTCATTAACAACCCCACAGCGCTGGCCATCCACGAGTGCAAGTGTCTGTGGCCCAACACGCCCCTGGAGTGCGTGGTCTCGCTGGGCACGGGCCGCTTAGAAACTACGGCAAGGAACAGCGCCACCTATACCAGTCTCAAAACTAAGATCAGCAATGTCATCAGCAGCGCCACTGACACTGAAGGTAAGTGGATTGGTGATGGATTTAAAGGGACAATGCACGTGAATGAGCACAAGATCACAGGCTGCCGTGGAAACTAGCTGGCTTATATAGCACACAGGCTCATTCCCATGCGTGGTCCTCTACATCAAACTCATATGGAAAACACACATGGGTAGAAGAGCAACAATAATGACTCAAGTACATTCAAAATGTTTGCTTTGCATGACTTCTAGTTTAACCTTCAAAGTATATGGAAAGCCTGAAACGGGAAGTGCACTTTTATTATGTAATTTTGCCTATTGTTCACAACCATTCTGAGTCACATGATGACGGATGGATTTTTAAAATTCATTCTAAATATTAAATAAACGTAAATAAAAGTCTGCTTACAGCGGAGCCGATAGAGCTGCTTAATTTCGCCCATAAAATCCAATAAATAACCATTCCAAAAGCACCAACAATACTCCATGTACCGTATTTTTCGGATTATAAATTGCTCCGGAGTATAAATCTCACCAGCCGAAAATGCATAATAAAGAAGGAAAAAAACATGTATACGTCGCACTGGGGTATAAGTCGCATTTTTGGGGGAAATTTAATTGATCAAATCCAACAGCAAGAATAAACATTTGAAAGGCATTTTAAAATACATAAAAGAATAATGAACAACAGGCTGAATAAGTGTAGGTTATATGAGGCATAAATAAGCAACTGCTATGTTAACCTAACATTTTATGGTAAAAGTCATTCAAATAACTATAACATATAGAACATGCTATACCTTTACCAAACTATCTGTCACCCCAATCCATAAATCCCATGAAATCTTCTTCCTGGATGTTGCTTCTAAACAACTCTGCCAACTCCAAAGTTATGTGCCGCTTCCTCTTGTCCTTTTCTGTTGCATATTTCACTACGTCCAGCTTGTAATCTGCACTACATGATTTCCTTTTCAACGCCATTTTTGTTCAGCCCTTCTCACTTTTTATAAGTTACCGCCAACGAAGAAATTATCCATTTTAATAGCTGTGGTAGTAGCATATATCAGTTAGCATTCCATGACCCACAATGCACTTCTGCCATTCTTATTGGTTGACGTGTGTGTGACGATTGCTGACATTTTCTTCGTCTCTTCCGCGAATGAGATAAATAATATTATTTGAGATTTTACGGTAACGTGTTAATAATTTCACACATAAGTCGCTCCGGAGTATATGTCGCAAACCCGGCCAAACTATGAAAAAAAACTGCGACTTATAGTTCGAAAAATTGGTGACCAGAATATTATATTAAGTATTAGTGACATTGTTATTATAATTATTAACAAGTATCAGTGATATTATTGTAAATATTAACAAGTATTAGTCATATTGTTATTATGAATATTAACAAGAGGTTTGCTGTTGTTTGCTGTTTTCTTGAATGTTAATAAAACACAATGTTGTGCAGAGGTGCACTCATTACAATTTTATAGGCAATTGATACTATTTCATTTCATTTTTTCTCAGGCAATGACAATTATTTATAGTTGCAGTGGAGAGGGCGTGAAACATATTTACTTCTTCTTGGGGGGGCATAACAGAAAAATAATTCAATTCTGCTCCAATCATAGTGTTGGCATTTCTTGAGGACAAAAGGGTTGATTTCCAAGCAGGCAATAAAATAGAATAGAATAGACTTTATTGTCATTATATTTGCATATAACGAGATTAAAGACTCTAACTTAAGGTGCGGTTGTGGGAACAAATATGGGGTAAAATAAATAACACAAGAGGTACATAAAGGAAAAACTAACAATTGAAATAAACAGACTACTATCCAATAAAAATAACAAGCAATCCTGTACAATATACAAAACACTATAGAAATACAAAATACTGTACAATATACAGAACAAAACAAGAGTACGGAAGTAATAAATAACAATCAGTGTCGGACGTATAATAATAATAATATTTGTACAATAATTGGAGGAAGAGTGTTCTCTCCCAAAATATGAATAACAAGACCTTGTTTTCACTTGAACAAAGAAACTGCTCCTTGGTCATTTATTGACAAGTACATATGGAAACTAATGTTGTGTTAGCCAGAAGGAGCAAACTGCTTAGTCAGCATGATGAGTCAGTCCATCAAGAGTGAATAGTGGAACAGCCAACATTTTGCTAATCAAATGCAGCTACCGCTAACTTGTGGAGTTACTTTTAAAAAAACAACCTACAAGAGGTTGCTTACAGCCACAGCTGTTAATGTCTATGTTTTGTGATGCGGTGTCCATTGGAGACAGGTAAGTGCTGTGGTGGACTAATTATGAGAGGCTTGACAGTGGAGGCCTTCTTCATATCACTTGTTCTATTTCTGGCTCTTATCAGGTTTTTGGACACATTGCCACTATTTATTGCCAGACTGGAGGTCAAAAGCCTTTGTTTAAGTCCACAGCAACCTACAGTATGTCCCCCTGTCCCACTCCCCTTAATCACCTCTGGACCGCCATTGCCTCCGCTGCAGTGTTTGTGGCGGTGACCTACATGCCACTTGTCCCTCCCAGATTTGGGATTAAGCACTCCCTGGCTCGGCTTTATTTTGAAAACAGCGGATTACTATTTGTTTATAGGAGCCTTCGTGGCCTCCCAGTGTGCATGAGGCTGCAGCTCTGATCTAATAGTGCTCATGCAGAAGGTTGCACCTGAACTTGTGCCAAAGGACAATGTTACATTTCTTTATATTTACTATTCTTAACTGTACATAATTCCATTGTTGATCATTGACAAGAACAACCTACCTCCTATATGACACGTGATATGTACCCTGTACCATTTCTGCCATTTCCTGAAAGTTTCATCAAAATCTGCCCATTACTTTTTAAGTTGTGTTGCTTACTACCATTTATGACCATCTATTGAGCGCACCGGCATTTAAGGCTCACCCACTAAATTTGAGACGAAATCAATATTTCTTCCTATATTTTCCGCACCTGACTGTACGCCGTACATACCTTTTGATTGTTTCCAAACATGGTCTGTAACATGGCAGTAAAACGGTTAATCAAACAAAACAGACATCACTGTCATGGACTCAATAGATGCGAAAGCTAAGGGACGTTTTGTGAATGTATGAAAGTGACACAATACAAAAAGAATGCCTTTGTAAGTTACTAATACTAACACAGACACTTTTAATTGTGTTAGCTTATACGCTGATGTTAACACCGCTAGCTTGATTACATTACGATAGCATGGACGAATATGCACGAAAATACTCCTACACATGGCACAGCATAGTAAGGATGAATTGTTTTAGTTATATCTGAAACTTAGATACGAACGATGAATGAAAAATCATTTTGAGCAAAAACGCTATGGACGGTTATACTTCCAGTTCAAGGCACGAAACAGGAAGTAGATATTCAATGAGCAGCACCTGCAGTAAGTGAACTTGTCCAAAGGAGGGCACCATAACAATAACACACCTTTGTAGTGTCTCTGTCAGTGTTTATACTAAAAACTATTCAACTACAAAACATTGCCGTTAGCCAAGACAATTTCATAAGTTAGCCACACTTTTATAAGCCGCAGGGTTCAAATACTGGGCAAAAAGTAGCAGCCAGTAGTCTGGAAAATATGACAACTACCAGACAGACAAACACCTGTGAATACATAACCCTTAAACCTCTCAAATACTGTCAGACTATTCTTTATGTCTTTCATAAGCAGTCAGCAGCGTATCATACACTGTCTTCAATAAAGATGATGATGTCATCACCTCAGCGCTCCTAAACAGGAAGCAGCATATCATACACTGTCTTCAATAAAAATGATGATGTCATCACCTCAGCGCTCCTAAACAGGAAGCAGAATATCATACACTGTCTTCAATAAAGATGATGATGTCATCACCTCAGTGCTCCTAAACAGGAAGCAGCATATCATATACTGTCTTTAATAAAGCAGATGATGTCATCATTAGTTTTCTGCAGAGTTTTTGTATAACCGGCAACCCTTTAGCGCCGCCCTAGTGGGCTTTTTCAAAAATGTGTGAAAAAGGAAAAAGATGAGGTAAAAAGTATATATTAGTTTGAATAAGGTTTGTGTCGGAGGACAAACATGACACAAACCTTCCTAATTGTTAGAAATCCCAGTTTTTATATGACACATGCTTCACTGGTGTCACTATTTGGCGAGTGCCATTTTGTCCTACTAAATTCAGCGGTCGTTGAACTCACCATAGTTTGTTTACATGTACAACTTTCTCAGTCAGACGTGTTTTATGCCCCTCCTTCTTTGTGTCATTTTGTCCACCAAACCTTTTATGCTGTGTGTGAATGCACAAAGGTGAACTTTGTTGATGTTATTGACTTGTTGGAGTGCTAATCAGGAATGTTTGGTCACTGTATGCTAATCCATGCTAACATGTTATTTAGGCTAGCTGTATGATCTTCTTCTACTGTATTAACATGTAACATGTGTGAAGAAAATGTCGCTCCCTAGTGTAGGAGAGGCACACTGCGTATGGCCATCACTCACATGATCTTCTTCTACTGTATTAACATGTAACATGTGTGAAGGAGATGTCACCCCCTAGTGTAGGAGAGGCACACTGCGTATGGCCATCACTCACATGACACATAAGAAAGTACAACTTCACATGCAGCTGGAGGAAAATAGAAGAAAGTGAATTATTGGACAAATCACACTCATTTAGTGCATAGAAAGGTACTGAGTGTAAAAAGTCACATGACGTCAGACGAGGCAGCAAACACATCTTCAATCATTTCTTTCCAACAACATTTATATCATCATCTCTGTCATTTTTCTACTGACAGCAATTATACTTCTAACTGTATGTTTTACATACACTCACACACCAACTACAATTGTAGTCCAAGAACCATTAAAAAAACTACCAAATAAATCAGAAATCACTCACAAGTTACTCAATAGTTGAGTAGTTTTTTCAAGTCATTATTTTGATGACTACTTTTTACTTGAGTTCTATTTTTGTAAAGTAACAGTACTCTTGTGAGTACCATTACTTGACCCACCTGTGGGTGCAACCTCCCTATTTGAAAAGTTCATATCAAGTCTGACGTTATTTAATCCAACATTTTCCTTTTCTCGTATCGATCAAATGGATCGATTCCCTTTCAAACGATCTGGGATCATTACTTGTCTTCCTGGAGGCCAACTTGGCGAGCACAGATGGATAAAGTGGAAATAAAGGAATGTGATCCATCGATAGTTCCACCCAGACAGGAATGCAACTTGAAGTGAAAAGGCGATAGTGGACTTCCACAAGCATTTGAAAGTCTGCGACTCACACCTTCTTCTCTCCTCGCTCCTGCAGAGGTCCACGCCATGCTGGACGGCTTCTTGCCCGCCGACACCTACTTCCGCTTCAACCCCTTCGTGAGCGAAGACATCTCCATCGACGACAACCGCCGGGAGAAGCTGAGCCAGCTGCAGGCCGAGGGCTGGCGCTACCTGGAGAGGAACGAGGAGAAGCTGAAGAAGGCGGCTGGCATCCTCACTCGGGAGAAAGATGCGGGGCGGAGACTAGCAGACTGGCTCAGGACCAGGACCGACATGTTCAAGCTCTAGACTACCTTTCCACCTCACTTGGAGACTTCTATTTTCGCTAAGAAGAACTTAAACGTGATGAAACAGGTAATGACACCAGGGTATCCTGGTGGAAACATTTTTTAAAAGATTCGGCAGCAGATTCCTAAACACAGGACATAAATGATCTTTGACTACCTTCTCTGTAGCAGGTCTTTAAAAAGAGCAAAGCGCTCCTGTTGTTTTACCACTGTAGATTTGACAGTTAATACCTTCTTTTCATTTACAGTAATGCACTGTAAAAACAGTAAAAAAAAACAAAAAAACAGGCAGCTCAGAATTTTACTGCAAGAATGTCAGTAAAAAAAAAAAAAATCCTTCAAAACAGGAAGTGCTTCAGTTGTAAACACGACTTTAGATTTGACCATTTTTTCCATTTCCAGTAACGCAGTAGGCAGATGTTGAGTGAAGAAATGCCTTCAGTGTTCACTCACTCAACATTTTACATTCAACGCTCAGTTTTGACAGCAAAAATAAGAGTAGGACTCTTTCTCTAGTGACTTGCTGTGAAAAAACACATTTTTTAATTGCTTTGTAGTTTCCACCGTGCACAAGGATGTTCCACTTCCCAACATTCACAAGGCCGACAAAATACAGCAAAAATGAAAACTCCAAACAATTCAGTTGTGTTAGGTAACAGAATGAAATACTTTTTGAAGGATAGGGAGATTTATTTTAAAGGCCTACTGAAAGCCACTACTAGCGACCACACAGTCTGATAGTTTATATATCAATGATGAAATATTAACATTGCAACACATGCCAATACCGCCTTTTTAGTTTACTAAATTGCAATTTTAAATTTTGCGCGGAAGTATCATGCTAAAACGTCGCGGTATGATGATGCGTGCACGTGACCTCACGCATTGTAGAGGACATGTTGTTCCAGCACCGTTCACAGCTATAAGTGGTCTCTTTTCATCGCATAATTACACAGTATTCTGGACATCTGTGTTGCTGAATCTTTTGCAATTTGTTCAATTTATAATGGAGACATCAAAGAAGAAAGATGTAGGTGGGAAGCGGTGTATTGCAGCTGCCTTTAGCAACACAAACACAGCCGGTGTTTCATTGTTTACATTCCCGAAAGATGACGGTGAAGCTTTACTATGGAACAGTGTGGTCAAGTGAACATGGTTCCCTACCACATGTCAACCGGCAGGTTTTGGTGAGAAAATGGTGGTACTAAGTCAGCTCTTACCGTAGACATGAGTGGAGAGCTTGCGTCGTTCCTCCTGCAGCTGCGGACTCTCTTGCCTCCACCCACCGGCCGCCCCCGACCGTCGGATGCTTCCACCGTGGAGGAGGGGGAAAAAAAATCTCAACCTGGGTGCCTTCGCCTCGTTGAGAAACGTGGTTTCCCTCAGAGACTTTGGCGGTCACCACACCCGTGGCCACACCCCTCCGACTTTCAGGTCGTACAGGTACGACCATATAATCTCACTAAAACACTAGTAACACAATAAGCAGGTAAGGGATTTTCCAGAATTATCCCAGTAAATATGTCTTCTAACATCTGAATCACTCTGCCATCTATTTTTTATTTTTATTTTTTCTAGTCCTTCACTCTCACTTTCCTCATCCACGAATCTTTCATCCTCGCTCAAAGTAATGGGGAAATTGTCGCTTTCTCGGTCAGAATCGCTCCCGCTGCTGGTGGCCATGATTGTAAACAATGTTCAGATGTGAGCAGCTCCACAACCCGTGACGTCACGCGCACATCGTCTGCTACTTCCGGTACAGGCAAGGCTTTTTTATTAGCGACCAAAAGTTGCAAACTTTATCGTGGATGTTCTCTACTAAATCCTTTCAGCAAAAATATGGCAATATCGCGAAATGATCAAGTATGACATATAAAAGGGACCTTCTGTCCCTGTTTAAATAAGAACATCTCATTTCAGTAGGCCTTTAACATTGGTGGTGTTTAACAGGATCTCTTTAATCGTTTTTAGACAAATAAAGGTAATCGATTTGTAACAATAAATGGAAGAATTCTGAAAGCACTTGAAAAAACCATTTGGGTCCTGATTTCTTTATTCTTTTTTTTTTTTAATCAAAGATGAAAATATATAAAAAAACATGCCCCCCGTGACCCCGAAAGGGAATAAGCGGTAGAAAATGGATGGATGGATGGATGTTGGACAATCTGGCTCCTCTGCAGCAATGCACAACACCAAACTAGAGAAACATTAGACTGTAAATCTAAAATCAAGCACTGAATTATACATTTGCACAAATGAAATTGCAGCTACTTGATAAAAATGGACTGAAGAAAGGGGAGAAAATATGTCTTTTTATTTAATTTTTCACAGGCAAGCACACAGTGGACTTCATTCTTGGATTTGATCCTTTTTCATGTTTTAGTAGCATTATTTGTTGCTGTGCAGAATCTTTTATCACCTCAGCTTGTTAGCAGGCAGGAGCTTTTTATTCTTCTGCTGTCTTCAGACAATTCCAGAGTGTGTCATTAAAGTCTTCACCCTCAACTTTCTGTCTCTTTAATCTTCTGATGACTTACACTTGAAATATTACAAATATGTCATGAAGCATCAAGTTGATTGACACAATAAAGTTCTATCTATCTGCTTGATGCTTCATCACATATTTGTAATATTTAAATGTCAATGTTTTGTTTTTCATTTGACAAATGTCTCTGTTTTGTATCAATGCATAACAGATATATTTGACTATATTTTTGTATGTAAATAATATTTTTAAAGGTGCTGAGTTAAGTTGATAATATGCAGTAGAAGGAAATGGAAAAACGTATTAAACAAAAATGTAAATTCTATACAGTTATCTAAATTGTTCATTTAATAGATTTGAAATAATATATATTTGAAAATATATATTATTGTCTGCTTAATATTCATATACATTTAATTTTCATTTGTCAAATTTGAATTTAAATATCACAAATAAAAATACACACACGTGATTTAAAATAATAGAACATACATGAATAGAACATATAAGGCTTTATTGGTCTCATAGTGGGGAAGTTACTTAAAAGTGGACAGTAGCACAAATAATGTATTACAGACATTTCATTTTTTGAATTGGAAAAATATCAATAAAACCCTATTTAAACTGTATTATACAAATACAGTATTTAATATACAAATATAATTATACATGACATTGAAATATTAAATGCAAAACTATTTGTGACGATCTGTCACTTCATTTCTGTTGGTTTGCCTTGTTTTTTTATTTACTTCCTGTCAGTGCTCTTATTTTGTTAAATTTCCTGTTTGTTCCGCGGAGCACTGTTTTCTCCTCACCTGCCGTTGATTGGCAGCCGGTCCACACCTGCTGCCAATCAACAGAGCTCTATTTATGTTTTCATTTGAGTGCTCCAAGATAATTCTCTGTTTGGAACTTCTGTTAGCAAGACTGCTTCGTGTTTTTGTTTGATGATAATCGAAGTCATCTTACCTGCTCTCAGCTCTCCTAGTTCTCGCATCTTGGGTAACAAAACAGCAGCCATGCGTTTTCCTGATACGATTTGCATTTAATGTTTGTTTTAATTAAATGTGTGTTATACAAATGCCAGTATTTTCTACGTGCATTATAAAATATAATCATTTGTTCATCCATCCATCCATTTCCTACCGCTTGTCCCTTTCCGGGTGGCGGGGGGTGCTGGAGCCTATCTCAGCTGCATTCGGGCAGAAGGCGGCGTACACTCTGGACAAGTCACCACTCATCACAGGGCCTTCAATTAGGATTTAAATACTATAAATATACATAAAATAATAGAACACGTAAATACGAATTAAAAAAGTCATGATTTATGATAGCAGCAGCAAGACAAAATACAAACTTTGACCCAAGTTGTAAGTGGCAAGTGTGTATAATAATAATAATAAAGCTGCAAGCAGCGATGGACGGTACCGACTTAGGCTGCTGCCCCCGCGACCCAAGCCTGGATAAGCATTAGCTAGCCGGCAGCCATCTTAACAAATATTTCCCACGAGGGTGAAGCACAACTAATGTTAATATTCAAATATTGTGTCACTGGCGCGTTTATGCCATTTATAAGATTACAAAGTTGGAGCGCTAGGAAAAAACAAGAAGTGTGAAGTGAATTATATTTATATAGCGCTTTTCTCAAGTGACTCAAAGCGCTTTACATAGTGAAACCCAATATCTAAGTTACATTTAAACCAGTGTGGGTGGCACTGGGAGCAGGTGGGTAAAGTGTCTTGCCCAAGGACACAACGACAGTAACTAGGATGGCACAAGCGGGAATCGAACCTACAACCCTCAAGTTGCTGGCACGGCCACTCTACCAACCGAGCTATGCCGCCCCGAAAAAAAACTAGCTCTCTGTGTGAGCGCACGGTGGACATCTTAGAAAAAAAATTCAGCGCGGCGCTTCTTCGAAGGCTAATAAAATCAAAACCGGACCATTCATTGTCTTTACCGTAGCATAAAAAGTGCAGATGGCCTTAAAACGCCACAACAGTCAGGCACCATGTGTAAGTACTCAAAATAAAGAATGTCGGACGGTTGTTTTTATGATATGCAGGCAAAGGACAACTTTAAAACATAGCGACTTAGCTACGGCATCTGGCAGCCATCTTGGTATAGACCATCACAGCCCCTCCCTCACGAATGTTGGTGCGTGCGCAACAGCAGCAGACGGTAGGGGGGGAAAATATTAAAAAACCATCTCTCTCACCGTGTCTGCGCATGGCAGCCATCTTTGAAATGGTTTTCAGCGCAGCGGTTCTTTGAAGGCTGATAAAAATCAAAACCGTAGCAGTGGTTAAAACTACTTTATCAACTTTTAATCAGAAGGGTTCAATCTCTCTTCTCTTGCTTATTTGAAGCCGATACGACCAAGGCCTCAGAGGAGTTAATGTTTAAAGAAAAGCGAAACATTTTTAGCCAACTTTTGTATTGAATTGGGAATAGCAAACCTCCTGTTGATTTTAGCCGGGGGGTCTCAGTGGATGAAATATAGGTCTAACTGAGACCTACTTAGTGGTTTTTTGTTTCATGTTTCTACGACATTCCTACTGGAAGTTACAGACAGATTTATCTGTGTTTTCTTCCTAGGGCGCGCTAGAGCGCAATTTTGAATTTTGGGGTTTGTTTTTTGATTAGATCGCAATTTTCGCCAGTCCTGATGTGTCAAATTTAGTGAGTTTTGAAGAATATTAAGGGGGTGAAATCATCAACACTGAGGATCTGTGGCTTTGTGACGGGAGACCATCTCTTTTCTCAAGGACATTTTCAAAAGACTGGCTGTTTTTTTCAAGAAGTGACTGACTGTCTTTCATCAAGGATCTCAGAATCCTTGGTCACAGTTGAAGGTCAAGATGTGCTTCTGAATAATTCTACAGTTGGTGGGAAAGACTAAATCATTTCATGTGGGTTGTTTTCATTTCAATCCCCGGGCTTTGACACTTCTGTGGCACAAAAAACACAATACAGTAACTTCCATGCAAATCAACTTTACAGTAAGATGTTCCACACAAAAAGAGCAAATGATACCTGTCAAATAAAATAAAGATACAAGGAAGCTTGATATATAAATCCATCCACAAATGATTGGAGGATGCAGGAAGAACTGTGGACACTCTTGGGATTTGGATCACATGGGACTGTCTGCCCTGCAGGATGAATTTGAGGACCAGTCATAGACAATTTAGAGTGAAAAGCAAATGTTCTTTTCTTTGGCATACGAAGCATTTTAACTTGGATTAGTTCCCCGGCTTGGAGACTCTCCCCTGAAGGACAGTGCAGTGAAGACACAACAAACTCCCTTCTTGTCTCTCATGTACACACACACCTGTTGTTGTTGACTTTGGACTAGCGACTGCACAACATCAAGGCCGCAGAACAGAGACACACTGCAAGCTTACACACACACATGCATCCAAAAAATATATACGCCACACACACATACCCCACCCCCCCATCCAAAGCCCTTGATGAGAATTCCATAGGGATGATGGACGGATGGTCACCGCCTGACTGCGGCCTGACACCATGGCCCCCCACTCCCTCGCCTCTCTTTCTAGATGTCTGGAAATGTATGTTGTAATATGTATATGTGCTTTGCTATGGAGGTTTTTTCCCACTCCAGACTGGGTCCCCTTAGGAGCCCAGTCTAGAGTGTATTTTTTTACTCATCCTTCCACAGCGTTGCCCTTTTTCCCATCTTTTATGAGGCGCCTTGTGGCGACCCATAAGCGTTCCTGTAAGCCTGTACGCTGTTTCTTTGTCTCATCTTGAACGGGTTTGTGCTGAAAACAAAGTTTACATGCCGTGACTTCTGTATGTGCAGGCTCTAAAAAATATGCTTCTGGCTTCTCATTTCGACCAAAGCAGTCCTGGTTGGCTCCGCCATGATCACTGGGTGTTGTTGTTGTTGTAGCGTTGGTTGCGCTGCTCTTTGAGAAATCAATGTTCCGGTAAGATTATAGATATGAAATGTCATGATGAATATTTCTGCTACTACATGACTGTGAGTCTCTTGCCGTTGCCGTGCGGGTTCCACCGACCACCAAGGAAGGACATTGCTTTTGCAGGTTTGACTCTCGTTTATTTTGCAATAAAGAAAGTCTTTTGCGCCGTTGCCGCTCCCGCTGCTCGCTCCTCCGTGTCGGTCGCATCTTCGTCTTCGCCGTCTGGTTCTCTCTCACTTCCGCTCTTCATCCGTTGCTGCAGGCTCTCCAACTCCTGCCATCAGGTGACTCCATTTTGCTGGGACTCAGAGCACATTGGCAAAGAAGACCACGGCGGGGTTGAGATGCTTGCAGACTGACAAGATTGAAGAGATGATTGTTTTCTCCAAAAGCACAGAAGCACTGATTGACTTGGTCAAAGAAATGATTAAATGTGCGCACATGTCTGTCACAAAAGTTTTCTCCAACACGCACTGGTAGTCCTGCAATCGTCAGGAGAGATGTTGAAGACTCCTAGGAAGTCCTGCACTGGTAGTCCTGCAATAGTCAGGAGAGATGTTGAAGACTCCTAGGAAGTCCTGCACTGGTAGTCCTGCAATAGTCAGGATAGATGTTGAAGACTCCTATAGTCCTGCACTGGTAGTCCTGCCATAGTCAGGAGAGATGTTGAAGACTCCTAGGACGTCCTGCACTGGTAGTCCTGCAATAGTCAGGAGAGATGTTGAAGACTCCTAGGAAGTCCTGCACTGGTAGTCCTGCAATAGTCAGGAGAGATGTTGAAGACTCCTATAGTCCTGCACTGGTAGTCCTGCAATAGTCAGGAGAGATGTTGAAGACTCCTAGGAAGTCCTGCACTGGTAGTCCTGCAATAGTCAGGAGAGATGTTGAAGATTCCTAGGAAGTCCTGCACTGGTAGTCCTGCAATAGTCAGGAGAGATGATGAAGACTCCTATAGTCCTGCACTGGTAGTCCTGCAATAGTCAGGAGAGATGTTGAAGATTCCTAGGAAGTCCTGCACTGGTAGTCCTGCAATAGTCAGGAGAGATGTTGAAGACTCCTATAGTCCTGCACTGGTAGTCCTGCAATAGTCAGGAGAGATGTTGAAGACTCCTAGGAAGTCCTGCACCGGTAGTCCTGCAATAGTCAGGAGAGATGTTGAAGACTCCTATAGTCCTGCACTGGTAGTCCTGCAATAGTCAGGAGAGATGTTGAAGACTCCTAGGAAGTCCTGCACTGGTAGTCCTGCAATAGTCAGGAGAGATGTTGAAGACTCCTATAGTCCTGCACTGGTAGTCCTGCAATAGTCAGGAGAGATGATGAAGACTCCTATAGTCCTGCACTGGTAGTCCTGCAATAGTCAGGAGAGATGTTGAAGACTCGTAGGAAGTCCTGCACTGGTAGTCCTGCAATAGTCAGGAGAGATGTTGAAGACTCCTATGAAGTCCTGCACTGGTAGTCCTGCAATAGTCAGGAGAGATGTTGAAGACTCCTATAGTCCTGCACTGGTAGTCCTGCAATAGTCAGGAGAGATGATGAAGACTCCTATAGTCCTGCACTGGTAGTCCTGCAATAGTCAGGAGAGATGTTGAAGACTCCTAGGAAGTCCTGCACTGGTAGTCCTGCAATAGTCAGGAGAGATGTTGAAGACTCCTATAGTCCTGCACTGGTAGTCCTGCAATAGTCAGGAGAGATGATGAAGACTACTATAGTCCTGCACTGGTAGTCCTGCAATAGTCAGGAGAGATGTTGAAGACTCGTAGGAAGTCCTGCACTGGTAGTCCTGCAATAGTCAGGAGAGATGTTGAAGACTCCTAGGAAGTCCTGCACTGGTAGTCCTGCAATAGTCAGGAGAGATGTTGAAGACTCCTATAGTCCTGCACTGGTAGTCCTGCAATAGTCAGGAGAGATGATGAAGACTCCTATAGTCCTGCACTGGTAGTCCTGCAATAGTCAGGAGAGATGTTGAAGACTCGTAGGAAGTCCTGCACTGGTAGTCCTGCAATAGTCAGGAGAGATGATGAAGACTCCTATAGTCCTGCACTGGTAGTCCTGCAATAGTCAGGAGAGATGTTGAAGACTCGTAGGAAGTCCTGCACTGGTAGTCCTGCAATAGTCAGGAGAGATGTTGAAGACTCGTAGGAAGTCCTGCACTGGTACTCCTGCAATAGTCAGGAGAGATGTTGAAGACTCCTATAGTCCTGCACTGGTAGTCCTGCAATAGTCAGGAGAGATGATGAAGACTCCTATAGTCCTGCACTGGTAGTCCTGCAATAGTCAGGAGAGATGTTGAAGACTCCTAGGAAGTCCTGCACTGGTAGTCCTGCAATAGTCAGGAGAGATGTTGAAGACTCCTAGGAAGTCCTGCACTGGTAGTCCTGCAATAGTCAGGAGAGATGTTGAAGACTCCTATAGTCCTGCACTGGTAGTCCTGCAATAGTCAGGAGAGATGTTGAAGACTCCTAGGAAGTCCTGCACTGGTAGTCCTGCAATAGTCAGGAGAGATGTTGAAGACTCCTATAGTCTTGCACTGGTAGTCCTGCAATAGTCAGGAGAGATGTTGAAGACTCCTATAGTCTTGCACTGGTAGTCCTGCAATAGTCAGGAGAGATGTTGAAGACTCTTATAGTCCTGCACTGGTAGTCCTCTGTGGTGTCGCCCACTAAATGTACTTCACTTAATAATGCAGGCCATGCTTGAAGTGCAGACTTAGTCAACATGAATCTCACAGCAGGAGATTTTATTCTCAACAGTTTTCTACAGACTTTTTGTTTTGCCGTCCTTATGCCAGGACTCGGAACTTTTTCTTCGATTTGTTTCTTTTTTGAGTGTGACCCAAATCCTCTTTCGTAATCTTCTGCTACAATTTTTCTTCCATTTGATTTCCCCCAGCTGTGGGCCACAAGGCCCCTGGGGCCCCCCAGTCAACACCCCTGTGGGCCCCCCCTGCTTTACTGCAACAAAAGCTACATTCCAGTCTTAAAACAACTCACAATTCGATTTGATTCCATTTCTTGGGGTGGAAATTTGATTGAGAATGTTTCTTGATTCAAACAGATTCTTGCAATACCAAAACAGCTTCCAGGTGACAAAAACTCCTCCTGGCTGTTGATGTGTTTGCCAAATAATACATGATGTGTTTGCCAATACAAACAGCAAGTACAAAACCTGTTTCCATATGAGTTAAGAAATTGTGTTACATACATATATATATATATATATATATATATATATATTGTACATATATATATATATGTATGTATGTATGTATGTATATGTATATATACCTATATGTATATATATGTATCTATATGTATATATATACCTATATGTATGTATATGTATATATATGTGTATATATGTATGTATATGTATATATATACGTATATCCATCCATCCATCTATTTTCTACCGCTTATTCCCTTTCGGGGTCGCGGGGGGCGCTGGCGCCTATCTCAGCATGTATATATATATATATATATATATATATATATATATATATATATATATATATATATATATATATATATATATATATATATAAGTTGCTTTATTGAGTTTACAACCCCCTGGCGCTGATTTGTACTTTTTTTGTACTTATTTTGATGATTGTTATTTCTTGATTGTAAGTAAATGTTGCAGTTTATAAATACAGGTTTATATAATTCAAAAAACAAAAACTAAGACAAAACAAAACAGTATTGTATTATTTTTTAAGACAGAAGGTCATTTAATTAACTAAAAACATTTTCTTACTAACTCCCACCTCCAAATACATGCACCTGGGGATATGCCCCTCCCACCTCCAAAGACATGCACCTAGGGATAGGCCCCTCCCATCTCCAAAGACATGCACCTGGGGATAGGCCCCTCCCACCTCTAAAGACATGCACCTAGGGATAGGCCCCTCCCATCTCCAAAGACATGCACCTGGGGATAGGTTGATTAGGAACACTAAATGGTCCCAGTGTGTTAATGTTGTCTATCTGTGTTGGCCCTGTGAAGAGATGGCGACTTGTCCAGGTTGTACTCCGCCTTCCGCCCGATTGTAGCTGAGATAGGCTCCAGCGTCCCAGACTGGGACAAAGCGGTAGGAATGGATGGATGGATCTTTATATTGTTATTTTTTTTTCAGTAATTAAATCCCCAAAGTCATGTATCTGATGTTCATCTGCGAGGCTGCGCGACAGAAAATGAATATTTTGTTGTCAGCTTTTTTTTTTTTTTTGCTTTTACGCCTTGTGCGCGCACCGGAGTGAGCAGTGCGCGCGCAGCTGCTGGTGTTTGCACGTGTGTGTGTGTGTGTGTGTGTGTGTGTGTGTGTGTGTGTGTGTGTGTGTGTGTGAGAGTGTGTGGAGGCAGGCAGTCCACATAGCGAGGAGGACGCCGAGACGAGCATCACTACCGCAGACATCACCTGCATGAAGACTCCCGCCGAGGAAGGTGAGTCACGTCACGTCACCTCAAGTCACGTGTCATCCGCTCTTCTCTTCCGACATAATTTGCATTCAAAAACAGACATTTTTCTACGGAAGCTGTTTCGTTGTCCCAGAGTTTGTGTCGAGATGGCGATGCTGCACAAGCTGATTGTGTCTTAATTACTACAACATGCACACTGTCCATGTTCAAGTGTGCTAGCTGGACTCAGCAAGTGTGCACCCTATGCATGTTCAAGTGTGCTAGCTGTAGAGATGAAGTGTGCAGCGTGTGTATGTTCAAGTGTACTAGCTGTAGAGATGAAGTGTGCAGCGTGTGTATGTTCAAGTGTACTAGCTGTAGAGATGAAGTGTGCAGCGTGTGTATGTTCAAGTGTACCAGCTGCAGAGATGAAGTGTGCAGCGTGTGTATGTTCAAGTGTGCTATCTGTAGAGATGAAGTGTGCAGCGTATGTATGTTCAAGCGTGCTAGCTGTAGAAATGAAGTGTGCACCCCATGTAAGTACAAGTGTACTAGCTGGATTCATCAAGTGTGCACCCTATGTAAGTAAAAGTGTGCTCGCTGTAAAGATAAAGTGTGGACCCTATGTAAGTACAAGTGTGCTAGCTGGACTCATCAAGTGTGCACCGTATGTAAGTACAAGTGTGCTAGCTGTAGAGATTAAGTGTGCACCCTATGTGAGTACAAGTGTGCTAGCTGGACTCAAGTGTGCACCGTATGTGAGTACAAGTGTGCTAGCTGTAGAGATGAAGTGTGCACCCTATGTGAGTACAAGTGTACTAGCTGTACAGATGAAGTGTGCACCCTATGTGAGTATAAGTGTGCAGTGTGCGTATGTTCAAGTGTGCTAGCTGTAGAGATGAAGTGTGCACCCTATGTAAGTACAAGTGTACTAGCTGGACTCATCAAGTGTGCACCCTATGTAAGTAAAAGTGTGCTAGCTGTAGAGTTGAAGTGTGCACCCTATGTGAGTACAAGTGTGCTAGCTGTACTCATCAAGTGTGCTAGCTCGAGAGATAAAGTGTGCACCGTATGTGAGTACAAGTGTACTAGCTGTAGAGATGAAGTGTGCAGTGTGTGTATGCATTGTTGACATAGTGTGCTGAGATAAGTACACACAGAGCAGTCAGTAAAGATGTTTATTGTTGCATCACCTTCATATTTCCTCCTCCTAAGTCACTGCTTCTTCATCTTCTGACACCAACTATCAGCTCATGGAATATCTCATTTTGCATTTCACAATTTTTGCACCGGCCCTACGATAAGGTGGCAACTTGTCCAGGGTGTACTCCGCCTTCCGCCCGATTGTAGCTGGGATAGGCGCCAGCGTGTCCCGCGACCCCAAAAGGGAATAAGTGGTAGAAAATGGATGGATGGATATCTTTGCACCTACCGCCACCTTTTAGCTTAACGCTACAATAATTACATGCTAAATAATACCAACAAAAAGTCTGGTGAGCCTCAATAACATGACATACTGTACATATCACCTGTTACTTACTGTACATACCACCTCTGCTATACTGTACATACCACCTATGACCAGAGGTGGGTAGTCACGCGCTACATTTACTCCGTTACATCTACTTGAGTAACTTTTGGGATAAATTGTACTTCTAAGAGTAGTTTTTATGCAAAATACTTTTACTTTTACTTGAGTATATTTATAGAGAAGAAACGCTACTTTTACTCCGCTCCATTTATCTGCAATCAGGTCGCTACTCGCTACTTTTTTTTTTTTTATCGATCTGTTGATGCACGCTTTGTTTGTTTTGATTTTGTCAGACACGCATTCAAAGTAGGAACTATGCATGCTTCCGTTTCACCAATCACATGCAGTCATTGGTGACGTTGGACCAATCAAACAGAGCCAGGTGGTCACGTGACCGTCACACGTAGAACCCGACATGTTGAAAAACTTATTGGGGTGTTACCATTTAGTGGTCAACTGTACGGAATATGTAGTGTTCTGTGCAGTCTACTAATAAAAGTTTCAATCAATCAACCAATCAATCAAAAGTGTGAAGAAAAAAAGACACTTTTTTATTTCAACCGTACTTCCAGTCAAAAGCCTAAAGACAGATCGCACAGTTCCTGTCTTCACAATAAAAGCGCCGCCCCATCGCGCCTGCGCTAACAAAATAAGAGTCTCCGAAAGCCAGCGCAAACAAACTAGCAAGCTACGGAGTTTGCCGCCAATGTATTTCTTGTAAAGTGTATAAAAACGAATATGGAAGCTGGACAAATAAGATGCCAAAAACCAACGACTTTCATGATGTATTAGACAGAAAAGAGGAACTTTTTTTCTCCTCCATTTGAAAACCGGGACGTTAGCACTATACTGTCTGATTCCAATCAATGCAAGTCATCAGAATCAGGTAATACACCAACTTATATTCTTGTCTTCATTAAAGATAGGAATCTATATGTCAAACATAAATGTATATTCATTAAAACACCTTTAACATGTCAACAAAAACGGCAAAATAAATAAGTATAAATTATATACTGTATATATAAAGGTATGTATGTATATATATATATATATGATATGTGTGTATGTATATATGAGGTAGATCACCTCAACATGGTCATTTATTAAGTAATTGATTAACATTGAAAAACTTATTGGGGTGTTACCATTTAGTGGTCAATTGTACGGAATATGTACTGTACTGCAATCTACTAATACAAGTTTCAATCAATCAATCAATCAATCAATCAATCAATGCCTACTGAGCCTATGGTGCTGTTAAGTTATTGTGGCTCAATTTGCCTTTTTTTTATTTTAATGTATTATTATTTAATATATAATATTGTTTTAGTTGCTTAAGAGATATTCCTGGCTCTGAATTTGCTCATTGCTATTTTTTTGTTTTTGTGCATTATTTGTTGCCGTAATCATTTAACGAACAGGTTACTCATCAGTTACTCAGTACTTGAGTAGTTTTTTCACAACATACTTTTTACTTTTACTCAAGTAAATATTTGGGTGACTACTCCTTACTTTTACTTGAGTAATAAATCTCTAAAGTAACAGTACTCTTAATTGAGTACAATTTCTGGCTACTCTACTCACCTCTGCCTGTGACATACTGCACATATGACATACTGTACATATCACCTGTGACATACTGTACATAATAAATATACAACTATATAATAAATATCCTGGCAGTGGACAACTCAATCAATCAATCAGAGTTTACTTATATAGCCCTAAGTCACCAGTGTCTCAAAGGGCTGCACAAGCCACAACCACATCCTGGGCTCAGATCTCACTTAAGGGCAAGGAAAAACTCAACCCAATTGTATAACAATAAGAAACCTTGGAGGGGACCGCTGATGTGGGGATCCCACCTGGTCGACCTGTGCAATGGACGTCTAGTGGATCTAACATAAAAGTGAGAGTCCAGTCCATAGTGGATCTAACATAATAGTGAGAGTCCAGTCCATAGTGGATCTAACATAATAGTGAGAGTCCAGTCCATAGTGGATCTAACATAATAGTGAGAGTCCAGTCCATAGTGGATCTAACATAATAGTGAGAGTCCAGTCCATAGTGGATCTAACATAATAGTGAGAGTCCAGTCCATAGTGGATCTAACATAATAATGTGAGAGTCCAGTCCATAGTGGATATAACATAATAGTGAGAGTCCAGTCCATAGTGGATCTAACATAATAGTGAGAGTCCAGTCCATAGTGGATCTAACATAATAGTATGGGAGTCCAGTCCATAGTGGATCTAACATAATAGTGAGAGTCCAGTCCATAGTGGATCTAACATAATAGTGTGAGAGTCCAGTCCATAGCGGATCTAACATAATAGTGAGAGTCCAGTCCATTGTGGATCTAACATAATAGTGACAGTCCAGTCCATAGTGGATCTAACATAATAGTGTGGGAGTCCAGTCCATAGTGGATCTAACATAATAGTGTGAGAGTCCAGTCCATAGTGGATCTAACATAATAGTGTGAGAGTCCAGTCCATAGTGGCTCTAACATAATAGTGAGAGTCCAGTCCTTAGTGGATCTAACATAATAGTGTGAGAGTCCAGTCCATAGAGGATCTAACATAATAGTGTGAGAGTCCAGTCCATAGTGGATCTAACATAATAGTGTGAGAGTCCAGTCCATAGTGGATCTAACATAATAGTGTGAGAGTCCAGTCCATAGCGGATCTAACATAAAAGTGAGAGTCCAGTCCATAGTGGATCTAACATAATAGTGAGAGTCCAGTCAATAGTGGATCTAACATAATAGTGTGAGAGTCCAGTCCATAGTGGATCTAACATAATAGTGTGAGAGTCCAGTCCATAGTGGATCTAACATAATAGTGTGAGAGTCCAGTCCATAGTGGATCTAACATAATAGTGTGAGAGTCCAGTCCATAGTGGATCTAACATAATAGTGAGAGTCCAGTCAATAGTGGATCTAACATAATAGTGAGAGTCCAGTCAATAGCGGATCTATGTGGTCTCTCCCACTTCGTCACAAGTGACTTTGTCATCTGTAACAAAGTCACTTGAGGGCAGGATGCCACTAAGATGATGTGGTTTGAAAAAGATGTCAGTCATCTAAACATGTTTTCAGGGACAAAAGCAACAGATTTCCAGCAAGTTATTGAGTATTTGTGTACTATTGATAAAAGTCACCATCTCACAGTATTATTAGTTTATTGTATTTTCTACTATTCCTGACCTTTCATTTCTCGTCCAAAGACTGCTTGGCAATCAGGATACTTGTCATGTCTTTGCCGTGCTGGCTCTCATCTTCTCATCTTTGTTCTCATGTTTCCCAAGCTTGAAGGGTCTCTGTGTCCTGGGGTCCAGACAAACAGCAGTCTGAGTGGATGCAGCAGGTGTGTGCGCCTCAGCAACAATGCATTGTGTTGACATTGTGTGTAGGTGACAGTTGACTTTGTGTAGGTGACAGTTGACGTTGTGTGTAGGTGACAGTTGACTTTGTGTAGGTGACAGTTAACATTGTGTGTAGGTGACAGTTGACTTTGTGTGTAGGTGACAGTTGACGTTGTGTGTAGGTGACAGTTGACATTGTGTGTAGGTGACAGTGGACATTGTGTGTAGGTGACAGTTGACATTGTGTGTAGGTGACAGTTGACATTGTGTGTAGGTGACAGTTGACATTGTGTGTTGGTGACAGTTGACTTTGTGTGTAGGTGACAGTTGACTTTGTGTGCAGGTGACAGTTGACATTGTGTGTAGGTGACAGTTGACATTGTATGTAGGTGACAGTTGACATTGTGTGTCTGTGACAGTTGACTTTGTGTGTAGGTGACAGTTGACATTGTGTGTAGGTGACAATTGACATTGTGTGTAGGTGACAGTTGACATTGTTCGTAGGTGAAAGTTGACATTGTGTGTAGGTGAAAGTCGACATTGTGTCTAGGTGACAGTCGACATTGTGTGTAGGTGACAGTCGACATTGTGTGTAGGTGACAGTCGACATTGTGTGTAGGTGACAGTTGACATTGTGTGTAGGTGACAGTTGACATTGTAGGTGACAGTTGACATTGTGTGTAGGTGACAGTTGACGTTGTGTGTAGGTGACAGTTGACGTTGTGTGTAGGTGACAGTTGACATTGTGTGTAGGTGACAGTTGACATTGTTCGTAGGTGAAAGTTGACATTGTGTGTAGGTGACAGTTGATGTTGTGTGTAGGTGACAGTTGACGTTGTGTGTAGGTGACAGTTGACGTTGTGTGTAGGTGACAGTTGACATTGTGTGTAGGTGACAGTTGACATTGTTCGTAGGTGAAAGTTGACATTGTGTGTAGGTGACAGTTGACATTGTGTGTAGGTGACAGTCGACATTGTGTGTAGGTGACAGTCGACATTGTGTGTAGGTGACAGTTGACATTGTGTGTAGGTGACAGTTGCCATTGTGTGTAGGTGACAGTTGACGTGGCAGACAAAGAAGAAATCCTCACTCCCAAGTCCTTCTTTTATAAGCTGATTTGCTGGTCCACATTTTAATTCCCCTCATGTTCATATCATGACTTCTTTGCACCAACTGCTCCACCCCCCCCCCCCCCTTGACAACCCCCCCCCCCCCTCAGTCCTAAATCCCCCCCCCTCATGTTTCTGTCTAGAGGGGTGCTGTCAGACACCCCCCTTTCCTCCCAATGTTCCCGCTCATCCCCCAGACACTCTCACTCACACACACACACACACACACACACACACACACACATATGCACACACACACTTTCTCGGCCTGCTGAAGTAGACCAGTTAATGCCGATGCTAATAAGCCCCCCCCCCATTGTTCCCGCTGACACACTTTCCAGTGATGTTTGTTCTGCCGAGCAGACGACTGCTAATCGCTCAGAACTGATCCATGTTCTGGTCCTGTGGACTCGTGGACAGCTGAGGGTCTGCTTCTGCTACATAGTTTGTCACCAAGGTTGTAAAGTACTTGGCTCTGTTTACATTTTATGTCACAGGTTTATTCACAAATAGAATACATTCATTTTTGTCCTCAAAATTCTACACTGAATACCCCATAATCATATTGTGAAAGGTTTTTGTGTTTTTTTAAATAGAAAATGTATTAAAAACTACAAATTCACAGAAGTATTCCCAGTCTCTGCTCAATACTTAGTTGACACATCTTTGGCACCAGTTACAGCCTCAAGTCTGTTTTGAATACGATGCCACAAGCCTGGCACACCTACAGTATTTTGGTTTTTTTTGGCCCATTTCTCTTTGCAGCACCTCTGGAGCTCCATCAGGTTGGATGAGACATGTTGGTTTTCATGCAGGATGTCTCTGAGCATTGCTGCATCATCTTGGTCTAGTCAGGGAGGTGACCAAGACCATGGTCACTCTGTAAGAACTACAGCATTCCTCTGTGGAGAGAGGACAACCTTCCAGAAGGACAATCCACCAATCACACTTGTATGGTAGAGTGACCAGACGGAAGCCAAAAGTTTGTCAAAATGCACCTGAAAGACTCTCAGACCACAAGGAACTAAATCCTCTGGTCCGTTGTGACAAATATTGAAGTCTTTGGTGTGAATGTCAGGCTTCATGTTTGGAAGAAACCAGGCACCGCTCATCAGCAGGACAATACCATCCCTACAGTGGTTGCAGCATCATGCTGTAGGGATGGTGCAAACCCAGAGACTACTAAGGATAGAGGGAAAGATGAATGCAGCAATGTACAGGGGCACTCTGGATGAAAACCTTCCCATCCAATTTGATGTTTCTGCAAAGAGGAATGGTTAAAACTACCCAAAGATGTCCAGGGTGTAAACAGCCTTCTGCCAGAATGCAGCTGAGATAGGCTCCAGCGCCCCCCACGACCCCAAAAGGGACAAGCGGTAGGAAATGGATGGATGGGATTTTTAATTTAAAACAAACTTTGCAGATGATCTCAGGCCAGTGTGAGAAATAGTGACCTAGATCCATCTTCCCTCTCAGAGACATTTGCATAAGCAAGGATTATCAGGACACAGGTCTGGGTTCTTGTCACCGCAACAGTTGCTCCGACCCGCCGTCGCTCTGAAAAGTCAAACTGCCGACATGCGCCGAGGGGGCTGTGGGAAAAGCTTGGGTGTTGGAAGGGAAAATGCTACCAATTTCAGTCCGTGGGCTGGCAATGTTCTGCAGACTGCTTTCTTCTGTCGTCTGTAAGGCCGTGACCCCTGCCTGGCCAACCTAACACAATGTGTTTCATAGAGAAGGAGGCAGTCTGCACATCACTGGCGGTGACATCATGACTCACTGCAAGTTGTCTGCTCATTTCTTGCACTCTGGAAGTGGTACCAAAACATGGATTGTTGAACACTGGAAGTGGTACTAAAACATGGATTGTTGCATTCTGGAAGTGGTACTAAAACATGGATTGTTGAACACTGGAAGTGGTACTAAAACAAGGATTGTTGCACTCTGGAAGTGGTAGCAAAACATGGATTGTTGCACTCTGGAAGTGGTACTAAAACATGGATTGTTGCACTCTGCAAGTGGTACTAAACCATGGATTGTTGAACACTGGAAGTGGTACTAAAACAAGGATTGTTGCACTCTGGAAGTGGTACTAAAACAAGGATTGTTGCACTCTGGAAGTGGTACTAAAACATGGATTGTTGAACACTGGAAGTGGTACTAAAACAAGGATTGTTGCACTCTGGAAGTGGTACTAAAACATGGATTGTTGCACTCTGGAGGTGGTACTAAAACATGGATTGTAGTTCTCTGGCCAAGGCATGGGTAACTTACACATTTGTGAAGGCACCATTAATGCTGAAAGGTACATACAACTTTTGGAGCAACATATGTTGTTATCAAGGACGCCCCTGCTTATTTCAGCAAGACAATGCCAAGCCAGGTGTTACAACAGCGTGGCTTCATAGTAAAAGAGTGCAGGTGCTAGACTGGCCTGCCTGTAGTCCAGACATTGAAAATGTGTGCAGGCTAAAATATGAGGCAGGAGACTGTTGAACAACTTAAGCTGTACATCAAGCAAGAACGGGAAAGAATTCCACTTCAAAAATGTGTCTCCTCAGTTCCCAAACCTGCACTGAGTGTTGTTCAAAGGAAAGGCCATGTAACACACTGGTAAAAAGGACTTTTTTGCCATGTGTTGCTGCCATTACATTCTAACTTCATGATTATTTGCAAAAAAAAACAAAGTTTGTCAGTGTGAAGATGAAACATCTTGTCTTTGCAGTCTATTCAATTGAATATAAGTTGAAAATGATTTGTTGTATTCTCTTTTTATCTAGCATTTA